>NW_026596117.1:21509716-21543392 GCF_907164565.1 Psammomys obesus | reverse complement strand
TTGGTTTGGTTTGGTTTGGTTTGGTTTGGTTTGGTTTGGTTTGGTTTGGTTTTGCTTTTTGAGACAGGGTCTCTCTGTGTGGCTTACCTTCTTTGTTAATAGTTGCTGATTTAAGCACTGAGATCTTCCTTCTTAGTTAATAGTCCCTGGTTTAAGGTTGGAACCTTCATGTTTGTTGATAGTCTCAGTTTGGCATACCATCCTTAGCCTCATTACTTGAATTGGTGTGATTTCTGGTCTGAACTTCACCTGGAATAATCAAATTCACTGAGTTTTCCTGTATGCAAAATGTTTATTATAATAAAAATTGTTAATATTCAGAGCAATCCAGCAGTCATTTGGATAACTGAATCAAAACTGCAAGACTTCAGTGTAGAAGCATTAGTTACTCAGGGGACACTTTCTTCCAGAAGAGGAGGAGTAAGAGAATAGTTTTCCTGTTAAATAAAACTGCAGCATTCCACGGCAAAGAGGTCACTTCTTGTACATTTCAATCTGCACCAGAATCAGGACTCTCCACAACTAACCACAATTTGCCTTAAAGGGGACAACAAATGATGTCGTCTAAAGATCCATCAACAAATGACATCTAAAGATTCATCTGGTGTAGATTCTCTAGAGTTTCTGTGACTGAAATAATAAACAAGTTTTGACTGAAGTGTTCATCTCATCTCAGTGATCAAGACCAAAGTAATTCAGAAAAGAGATGTCCAGGTAACTTCAGAACCCATAGGAAACACATGAACAAAGCTGTGAACTTGGCTCTTCCTTTGGGTAAATTGACAAGCAGGCACATTAAAACCACCTCTAAATGGTGACATATTCCTCAAGTCATCACACTGCACAGGGGATGTGGCACCATGGCTAATTTCTTCCTTTGGCTATGCTGGGCAGTGGCCACGTGCCACACTGGAGGAACAGCATAGACTGTCACTCTCTACCTGGGATAAACTTTCAAACCCTCTTCAAGCCCCTTTCCTCTTCAATAAAACAGGCATAGAAGCAAAGTCATAGGGGTTTTTTTCTTTATTTTTTTAATCAACATCTATTAATTACACATAATAATTGGGTTCACTGTGACATTTTCACATATGTGCATGACATACTTCAGTTAAATTCACCTCCATTCACCTCTCTTATCCCTTCTGCTCCCCTTCCTCTTCCTAATTGGTCCTCCTTCTATTTCCACGGCCTTTTGTGGGTGGGTGCAACCCAGTAAGCTTCCTTAGGGCTGCCTAGAGCTCATTCATGGAGCCTGGGACCTTACCAATGGCCACACCACTCAAGGAAGTGTCTCTCCACCCTCCAACCCCCAGCAATGACGACCTGCTTGAGGATTTCCTGCAGGAGAGGAAGGGCCACCCTCACCTCTCCATCCTTTAACTGCTTTTAGCTGACTATAACTCCTTAGGGACCAGAAAAGTCTTGTGAGCCATTCGTCTCTATCTCAGAACACTAAGGCATCCCGAGCTTCCTAAAGATGCTGTCAGCAGCATCCCTACCCTGACCCCACGGCGAGATATCTCAGAACCGTGCTGCGTGACCACGGGCACCTGGTAAGATAACATCGAACATGAGAGTGCTCAAAATAGTTGGGCAGAATGAGGGCAGAGTGAGCCTGCTCCACTGGCAGAACCAAAGCAGAAAGAAGAGTCTGGAACTTGCCGATCTGGGGGTGAGAGATGAACCACAGAGCCTACTGGGCAGAGTCAAAAGAAAACTGTTGTTTGTGCCACACACTCCTCCCACATAGAGCCCATTCCTGCACACACCATGCACCTCCTGGCACTTCTTAGGGCAGAAGGTAAGATTCCCTGGTAAATCAGTTCTCCGGGAGCAGACAGAACAGTCTTTCAGGAGGTCAAGAGATGTGAGGAGCTACAGCCATGGAGACAGACTAGGAATGAAGACAGCACTGCAGCATAGGCTCCAGAAGCCTGAACCACAACAGTGCAAAGACATACACAACAGAACTGTGTGTGGAAGGACATCCCTGCAATCCCAGCACGTAGAGACTGAAGGAGGAGGATCGTGAGTTCAAGGCCAGTCTGGCCTCAAAGCAACAAATGTGCACATCCCCATTGTTGATCTGAGGTTCTGAAAGCTGAGAGACCCCTAAGAGGACACTGCTGCTTAAATGATCTCACCGGGGAGAAAGCAAAGCTTGAAAGAAAACAGATCACATATTTCACATTTGCAAAGTGCAGGTGGCTAGCTGCACCAGCAGGACGGGAGGGAGACACACACCAACCGATTTGCTGAACTTGTCAATCGCGCTTCTGAAAGCCTTCCATACCAGGGAGCCTCTCCAGGAGACTCAGGCCAAGTTAAGACAGCCCAGCTGTGGGCAAATGCACTAGCCAATGACATAAAACAAGCAAACAAACAAACAAACAAAACCCTGTGGAGCTTAACGTGCTGCAGACAATCTGAACAAATGTTGGATGGGCCAGATCTACCCAAACCTCTCCTTTCTCTAAAGGCTGAATAAGGGGATAGATTTTAATAGTTCAACAATTGCTGTTGGGTAACTTTGACTTAAAAAAGCCCAAGACACACTAAGTATTTCCAAGAGCCAACTAAGTGATTTGGGTGATTTGCTAATCTGATGAGCAGGATTTGGTCAAGAACCAGATGAGGCTGAAAAGTGCACAAACCAAAATGGGCCCATCCAGGTTTCAGCCACCGAAATGCCTCAGCCTCCCCGCACAGCCCTGGGTCATTCCTGGGGACTGTGGAAATATTTAATTAGGAAGAAATCCAACATAGCAGAGAGTCTGCATTCTCTACCTTCTGACAGCATCATGAGGACTGACGGGGAGTTTAAAAGCTCTGACAGTCCTGCCCTCCCAGACTCAGGTAGCGCTCTGTCTTTCAGAAGTGAGAGGAAAGCTCAAGCAGCAGGGAAGCCACAGGTGAGGCAATAAAGCAACAGGCTAAGGGCACAGAGGCCTCCCACAGCAGATGCAGCCAGGACTGAGCATGTGTGGTGGATCCACAGGCAAACCTCCCTCATTGGGCAGTTCAGAAGCTTGGGTTGGGTAAAGGTGCTCCTGGAAACCAAGAGCCTCTGACAACACTTTCATAAAGAATGCTGCCAGCCACACTCTTCACTGAGTCACCTGTTCTCGGCGATGGCATAAGCCCTTTCCAAGCCAACCTCAAGCCATAGTTCAGGAATATTACAAGGCACACTTATGCAATCTAAGATGGCCACGTCACTAGGTGACACATGTGGTGTGTTCTTGTGTGTCATGTAGCATAAGATGTATTTCTAGACACATGCTCTACTACCAAGTGGTCCAGGAGCACAGTACCCGCTCGCCAGGAAGATGCACGCACTGAATCCCCTTTCACCCAGTGTCCTTCCAGGAGCCGACACTGTCACAGGAAGGTCTGAATGCTCTCAGGGAATCCCTTCCCATGGCTTACAATGCTCTGAAGAAATGCTTTCAGGACTCGGTCTTCCTGTGGGACAGCACTGGGCTGCCTGTACCCACCTACAAACCCCAAGTTCATCCTGCCAGGTTATCTGGGTACTTGACGTGGTTGCATTTGAGAAGCACAGTACTTGGGCACAGTACTTGAGTCTGGTTCAAGGCTCACCAGACTGTGTCTGGAAAAAGGGAGGACACAAGCTGTGGACACTGCTGGCCCCAGTCACTCCAGTCCTTCGGCCTGCCATTCTCACTGAGGCAGGGCTGCAGTAACATGGCTTCACCTCTGCCTCCAAGGAAAGGTGGGTCACTACTGCTGGCAGCATGCCTCTCTCCACCAGCCTGCCCTGTCCAGCCCTCTCCTCCGTCCACAACCATGTGCTTGGGAGCCAGACTGAAAGGTTTCCTTCCTCAACACTTAACTTCACAGCAGAAAAAAAGGTCCTTTCTTTCTTCCTTTCTTTCTTTCTTCCTTCCTTCCTTTCTTCCTTCTTGCCTTCCTTTCTTTCTTTCTTTCTTTCTTTCTTTCTTTCTTTCTTTCTTTCCTTCCTTCTTTCCATCTTTTCTTCTTTCTTCCTTTCTTCTGCCAAACAAGCATAAATAATCCTGCCAGTTCCAACCACTTTTAGTTATTTTCTTTTAGTTGCCTTTAAGTCTCTAATTTAGGAGGTCAGGGAGCTGAGCTCTAATTATCAGTCACCCACCAGCAGCCTCTGGCTCACAGTCCTAACATGTGGGTCCCGTGACAACGGTTGCCTAGGTTACTTTTCAGACACTTGAAGGCCTCTTTTGTTGAAACCACTGATTCTCCATTTAGCCCTCTGCAGGTGCTGCAGGGAGTGACCTTCTGACACCAGAGAGCCCAACTCTACCCTCGACTCATCTCATGAACCCTGCACCCCATCTCATAAACACTACATATCCTGAAGCAGAGAATCAGATTACTCAGGCTTTTGGCCACTGTATTTCCAACTGCGTTTTCCCAGGTCTTAAACCAGCCTGCTTCTCTGCCCCATAAACATGGCCAAATTCTACCCTCAGAGACACAAGCCTGTGAATCTGTTCTCCCTGAGCTTACTGCTCGGCCACCTAACGAATGATCTCTTGCCTTTCGGAAACATCAGTATTCCGTGTGGCACACTGGAAGGAGTAAAACCCAACCAAAGCTGGCACAGGCCTGCAATCCCAGCTACTCAGGACACTGGCACAGGATTATTATGGACCATTTAAAGCCAACCTAGCTAAAGAGTGAGTTCAAGGTCAGCCTTAGTAACTCAGTTTGACCTTTTCACTAAAGTAAAAAGCAGGCAGAGAATGATATAGTTTGGTATAGAGTGTTTGTCTAGTATATGAGGTCGTGGGTTCAATCCCTGGTAAGAGGGGGAGAAAAAGAAGCAGCAGCAGACGCCGTAGAGCTGGTGGCCATCCTTCAGCTCATCCAATGCACCGAGGTGCAAACAGGGGCCTCTGGTTCCCAACTAAAGCGGGCTTCATCCTGGGGCTTTCCTGTCAGATCTATCAACCAACTCCCTTCCTTAAAGTAATGGACTTACCAGGGCACTGCGGCACACGCCTGTAATTCCAGCACTCAGGGAGGCAGAGGCGGGTGGATCGATGTGAGTTCAAGGCCAGCCTGGTCTACAAAGCAAGTCCAGGACAGCCAAGGCTACACAGAGAAACCCTGTCTTGAAAAACCACAAAAAACAGTAGTGTCTCTGGGAGGCGAGAGATGTGCAGAGGTCAAGCTTCTTCAACAAGGTAAAGAGGGTAATTTTAAAGAGAGGCCAGTGATACACGCACGCACGTACAAACACACTCGCAAGTACACACACACACACAATCTACTGATACGCCAAAAAAGGTATCCAATAATATACTTCCTATCAAAAAAATTCCTCATTTGTACAGGAAATAATTCCGCATAAGTACCTTTAGGAAACAATTACACTTTCAGGAAGTCATTCTAACTTGATACTGGTAAATTTTAAATATTACTGTTACCATTATTACTGACTGTCATTACTAAATATCATAATCACATGTTAACTGCTATGGTTAACATTCTTAAAAAAAAAAAAAAAAAGGAAGACGAAATGTTTCTTCCTTTGAGACAGGGCCTTGCTGTGTGTTTTAGACTAGCCCTGAACTCCTGCTTTAGGTTCCTGAATGGCACGATGATAGGCCTGTGTCACCACACTTGGAAAATCAAGTATTTTTTTTAACGACTGTTCTAACATCAGGCAGGACAGAGAGCTAATACCTCACAAGGATTTCTGTAGAGCATAACCTGCTTCTGAATAACTGGTCTGTCTAAATGAGAAAAACTGGTAGGGAGATCACTCAATGATGGTGCCTGCCCGGCTTGTGCAAGGTCCTAGGTCACAATCCCCAGTATTGCAAACAAGACAAAGCAAAACGAAGGGAGAGAAAACTCCATAACCCAGAGTACAGTCAGAGGTCTTTTTGCACTGCTTATTTCACCCCTGGAATCCAAGGGAGCCATAAAGTTCACCTAACTGCTGAAGAAAGCAGCAGGCTCCACCCCTGGACTCAGGCCGGGACACTGAAAAGACAGCGGTGTGGCCAGAACATAAGCTCACACCAGGGGTGATGGGGCTTTTCAGAAATTCTCAGTAAAATCACCCCTTGTTAGAACTAAGACGAGCTCTGGGCTGCCCCTGAGTCTGGCAAGCACAGGACCTGAGTTCAGATCCCAGCACCCGCATTAGAAACCCAGGTGCGATCACAAAGGGTCAAACAGCCAGCCTGGCCGTTAGGTTCAGTGAGAGACCTGTCTCAAGAGCTAAAACGCCAAGCCCAGGCTGGACATGTACACAGAACACGTGGAGAGGAAGACAAGCTCACTGTATTGACCCTGAATAAGCCCACAGCCTTTGGCCTGGGGTGACTTTGGACTATCCGCTCCCAGGCAGGCTCCGCTCACAGCTGTTCTCTGGGCTACAGACGGCAGCACAGGCCCCTGGATGCGGCACCTGCATCCACACATCTGCTCTCTGAGACAGACTATAACTCCCAGAAGCAGACAGAGTTTTCTTCCTCCTGGTCTGAGCACAAGTGGAACGGGACAGGCTGTTTAGCAAGTACATGCTCGTTAAATGAACGAACCTTGCTTCCTTTCACTCTGCTGTGAAAACAAATGAAGAACCCACTTGGAAATCAGTTGACATACACCAGCACTCAAAGCCTAATGTAGGTTGAGGTGACACAGAAAACAGCCCAGGCACTTTACTTCTAATATGGGAAAAAGGAGAAATGTCAGTTTGTTTTTTTTTTTTTAAAGTAAATTAAAAAAAAAAAAATTCAAAGTTTGAGACAGGCTCCAGGTTGCTCCCGCAGTTGTGGCCATGCAGTGGCACACAACTACATTCCCAGGACTGTGGAGGCGGGGACTGGAGGATTTCCATTAGAGGCCGACCAAGGACTGCAAAGCAGGTCCCCAGACCTCTAGGAAGACTCTGTTATAAACAGCATCTTTTAAAGATTATTTCCCCTCTGCCAGTTTCCCACTGATATTTACCCTGCCTCCTCATTCGGGCTGTCCCTCTTCACACTGACTTGGAGGGCAGCTTGGTCAGCTTTGGGTCAATGGTAAGTACTTAGCTGGTATTTGCATCCCTTCTCCTGGCAAGCTGGCATCAGCTTCTATCTGATACCATCGTCTATACCTACAGCCAGAAGGCTCTTCCCTGAAGGCTGTATCTTTCACCCCAGGCATTCACTGCCTCCCTGTTTATGCTCTGCTCATTCACCAAGACTGAAGCAGGAAGAGCACAGGCGAGAACACAGGTGCCTCTGTCAGGCACGGGCAGCCGCAGGGCTCCCTGCCCTAACAAAGGGCTCAACATGGAGCCAGTGGGACACAGCCACATGAAATGCCTCTGTCAGCCATTGACAGCAGTGGCCTCAGAGGCGGGGCGGAGCAGGGAGGGGAGTGTTTTCAGAAGATCCTGGCTCTGTCTGTAGGAGCAGTACCCTGAAGCTTGGGGCATTTCTCATCTTATGTACAAGTCCTGGGCGACCAAACAGCTGTGCAAGGTGAAGCGGTGGCGACGGCAAAGGCTTCCTTCCCAGGCAGCTGTCTGGTTGGTTTTGAACGGCCCTGGGCAGAAATGCGAAAGCGCTCGACAACCCCTTCAGGAGAGGCTCTACCACACTCACAGTGGCCCCTCTAAGTGCCAGATCTGTGACGTCCGGGTTTGAAGGAGTACATGGCCTCTCCCCAGGACCATGTCACCAGGCTAGAGGCCCTTCACCACCAATACTCCAGGCACAACACATGAATGTAACTGTGTTTCCAAGTATATCATCCATGCCGGCTCCCTTTCTAGACTAAAGCTCCCTGAGGACCGGGATGGATCTCTGTGTCCCTTGAACCTCACACATGTGCATGTGAGCTGTGCATGTGAGGAAATAAACTCCCCAGAGAATGCCTGGCATGGCCAATCCCACCACCATAATGAAGAGGAGGACATCTGAGAACTGGCCTAACCGCTGAGCCACTTCATGGAATAAATGATCGCCCACGGGCTAGGAGAAGCAGATTTAAGGGGTTCACCTTCCTCTTCTGCTCCTGCTTATTCAAAATGAGCAGCACTGCTCCCCCAAAGCGTTGCTGCCAAAATATCTATCATGGTGCTCAGTATGCAGTGTGCTAAAGCAGTTCTGTTCATTCTCCCAGGACTTGTGAATATACATACATATGCATGTGAGCACATGTGTGTACACACAGAGAGAGAGAGAGAGAGAGAATATAAAATCCTGTGGAACACAACCTAATGGAGCCATGTTCCCAGTAGGGATTGGAGCTGACGGGGGCTGGAAAGCGAGCGAAGCTGGGAAGTAAGCGAGCGAAGCTGGGACTGGGAACCACTGTATCCCGTGCCGAAGCTGTGTTCGCTGAGCTATTTCATTTCACTGCTCCCTCTGTCATCCCACCTTCAATAAAGATAACCCAGATCATCTCCAGACCTCAGCTCCCACACCAAAAGATGTGGGCAGACGGTTCCCAGAAGTGCTGGGCTGGAAAGAAACATTGGCTTTTAACAGTTAAAGAAAATTTCACAAGCTCACCTGTGCTTAAAGCACTAGAGCCAAATGCTAACAGAACTGCTTAAGCCAGGTAAAGTGTATGGCGGACTTAAGGGAGCTATTTGCAACAGCTATTTGCAAAGTAAGAATGGGAGCTTTATTAATGAACACTGTCAATCATGCGGTGCAAGAAGTTCTCCAGTTTTGAACATTGACAAATTAATGAAATTTTGAGGGAGTATTTCTCTATCTGCACCTTTCCAAAGGGTGTGTGTGTGTGTGTGTGTGTGTGTGTGTGTGTGTAAGGACTGATCAAAGGCATACACAAGCTAGGCAAAGACAATCCCACTGAACTGAAATCTCAGCTCCTTCAGGAATCTTTTCACACAGTCAGAATTAAGGTAAGACACATAAATATTCAGTCTGAAAAAAAGGATCTGTGATGGAACAGTCTGTGCAGGCTTTGGCCAGCAGCTCCACGGGGAAGATACTGCAGGCCACGGGTATTAGTGAGTGTGAGCTGGAAGATAATCCTGGATTATGACAGTGGACCCCACACAACCCCCAGTGTCCTGCCCAGGGACACGGCTATACGCTGTTCTTTCTGTTTTTCTATAGGTTTAAATACTTTCAAACTCAAAAATTGCCAGAAAAATTGCAAGGGTAGATATATGAAATATCTCTGAATCATACCATTGATTTCGCCTGAGGCTAACCCCCTAGTTCCTATATCTGCTTGTCTTAAGCTCCTTACGGCAGCAATAACATGACAACAACAGCACAAATAGAAAAATAAAAATAAAAACCACGCACAGTACTTGACAGATTAGAAGGTCTGTCAGAGCAGTAAGCAGGTGGGTGGGTGTGGCTATTGCCTGTCACCCTAACCCTCAGGAAGCTAAGGCAGAAGAATGCTGAGTTCCAGGCCAGACTGAGCCAAACAGATGCTATTTCAAAAATAAGCAAAGAAATAGCTAAATGCATTATCAGTTTTAAGATCTCTCTCTTTTTTTCTTTGTCTGTCTATCTGTCTCTCTCTCTCTCTCTCTCTCTCTCTGTGTGTGTGTGTGTGTGTGTGTGTGTACATTCCACTTATCACAACAGAGTCAAAAAGAAAACGCAAAACTGACGTGAGTATTGGAATGCTCTGCCTCTAGAGCATCACTGCTTTTCTAGTGGATGAACCGTACTTCAACTGTGTTCATGAATCTGATTGACCATGGTGATCAGGAGTCAGCACACTTTTACAATCACCCAAGTGCTAAGAATTTTAGGTATTGCAGGACATAGGGTGCTGGTGCGGTTTCCCAACCCCACCACCGTAGCTTGAACAGATAAATGAATGGTCAGGCTCTGTGCCAATAAAATTTCATTTACACAAACAGATATCATGCCATATTTGACAGACAAGTTAGTCCAGCACACCCCCAACTGCATAGGACAAGATAGTCCAATGCCTTTAAGGGTTTTCCTCAAACTGCCAGTGGTTTATCTTCAAATAGTGCAGGAAAAGCTAGACTTTCCAGTGCCAAGCAGAATTCTTTACAACATGGCCTCTTTGCAGCACTTAATGTGCTGGAGCTTCTAGATAGCCCAAATGCCCAAGGTATACAGGGCACAACCTTCTCCAGACAGCAGAGTGCACTGGGGAAAAGTGAACTAGTAACACTTCCATTTGGGGAGGTTAACTGGGCCACAGTGTTACAGAGGATTCCTACACTGAGCAGCCAGTAAAGGCCAAAGTCTGCCAAGCTGCTCACCCAAGACAACTCTGCAGAGGGTGTCAGAAGGACCAGCAGAGTAGAAACCAAAAAGTTGGCTCCCTCCCAGCAGGCAGCACTATGCTCCGTCCCAGCACTCCAGCACCGTGCTCCCTCCCCACACAGCTGTCATCAGCCGCCTCTCCTGAGGACTTTCAGGGCCACACTTGGACATAATGTGAAGTGATCAACAGGCTAGGGAGTCTACATTTTTTTGTTTTGTTGAAAGAACAGATAGCATGCAACTGATCAGATACCACCACATTGCGTCCGTTCCAAATCCCCAAAGCAGGAACACGAGAGAAAATGACCTTCCCAAGTCTCTAGGATTACTAAGATTACCAAACGGACTTTTATTCTCTGTCAGCTCAGCTGTGCCTGAGCAATCAGCAGCAGATATGGCATGGGGCAAGCAGCTGGGAAACAAAGGGCCACTGGTGGGGCTGGTGACTGACTCAGTGGGTAAAGGGCTTGCTGCACAAGCCTGAGGACCTGTGCTCAAGTCCCCAACACCCACATAAAACCTGGACTTAGCGACCATAACCCCAGCCCTTGGGATGGGGAATGCAGAGGCGGGGGCATCTCTGCTCACCAGCCAGCCGGTCTAGCTGAATGGCTGAGCGCCAGGGGAACAAGAAAGAGTAAAGAGTAACTGAGGAAGACACTTGACACTGACCTCTCTACCCCCAACACACATATGCACACTCACAAACATATGTATGCACACACACAAACACACTAACAATAGCAGATAAAATAAAAAGCTTGGGACCCTTAAGAGCTAAGTGGGCATCCCCCACCTCAGGTAAAATTCATACTTTTAACATCTAAAGCAAAGCAACATATTCCCAAGTAAAGCAATTTTCTAATAAAAGCTGAATTTTTGAGCTGAGAAGAGAGGGGATAGGGTGAGGACAGGGTCCGGACAAGATGAATTGAAACAGAACCCATTTACCCGTGCTCATACAGTGGTTTGTGAATTTTAGGATAACCTACTACATTGTTTTCTTTTCAACACAGTAATAGACCATCCATTCCCCCACTTACAAGTGCACTTTGACAGTGTAGTTATTAGTGGAGGTGAAGACATGAAAACTCCCATAGCCAGCTGGGCCAGAGGTAGCTTTCCCCAACTACCCTCATGCTTGGAGGCAAAAGTAGTGGGTAAAGAAATAGTCTTTTGGCTGACAGGACTCTCACCCAAGAAGTGCTGGCTGCCAATGTCATTGCAAAAGCAACTGTGGTGGGCTGATACACCCTTACTGGCCTGTTCAGAAGGTTCAGCCTCCTCAGGTCTGCAGACTGGCCAGAGGTCCAAAGTTGACCTAATGATCCTAGCAGTGGACAGCTGCCCAGTCCTGGGGCAACAGTCAGGAGACCAGTCAGACACCGCCTGCTTCCTGTGCTTTCCCAAACACTATTGCTTTCTGAACAGATGAGACAGAAGCAGCTGCAGGACCAGAGAAGGCTGCCTGGGTTCTGGCAGAGGTCCCAGAGGTTTGAGACTCAAAGGCCCTGGGCTTGATCTGTACGCACGCTGCCCACTGTCCACACATCACCGGAACTGTGGCGAGCTAGACTGAGAGGCTGAGTGCTGTCCTTCAGTCAATAGGAATTTCCTTCAGAACTGGAGCACTGTGGGCTGTTTTTCCTTTAAGCATGAACTCACTGTTCTGGGAGGAGCTGGCTTCAAAGTTACCAGTTTGCCAGCCCTCCTCTGATCTGCTCTGTGCTGGCAACCGGTCAGATGGAGGCAGCTTTGTCCTTCATGCTGCGTAGCATTCTGTGCACCCACCTGAACATTTTGCACAGCTACAGTGGTAATTATGTAAACCATGATTGGTAGTTACATGGAAAAACCTGCTATACAATAAGACAAAAATAACAACAAAAAGTAACTACAGTGTTTCTAAAGTTGATAAGAAAAATGGCTACATTTTCACACTTAACACAATACTGATACCAAACTGAATGAAGATGGATGTTAATGCTGTGATCAAAAAGCAAAAGTGAAAAGAGCAGTTTAAAAAACCCACCATAAAAAAAAAAAAAAAAAATCACTACAGCCAACAGCGGCTGTAAGGACTAGAAAAGCAAAGTGGACAAGCTGTGAACTACATGATAAATTCAAAGACAGGTTGGATGGCTCAGTGGGTAAAGGCGGCAAGTCTGATGACCTGAGTTTGGTCTGAGTCCCACATGATGGAAAGAGGGCACTGACTTCTCAAGCTATGCTCTGACAGTCACACATGAATGACACATGCATACCCACTCACACATCATTTTCCTTCTCCTCCTCTTTTCCTATGGGGCTGGAGACATGGCTCAGTGGTTAAGAGCACGTACTGCTCTTGCAAAGGACCAGAGTTCACTTTCCAGCACCCATGTACCCAGTACCCAGCAACTCATAGCCACCCACAACTGCAGCTCTGGGTCACCTAACACACCCTCTCTCCTCTAAGCTCATAACAGGTCAGACACAAATAAAAACAAATCTTTAAAAAATTCTCACAAAGAAAAAAAACAAACCCTAAGATTAAAAATTAAATCATAGACCACGGAGATGGCGGAGTTGATTGAAAGGCCGGGTTTACTCACTTACTGACCTAGAAATGACACTAACTCTTCAACTAGATTATAGCTCCAAGGTGTGGTGCTGCATTCCCTTAATCCCAGCATTCAGAGGTAGAGGCAGGCAGGTCTCTGTGAGTTCAAGGCCAGCCTGGTCTATCTACATAGTGAACATAATGCCTGGCTACGGTGTAGCACATGCTCCACAGATACTGGTCTGAGCCCACACGTACTCATTCTTCCACCATGAGCTTCTCTCGGGCAGAGCTCAGCCCTCTTTGTGACTTTTCTGCTGCTATGGTAAGACACCACAACCAAGGCAACTTATAGAGCCAAGGGTTTATTTGGTGCTTATGGTTCCAGAAGGTTAATGCCCACAACGGCCAAGTGCAGGCAGCAGCTGGAAGATGGAGCTGGAAGGTGAGAGCTGGAGGGCTCACATCTCATGTCATAGACAGGAAGAGAGGAGAGAGCACACTGGAAATGGCATCAGTCTTTAAAATCTCAAAGTGCACCTCCAGTGATGAGCCTCCAAGGCCACACCTCATCAAACAGTGCCTCCAACTGGGGATCAAGTTTTCAAATGCCAGAGACTATAGGTGGATATAAAAGAAACGTTTATTCTCCTAAGGTAATTGTCGCCAACTGTCTGCTAACCTAGGCCTAGTCCTGGAGGCTTCCAGCCTCCATACAATCTAACCCAGGCCTAGAATATTTTCCGCCTCTGAGACTTTCTGCTTAATAAGCTCACCCTTTCATGTTCTTACTGAGCTCTGGGCTGGCTCAAACTCCTCTCCCAACTGACTTATTCAATCTTGCTTTTCTCTCGGCCTCTGACTTGCTCTGCTTGGCCTCAAACTAACTGCAGTAGTCTTTTCTAGTCTTCTGGCTCCTTCTCATTCTCTGACTCATTCTGCCTTCACCTGTGTCTAGCTTGTTCTCTCATTCAACCTCTCTCTGTAAAACTCTCCAAGTAAAACTGCCTCCTCTCTCTCTCACTCTCTCTCTCTCTCTAAATTGCCCCTTTAGTAGTTTCCCTTTCTTCTGTCTTCTTGTGAGACTTGGGTGTATTTTACTCTGTCAAATCTTCTCTGATTTGAATTTTTTTTTTCTGCCATTCAATTAAATATCACTTTCAAACATGGGTGCTTCCTTCTACAAACTAATTTACCTTCATTGTTTGGGATTAAAGGCATGTACCACCACACGTGGACCTAAGCTTTTTATTACCTGATACTCGCTCTATACCAGGCTGGCCTTGAACTCAGATCTGCTTGCCTCTGACTCCTGGATTAAAGGCGTGTCTGTATTCTAGCTGGATCACACAGACCTAGAAGGTCTTTGGATGTGATCTCTTGCCAGAGCAGCCATGTTCTGATTTAAAATTTCCCTACAGGGATACAGTTATTGTTCAGAAAATCACCACTAAAGATATCACAAGGAGATAATGAAAAAAAATGCCAGCACACTTCCTTGTACATAAATGTGTTCGGTGACTAAACCTAAATTTCAAGAAGCATATCAGATTTAAACTTGATCATTTCAAAAGAGGAGAACAAAGCCTCCACACATGAGACCTGTTCTGATCTTTTCAGTTGTCTTGATGCTTCTCCCTATGTTGAATTGTATAGAAAACCTAGTTGACAGACAGGCCCATGCTCGCATATGCTTGGTGATGGTAACTCACCAAGTTACCAAGGCCTAACTGCAATCGGGTGACAGTGCCTGCTGTCACAGTTCATTAATTTGTTCATTTGTCCCCAGAATCCAAAACAGTGGGAAGACCATTCCAGGAAGATGAAACAAAGCAGCCATTGTTAGATAAACTATTTAGCAACCCATGTGAATTTGGCAAAGAGGACAGAGAACTTGGGAGGACAGCCAGCGAGATGACCCAGTAGGTAAAGACACTTGCCTCCAGGCCTGACAACCTGAGTTCAGTCCCGAGACCCACACAGTAAAAGCTGAGAACCAGTTCCCACAGGTTGTCCTCGGACTCCAACACAGGCTCTGTGGCGGCTGCATAACCTCCTCACCCATACGCACCACAAATAAATGAACTGTTTTAAAAAGTTCTTTTAAGAAGAGAGACTGAGTAAGGATTATATAAACAGCACCACACTTAGTGAGGCCTTCCTGTAGCTCAGTGATCTCAACCTTCCTAATGCTGCCACCCTTTAAACCAGTTTCCCCCGTGCTGTGGTGTCCCCCAACCAGAAAGCTATTTTCTTGTTACTTCATAACTGTAATGTTGCCACTGTTATGAATCATCATGTAAATATCCGATAGGCAGGATATCTGACATATGATCTGTGACCCCCAAAAGGGTCACAACCCACAGGTTGTGAACCTTGTGAACCACTGGTCTAGCTGAACTGGAAAAGGGAGAAGTAACTGCACTGGAGCCCAAGGGTCTAGAGAAAACTCTGAAGTACACAGTAAGTTTCCAGAATTTTTTTAAGGTGTGTGTGTGTGTGTGTGTGTGTGTGTGTGTGTGCATGACTCTGTGTATATGTGTGTTACTGTGTGTGTCTGTGTGTTTGGGGGTTAGTTACTTTTCTGTTGCTGTGATAAAACATCATGACCAAAGGAGACTTATAGAAGAGAGAGAGTTTGTTTTGGCTCATGGTCCCAGAGGGCTAAGAGTCCACGATGGCAGAGATGAAATGGCAGCAGTGGCAAGCATGTTGGCAGGAGCAGGAAGCTGAGATATCACATCTTTAGCTGTTAAAAACAAAGCAAAGAGCTGACCTGAAGTGGGACAAGGTGGTGAGTTCTCAAAGCCCACCCTCAACGACCTATTTCCTCCAGCAACACCTCCAAACCCTCTCCAAACAGTGCCGCTCCCTGGGGACTAAGTGCTTAGATTCCTGAGCCTGGGGGTTAGGGGTTGCTTCAGAGGTCTACCTAAAATGGAAGCAATTTCACAAGGAAGAAAATAAAGTATTTCCTCCAGCATTCTAGGAACCAAAACCAGGAAAAGCTCCATGTGGTAAAAGCTTTCAATTTAAAAAAAAAATGATGAAGTTTTGCTAGTTTTTTTTTTTTTTTTTAAACACAGAGATGTTAGGTTTACATAAATAATCAACCAAAACATTTACAACCATGCAATTTTCTTGTCAAGCTTATGTTTTTCTTTTTCCTGGAAAATCCATGTCACAAATATACTGTGATGACTGGTTTTCAAAAAAAAAAAAAAAAAAGATTAAATAATTCTGGGTCCAGTTTGAAGTGTGGGAGAGAGAGAGGACTTCATTTGAAAAGTCTCCTACCAAGTTTGTTTTTAGAAACTGAGTGGAGACAGCCTACCACTGCTTGGAGGATGCTCCCTCTAAACTCGTTCTTGAGTTCTTGGGGTCAGATCTCACTTTTTTCCAGGAGCATAAATCCTTAGTTCTATATGCAAAAATTTTAGACTTGAAATCCATGGACTATAAGAGCTATGCGGTCTTTGAAAAACGGCACGTTAACCTCCAAATTCTCAACTGTGGCTTTTCCTCTTAGAACCCACCCCTATTCACACCCCAACCAAGAGCTACATCTTTCACAGGACATACTGTTCTGGCAGCAAGGACCAGCCATCCATACGCCTTCATCAGTGTACATAGGCGCATGCTGTCCTGAAGTGCTCGTGGGAAACCTGCACTGGTGTGCACACACGTGTCCTGCACTGGTGTGCACCTGGGAATCCTGTACTGAGATGCACACACGTGACCTATTCTGGCATGCACATTCGTGCTGATAGGTATGTTCTGTTCAGCAAAGGGCCCATGACACAGCAGAGACCCTCGGTGTGGAAGTCCCCTAGGCAGAAACTAGAGGTGCCTGGTTGTTGTGAGCAGCACACAGAAAAGAGGCAAAGAGGTGTGAGCTGCCCTCTGTCCTGGGAGGCGGGAAAGCAGGCAGTGTGCTGTGGCGGCACTCAGCAAGGGGAAAGACAGTCTGTTCACAAAGTGTTGGCAGAAAACTGAACACAGAGAACACTCTGAGGACATATGTAATTACAGACTCCGCCAGACAGATCCCATGTTGTGTCCCTTACGCAGCAGGGAGGGGCCCACTAAATCACCACTTGAAGATGCGTCACACAATGGCTGCCGACCTACATCATCCTTCACTACAAACAGCTACAGGGGAGGGGGCAGAGCAGAACACGTACACACGAGAGTACCCTGATGCAGCCCGCAATTTACCAAGCAGTTCATGACCTTGGATCTGGGTTCAAACCAAGACTGTCTTCTTGTTTCATCTCTTCAGAGCCACTGGGCCACAGAGGCTGGTGCCCAGAGCGAGCAAGCACGCAAGCCCTCAGCCAAGCCTCGGCTCAGCATGCATCATCCCACCCAGCATGCCCCTTGCCTGTTACCCTCCCAGGACCTGCGCTGCCTCCATACAGGAGCCATGACCCAAAGCTCTGTGAAGAGAGGCTTCACACTGAGCTGCTTCCTCTACACCAGGAGAGTACAACGGGACACACACAATCGTGCACACATACATGTCAAGAGAGTGCACGCACACACACACACACACACACACACACACACACACGCATACAGGAACACATGCATGAGAACACAGACATGCACATATGAACATATGGACTGACAAACATAAGCCAAACAATGAATGTTTAGCCTGTTTGATTCCTCTAACATCTTCTCCCAAAATAAAGAGTCCTTGGTCTGGGTGCCTTACGCTCTATACTAAAACACGATCTCCTGTTCCAGGACTGTCAACAGAATCCCATAAAGGTGGGTAAAAAAAACTGTGTTCTATTTTAATTAAAATGTTAAAAAATCAACACCCCCCCCCCATATACACTGCACACATATTTCAGAACAAGCACTTCTCGGGCAGTGAGAGCCTATCAGGTGGGAGCCCTGGCAGCCGTAATCACAGGGCAGGGCGAGGATATCCAACAGCCAGCGCTCCGTTCCCAAGACGCCTTCATCAGGATCGGCCTGATAAGTGGAAGACACACTGTAGCATGTGCTCCTGGCCTCACCACAAGAGCTCAGAAATAACCAAGAAGTCTACTGAACAAAGGGCCCCGGGACAGCCATATGTGACTTCCACACGACCCAGACAGCAATGAAGCAAAAACTGCCACAAAAGATTGTCCAGCAATAGAATCTGAAAAGCGGTGGGGGCGGGCACAAATTGATCCTCCTCTGCAAGTTCAATTTCCATTTGCAAAAGAAAGGGTTATCCAAAACAATCATACATTTCAATTGTTCTCAGGTGGAAGGAAAGCCAAAATAAATTCCAAACAATCTTCCTCAAAGTTCAAGCTTTTACGTGGCCTGACCTGACCAGTTTTGTAACTGGTCTTTCCATACTTCGATTCCCAAGAACTTCTCCTAGAGGCAGAAGTTGCCAGGAAACAAAAACTTTAATGGTGCCCTCAAAGCCAAGTACCAGGCTAGAGTGAAGGGACAGCCAAACGGAACTTACTCAGGATAGGGGGTTAGGTCTGCAAATTTTGGGAAAGACAAAGAGAAAAGAATTAAGAGGTGCTAGCCAAGAGGGCTAAAGAAAAAGGTAAGAGCAAGCAGCCTGGAGGACATTGAAGCCCTGGACTGGCAAACCCAGGGAAACCAGAGATGAAGGGCCAGGAAACCACGAAGGATGCTGCTGGACCGGGGTGAGGGGAGCTTACCCCGAGTCAGAGCAGGCTGGAGAGTGGGGGGATGCAATCAAACACCAATGACAGGTGGCTAAGGGCATCCAAGGCAAGGCTTCCCTGTGACACTTGAAACCCTGAGCTGCCAGGAGGTGGCCAGTTGGGTGATAGCAGCAGGCCAGAACAGGATGGGCAGAATGTCAGTGAGGAAACAAGGGTCCATCCAGGGATGAAGGCGAGAAGGGAAGGTGTGTGTGCAAAGAGCAAGACCCAGGGTACTCGGGAAGTATTGAGCCAAAGGGGGCCCTCTGTGCCTGCACCTTAAAGCTTGTCACCTTCTACCTACAGGAAAAGAAAGGAGTGTTGTTTCCAGCTCCCGAGCAGCATGGGGGTACAGGGTAAAGCATATTACTCAGGGAGAAACAGGCTTACTTTCCAACCATCCTTCTATGGAAAGAAAGAAACAATTCTGTTGTTGTTGCTGATTTGTTTTTTTAAGATTTATTTTTATTATTTTTAATTACATGTAGGGGTGTGTGTTTATGTGTGTGAGTATGTGTGTGTGTCTGTGTGTATGTGTGTGTGTGTATATGTGCATGTGAGTACAAGTTCCAGCAGAAGCCAGAGGCACTGGAATCTCAGGAGATAGCGTCTAAAAACAGTGGGGAACTACTGACGGGGTGCTGGAAGCGAGCTCAGGTCTGCTGGAAGAGCAGCGAGGGGCTCCTCACCACTGAGCCATCCCTCTAGCACGGGCCAGGTTAATTCTGGCCTCCTGCCTATTTCTAGTACCATCAGGAAATCTGCAGCATCCAAACCATTGCACAGAAATTAACCATTTGGTGCTATAAATGTGATGTCCTTTCTGAAGGGTGTTGGATTGGGTAAGAAAGGAAAATGGGTCCAGTAGCCACAATGGGTCTCTGTGTGCATGCAAGCATATACACATGTAACCGAAAGGAGGGCTGTGTGTATTAGAAAATAACAGTTGTGGGGTTTTTGTTTTGTTTTGTTTGATTGATTGACCGATTTTGTCAAGAGACAAAACTTAGAATGTAAGACACAAAGAGAACAACTGTGATGAGAAATATGTAATAAAAGGGTCTAACCCAGGAAAGGTGTCCAGGGCAGGGTCACTGTGGCTGGGATAAGCACAAGGCTCAGAGCAGGAACCTGATTAAAGTTCTGAGGAGTTGATCCTTCCAACCCCTCGCTAGGGAGGGGCTGGATATGGAGTCAGATTCTTGCAGTCCTGCCCTAGCTGGTTATCACATGCAAAAGCCTCAGTTTCTTCTGTGAAATGAGACCTGTCCTCATCAGCCCCTAGGACCAGGCTGGGCACCCTTGACAACCTCAAGTACAAATGACAAGACAACCAACTAAAAATGGCCACAGGACTAAAAACCACAACCTCACGGGACCAGATAAAGTGAAGCTGTGTGGACGTGTTCAGGCGGCCATGGAGGGGTGGCTGGGAAAGCTAACAACAGACAGGAGCTCCAGAAGTGAGACCCGGAATCAGGGGGCTCGGGGTACATCCATTTTATAACTTCTCACAGAACGATAGTGATGAAGGCCAACTGTAGTCCGACAGGAGACTGTGACTGAGACTGGGGTATTGAAAGGTCCTTAACTCACAGTTCACATTAACAAAGATGGATACTTCCTGGACAACCGCTGGCTGGCATGGGGGCTCAGATGGTGACAAGTGTCTCCTCACTGAAAACAGGCATTCCCTTATTAGTACATGGTTTCTTTGTCAAAATACAATAGGTCTATCAATTCCGTGAGAACTACACCCAATGAATGTTAACCTATTCCTCCACTCCTCCCAGGCAGCGGTCCTCAACCTGTGTATGTCAACCCTTTAGGATCAAAACACAGATATCCTGTATATCAGATATTTATGTTAAGATTCGTAACAGAAGCAAAATTATAGTTACTAAATAGCAACGAAAATAATTTTATGGTTGGAGTCACCACAACATGAAGACCTTTACTAAAGGGCTGCAGCGTTAGGAAGGCTGAAAACCACTGCCCTGGGCCAAAGTATAGAGTTAAGCCAGATTATTTTTAAAATGGCAAGTTTAAAACAAACAAACATGTAATTCTAATGCTAGATCTAGCGTTTTATTTATCAACGATATATAAATCAGACTAAGTTTTAAACATTGAAAAACTAGACATACCAGTTATCCTTTAAAACTAATTTGAAGGGCTGGAGGGATGGCTCAGCAGATAGAGAAGAAGGGACCCCAGTTTGGTTCTCAGCACCTATGTTAGGGACCTCAAGATCACATCCAGCTCCAGGGGATCTGATGCCTCTATTGGACTCTGAGAGCACCTACATGCCTGTATACACACACACACACACACACACACACACACACAAAATTTAAAAAATTAAATCTTTACAACTTACTTTGACCAAAAAACAAAACAAAACAAACAAAAAGGTGTGACATTTGTTTTTAAGACTTACCCAGACAGATCCAGTGAACCTAAGACTCTTCTGGCTTCCTTGGGCTCTTGCACTCAAATGTACATACCCATACAACACGTGCGCGCGCACGCACACACACACACACACACACACACACACACAAAATTAAAATAAAATCTTTAAAACAATTACTTTGAAAAAAAAAAAGGTTGTGACATTTGCTTTTGAGTCGTCTTGACAAACTCTAAGCTTCCTGGAATACCCTGATGTTACAGAAACAAGTGAGGCTATTTAAAAGGCTGCGTATTGACAACGGCCCTCTCCGTTAGTGAACAAAAGCAGTAAGGGGAACCTTGGTGTCCCGGCAGCTGGCAAGCTCTCTCCCTTATGCGCAGATGTGCTGGAGCAGCTGGGGAACGCAAGAGGCTTTGGAACAGGCTGCTATGTGATCCAGAATAACACTGCCTGTTCATCCTCCCCACAAAGGAAGCAGCAGCCCTGCACAGGCCTGGCGCATGCCCTGCGTGAAGGGAGGGGGCCCTCCTCCTAACCTTTACACCCCCCAGCCCGCTCCAGGGACAGCTCACTTTCCTGTGTGGGAGAGAGAGCTACATTTCTTGTCCAAATGTGGAACCCGTACAGTGGCAGCCCCCCCCTCCTATCTACACCACAGACAGGAGACACCGGCTGTGAATGACTTGACAGGCTTCTGTCCTCCAAGCGTTTGAAAGATGAAGGTGTAGCATGCAGAACACAGGGGAGGGAAGAGGAGAGCAGGGCAGACCATTTCTCCACCTAGTTCTATGAAGCTGAGAACATTCCCAGTGTTTTCTCATGTGCAAGAAAAACACCTTGGCTGCTCTGTGTTTGTTCAGCTTCGCCCCTGCATGCCTTTTCCCCAGCAGCTTCTCAAAGCACAGCAATGTTCAGGCCGTGCCGTCTACCACACTTGAGGAGACATGGCTGACAGGAGAGCTCAGGCTCCCCTTTCTCCACATCAACACACTAAAGACTCAGGAAAAAAAAATCACCTCTTCCAAATAAAATGGTCCCTCTTTTCAAGACTGGGACAGCACAATTTTCAACGAAGCAGCTTTTTTTCTTTAGTATTATAGATGGCTCGTTAAATGGTCAAAAGAACACGTACTTCCTTTTCTCAGTTCAGTTTTAAGTTGTTTGGGTTTTTTTTTTTTTCTCTAAAGTCTTGTCTTGTTGGTAATTTGGATACTGGCTTTAAGTTTAAAGGAAAGGGAAATGACTGGAAAGCTAGCCACAAAATTACACAGCAGCACAGCCAGGAGGAAAGCCTCATAGTTCCGGAGGCCCTTGCAAATTCCTCCTGCGAGTGGACAAAGTTTCCATCACCAGCAGCCTTCCCCACCCTCAGCTTACTGACAAAGAAGACAAATCCTTCAGTGCTCAATACTGAAGAACTGACAGAAAGGGGAGGGGAGAGGTTGAGCAAGCTATTGACTATCACCTTCTTTACCTGTCTAGATGACACACGACCAGAAGGCAGTAGAACACTATTCTTACATCTCACTGGTTGGTTGAGTAGCTACTATGTGCTGGGCACCGTGCCAAGATATATATATATATATATATATATATATATATATATATATATATATGATCATACACACACACACACACATATGTATGTATGTATATGATCTCGTTTTTTATTCCTGTTGCTGGAAATCAGGCTAGACTACTATTATCCCCACCTTAAAGGAAGACAAGGAACCTCAGAGGGGCTGAGCAGTTGGCTAAGGCAGCATCAGCGGTGGATGCGACCTGAGGCCAGCCTCTGTGACTCCACACCCTTCGCCTTCACTCATTACCCAGGGGGGTCCCCAAGGCTGGCACAGCACCAAGACATCCTGAGCCCCAGAGCGTCACTCTAGATTCACTCTCTTTTTAAAGCCCCACATTCTAAGTAGCATTCTAAGTCCTGTATCTTAACATGAGTTTGGTGTTAGAAGACAATGCGGACAGCATATCCTTAGGTTTGTAAAGGAATCTCAGGAGGAAGGAGTGTGTTACCAAAAAAAAAAAAAAAAAATCAGTCGGGAAAAGCAACCTCTCACTTAATTGAGCACACTCTTTCAGGCCTGTGGCCATGTCATGCAGGGAGGGGCTGAGGGCTCTGCACCAGGGAGAATTCCTGGCCCCAGGTCCACCTGGTAAGATGCCATAGAGGCAGTGACTCCTGGTCCTCTAACGGGACTGTCCTGTACTTCCACAGGTTTGCTTGTTTTCGAGATTTAATTTCCTGCAGCATTCCTTACACTTTACAAAAAGTTGGTGTCACTGAGGTGGTGGCATTGGTGGAAGAAGTTTAACGTCTAAAAAGATCAAATGTGACCAGGATGACAGCATGGATTTATCGGCTTCCGAAAACCTCCTTAGCTGAACCCCCAGCACTCAGGAGGCGGAGACCTGGACTGTGGCGAGCTCTGCCAGCCTGAGATACAGCTGAAACCCTGGCTCAAAACAACAAAACCGGAGCAAGCAGAGCTGCCTCAGAAACGGCCTTTCAGACAACAGCGAGCCCTCAACACCCCTCACAGAGCAGGACCCACCTGCCTAACCTGTTGACCCCTCAGCCTCTTAAACCTTCAGTTCCCAAAAGCCACCTTCTGAAGGAGGCAATGGGGAGAGGCCAGGATCAGCACTGGCTGAAAGTATCACGCATGTCATCAAAGACAGCCCCGCCCTTCCAACAGCAGACTCAGCTCACGCTGGCTGACTGACGTGAAAGGAGACGGAGGCACTGACCCCATGACCCCAGGGCCGAGGGCACCTGCCCGCACAGTGTGACTGCTTTTTCTTCAGCAACACTTCCTCCCTTCAGGTCCGGGTCCTGAGACACACGGGACCTCCTCCGACATCTAAGCTAGCTGCAATGATTGCCTGTGCTAGGGTCTTCAGAGTGGCCCTGGTCACTGAGAGAGCGATGGGATGGTGGGAACCAAGTGGCAACCGCGGTAAGCTGACTTCATCAAGTCTTACACAAATCTCTTAACCCTACGCCGGACCACACTGTGGCCCGGGACTGGAACCTCTCCTCCCATGGCTCCAGTAACACAATGCCCACTTTCTGGGACTCCACTCTTTAGGTGCCTGGTGGGGGGGACGGCTGGGGGGGAGGCGCCGCAGGCCGTCACGTCCCGCCCCGGTGGAGCCCGCACAGGCGCAGACTCCTGAGGGAGGGGCGTGGGCAGGCGGAGGCAGGGCGCGCTTAGCGCCCGGTTCAAACCCTCGCAGGTCCTGCCAAGGCGCGGCCCAGGGCTCGGGAGCCTAGGCAGTCCTCAGCCGCCAGGGAGAGGGAGGAGATGGCCAAGTTGGGAGTGTGTTAGCTCGTGCGCCCTGGCCTGGGAGCACGCTTCCCCGCCTCTCCTCTCACCTAACTTCCCAAAACTCAGAAATCCAAAATCCAAACAGGGCCGGCCTTCCCCGCTCGGCAGCGGGGACGGAAGTGGGTGGAATAGGCGGCCGCACGGTGCCTTTGTTACCCGCCCGGGACCTCACGAGCTAAAACAACACCGGGTGGTAGCGGCCTGTGGACCCGCCGCCCCTCCGGGCCAGCGCCTTCCGGGTTCCCGCCTCGCCCCCGCAGGACCGCCGGCCGCCGGGAAACCCACCCCGGGTCCCGCCTGGGTGGGGGGGGGGGGCGGCGGCATCCCAAGGACTGCGCTCCTTGGCCGGGGGCTGCTTCCCCCGCGCCTGGCCACTCCTCACCTTGCCAAGTTCTCCCCGAGCCTCCCAGGCAGGATCGCGACTTCCCGCGGGCCAGCAGCCCCACCGTCCCGACCAGCGGCTCCCCGGCCACTCACCGCCTCTTTGCCAGGAGCCTGGTTCACCCACCCCACCCCCGCCTGGGGATGATTCACTTCGCTCCTTACCTGGAGGCTTGCAGATCCCTTCCCCTCCCCTGGCCCGGGCGGTGATTGGGAGCTGGCGCCCTCTGCCGGGCCGAGGAGGGGACAGTGTGGGGCGCAACTCAGAGCAGGGACACCCCTTCCTGAGCAGGAGCCAGGCCGTAGGGACGGGCTGGGCCAGATCCTAAAAGCTGTGCCTGCGCCCAGAACAGGCACGCAAGGCCAGAGTTGCCCCCTCTGCGGGCCGTGAGGCCCAGTCCTGTCACCAACCGCCGTCCCCCCTCCAACAGTGCCCCGAAAAAACCACGACGCGTCCACAACACACACGTGCAGCTTTAAAACACCGAAGAGCAGCGTTTACGGCGTTCAAAGTAAGTTTGTGCCCGCGTCTCAGTGACTCTTCTCTACCTAAATTAAAGGGACGGAAGGAAGGGGCGGGAGCCTGTCACACGCCGGGTCCGGGCAGGCTCCAGGTGCATTGGCAGCCAGCGGTGCAGGGGCGCCGGGTGGGGGAGTGGCTAGGACCTGCATCACTCTCTCGCCGGGGTAAACACTCTTCAGCAGCTGAACTCTCAGTCCCCCCGCAGGTCCAGAGTGAAACTCAGGGGTCCAGTCGAGAGAACGGCTCAGAGAGAGGGCCTGTCTTAGACCCGGAGGACACCCCCGCCAAGAGACCCCCACTTTCCGCCCCCACTCACCCTCCCGCGCTCCGGCGCAGTCGCCTTGCCCACCTGCCGCCCCAGCGCCTGCGACGAGGTCCACGCTGGCCCTCCGGGTCCGCAGCACCGTCCTCGGTCCCGGCTTGCTCTCCAGGAGCGCGCGGGCAGAGTCTGCGCCGCTCCGGGTGGACGCAGCGTCTGGAGTAGAGCGGTCTGCGGGCTTGGAGCTGACCTAGCGCCTCCTTCCCGAACAGCCGGTGCGCGAATCCCCGCGCGGCGGGCGGGCGCCGGGTATTAATTGTGGGGCCCCCGGGTGTCCGCCGCCGGGCGC
This sequence comes from Psammomys obesus, assembly GCF_907164565.1. NCBI lineage: Eukaryota > Metazoa > Chordata > Mammalia > Rodentia > Muridae > Psammomys > Psammomys obesus. Next base: position 21,517,635 of record NW_026596117.1, on the reverse strand, counting down.
TCTGAGTGGCTCAGATGGCGCGCCAGGCCAGCGCAGCCGGTGCGAGCGACCCACCCCCTGGGCGCGCTCCCGCCCAGGCCGGGCCGGGGACGCGCTCCGCGCACGCGCCCCGCTGCTCCGGGGCTTCTCGGCCCTCGGCTCTGTTACCCGAAGCTTCCGGGAGCCAGAGACACTACTCAGCTCCGAGTCCCGGAGCGGCAGGCTTGAGCTTCCAGCGATTCTAGGGGTAAGACCTGACAACCCAAGCGAGCGCTGCAGCCTGTAGCTCTCCGGGCTAGTTGCCAAGGAGACCGACCTTGCTAGGCCTTTCACATCTGTGCAAAGTCCAATCACACCGCTGCCACCGCCGCCACGACCACCACCACTGGACTCCAGGGAGACTTACCCACCTATTGGCTGAGCTCTCCAATCGATTAGCCCAAGACTGCAGCCCTTCACCTCCGCATCCATTGGGTTGCTGATTCGCCCTGTCTTTAGGCGGGGCCAGCCAATTTGCATTTCTCACAAGCTCCCAGGTGATGCTGAGTTAGTTTGTGAAAACGCTGAGTGAAGAGCAGAGCGATAGATAAATTTAAATGTGGAAATTATGTTGCATTTCTGTTTGAGCAGACAGTGTTAGAATTGAACTTCCTTCCAAAACCTGCTCGCTTCCTCTGGGTGTTAAGTTCGTTCTCTCTCTCTCTCTCTCTCCAGAGTTTGCTCCTAGCTCACAGGGAAGAGCCCCAATAAGGGCAAAAGAAAGTAAGTGTATTTGTTTGTTTAGGGCTGCCTATCTAGATATCACAAACTCGGGGCTTCACGGAGTATTTATTACCGTGCACTTCCGGGGGTCAGGTGTCCAAGATCAAGGTGTAGGCAAGCCTGGTTTCTCCTAAGGCTTCTGTCCCCCTTCCCTGTGCCTACAGAAGGTCTTCCCCCTGACTCCGTCGGCGTCCAAATCGCTTCCGGGAACTTATGGCCTGGTTGCAGCGTAATCACCACTTTAAATACAGTGTCGCAGATGCAGTAACATTCTGAGATACTTAGGGTTGGGATCTCCACGGACCAGGTGGGAGGGACATGGGCCATAGCTGTGAACTTCAGTGCTGTCATGCTAGAGAAGACATGGAGGTTTTCCTTCCCAAGGCCCTGTTCCACCCCTCCATCTAGGCTGACCTGTGAACTTGGCTCAAACATCCCAAAGCGATGAGATCTCCTTACACTGGAAAGCCTGAAAATGCAGTAAAGAAACAGTCTAGTCAAGTCCATGTATTTGCAGAGTAAGTCGAGATGAGCATGTGAGTCTGCCAGGGATGGGGTGCCTTGCCCAATAAACAGTTCCGAATGGGCCCTTTCAGCTTCTCATTACATACTCGTAGACACCTTGCCCTTCTCTCTGCCTCGCCTTTGTGCAGTGTGCTCTCTGCCCGGAACCTGTGTCACCCCAACAGGCCCTGGCTCTGTTGACTAAGCAGAGGGAAGCTTCTTTCCTGCTTGGATATGAGCGTGCCTGTGGAATCTGGGGTTGGTGTAAACAGGAGGGGAGGGGAGAAGGGTTGAGCGCAGGCCAGGCTAAGCAGAGGCTTGTCTTCAGCAAAGTCAGAGGGAGACCATCCCAAGGCCTCTGCCCCAGACTACTGCCTCCATTCCATATCTTTCTTTGTGGTTTCATCTAACCCTTTCCTTTTCAAGCCAGGTTCCTCCTCATGTTTCAGGTCTGTGCTGGATAGTTTATGCCACCTTGACATGAGCTACAGACTTAGCCTCAATTCAGAAAACGCCTCCGTAAGACAAGACTGCAGGCAAGCCTGTAGGGCATTTTCTTAATCAGTAATTCATGTGGGAGGGCCCAGCCCATTGTGTGTGGTACCACACCTGGGCCGGGGGTCCTGGGTGCTGTAAGAAAGGAGGCTGAGCAAGCCCAGAAGAGCAAGCCAGTAAGCTGCGCCCCTCGTGGCCTCTGTATCAGCTCCTGCCTCCGGGAGCTCTGCTTGAGTTCTGTCCTGACTTCCTTTACTGGTAGACTACATGTGGAAGTGTTCGCCAGATAGATCTTTCTCTCCCTAACTTGCTTTCTGCCATGGTGTTTCATCATAGCAGTAATAACCCAAAGACAGCATGGGGGGAGGGGCTTGGATCTCAGTGCCGCTCTACACTCAGTATGCGAAGCGCACCCCCACTGGAGTGCAATGCAAACCCGCTCCAGACATAACCTCTGCGCCTTGCTGTCTTCAAGCTACCAGCTACCATCCTTGACACCTCTCCAGGGCCCCTTTTCTGTGCTCCCTCCACTGTTGCTGCCATTCAAGTCATTTGTACTATCTGGGTTTTAGCAGTCTCCTAGCAAGACCCCTACCCTAGCCTGGCTTTCCAGCTGACACCCTCCCCATTCCACCTTAAGTGGTGTTGCAAATAAGCCCTGTTGTCCAGATTTAAGCCCCTTCCTGGGTTCCCCCTGGGGCTTCTAGAGGCTAGTCAGCGCCCTAGCTGATTGATTGCTCTGTCTGCCCTGGCATCAAAACATGTGACTCCTCGTGTGTCCAAGGGCACCATGTCCCCAAGCTCCAGAACAGCCATGCTTGTACCTTTCTAGACGTGAGTCAGCACGATCAGGAAGCCCCCCTCCCTTTCCAGACTGAGGGTCTCCACTATCTCCCACAGCTCTGGACATGAGCCCTGTCACACTTGCACAACACTGGCCAGCCTGCGTTCACAGCTCACTCTTCTGTGTCCTCCACTAAGTTTACTGTGAACACCCAGAGAACAAGAACTCTATCCACTTTGAGAGGTCTGAAACTTATACCAGATGCTTCAAAAATGTGGATAGATACAAATATATATGTGTATTATTAAATTGATGCATATACTATATGAACACATTAAAGAATGGATCAAGGCTTGAAGATCCAGAGCAGTTGGTAAAGTTTAGCACTTTTTTACGGATTTCCTATTTAGAGCAGTCCCCATTTTTATAATAATTTTAGGAAAGTCCTCCCCTAAGTCACCTCCTACTGTCTTTTGGTCTTTGGCTTCTGTGGCCTCTGGTTCCTGAGACAGAGTGTTTTAATCTACTGGTTCTAAAATCTGTGTTATGGCCACACGCTACCTCTTTCTTCCTCCTTTAGTTTTGGTTTTTTTTTTTTCTTTTTTAATTTTATTAATCTATCTATAGGTCTACGCACAGAAAGGCAGCTGTGCCACAGTGTACTTGTGGGTCAGAGAACAACCTTCTCCAATCTGTTCTCTCCCCTCCGCCCAGTGAAGTCTGGAGACAGAACTCAAGCCATCAGGTTTGGCGGTGGGTGGCTTTACCTTCTGAGCCACCTGCGACACCCATTTTTAGTTATTTGAGAGAAGGTTTCGTGTACCTCAGGCTGGCCTAACATTCACTACAAAGCTGAGGATAACCTTAAACTACTTGCCTCCTGAGTGATGGGAATACAGGCATGAACCACCATGCCTGGCCTGTTATTTATCTTATTTTATTTATTTTATTTCTTATGAAGCAAAATTAGAAATAAAAATATTAAAGTGCATCCTGAATAAAGTATTTGAGTTTATGATGTTTTCAAGAGGGTGTAAGTGACCGTGTGTGTGTGTGTGTGTGTGTGTGTGTGTGTGTGTGTGTGTTTACTTAGGTCATCAAATGAGCTTCTTTTTGTGGATCATGGTTAAAAAGCCTGAGTGTCCCTGCTGTAAGCAGCTACAGAATGTGTACTAAAGAACACCCAGACCAAAAAAAAAAAAAAAAAGGATATAGGTAAGCATAGAACATTCTGGAAAGACATGGCCTGGGACAAACTTTTAATCAAGGAATGGCAGAGCAGACACTAAAACACCGTGTTCCCTATACAGACGGGAGGTTGGCCCCATGGTGCTTCTGCAGACTGAAGACAGATGCAAGTGTGTAAGAAGGGAGTAGGGAGTGAGCCTGTTGAGGAGCGAGAAGATACAAAACTCAGAAAAGCAGAGGGAGGGGCCCAGTTCACTGCCAGAAGGAGCTAGTGTTGACTGAGGTTCCCAGATGTGGGTGAGAAGTGCAGTGCCTGGGGGCTCCCTAAGCCAGTTTCCATCCCGAACAGTCCAAGGCTTCAAGTGTGTTACTGAACTATGTATGCTTCGCAGAAATAAAGGAAGCGCTTGCTCCTTTATTTATCTGTGTAAAAAGCCCAGAGCCATCTGTATGCTTAGAGTACTGTTCACTGTCCCAGCTTTGATAATGCCTAGGCATTATCAAAGTGAGATAGGGTTATGTAACAAGGGGACATAACAAGTGGACCTTGGAAACTACAACCTTGATAGTCATGCCAAGTATTTTCAGCATCTTAGATGCCTTTAAATGGGGAAGAAAGACCCAGCCCACGGGTGTCCAGAAGGCAATGTTCTTCCTCCCCAGCCTGAAGTTCAGAGTCTGTTGAAGAACGTTGCCATGTAAATAAAGGTTACATATTATTGCTGTGATAGTTTTTCATTGCACTGGTTATTCTGGTCTGGACAGATTATAAGAACTGAAACTTGGACCCCAGGATGAATGTGGATGAAGAATTTTAAAAGGAAGACAAATAAGGTGAACTGAAAACAACATTATAAGAGAAAAACCTTTAAAAGACAGCTGCTATCGACTTGCTTTTCAAGAGACACATACTTGGTCATGAATGTCACTGTGTTGGTATGTTTTGTTTTTGTAAGAGGGGTAGAATCTGAAAGAAATCAGGCTGGGACAAGCATGAGTTCCATCAAAACTTAAAAATGGGTTCCAGACTCTCTTTCTTCCTCAGATTTGGAGGCAGGATCAGGAGGAGTTGAGCAAAATAAAATGTGGTTGTGAAAACTTCCTGTATGCCAAACTATTCTTTGATGTTATTATTCGAATTGAGCCTGTCTCAGCCATTGAAACTCAGCCAGGTGGGTGTCAGCTGGATTTTCTTTTTAATCCCTAAATGCAAGGAAGACTCCTCTGTTCCATTTTATTTTCCACTCTCTGCATTAACTTTATTATCAACAATATTTACACAATTAGCAGGAGCCTGGCTACTAAGAGAAACATACAATGAAATGGACTGTATATGTTAGCTTGAAGAGAAAGGATCTCACTATGCAACCCGAGGTGGCCTGGAGTTCCTGGGATCCAGTGACCTTCCTGTTTTAGCCTCTGGTGAAGGTGGGATGTGGCTGGGATACAGCATTGTGCTTGCCATTAACCAAACATTATTAAGGTTGATAAAGGACTCGAACCCTCAGGGACTGGCTGACTGGCTCGCTGTCCACAGAAGAATGCCACATCTGGTCAAAGGGGTTATGAAAAAGCATACTCCAAGCATACACTACTCTCTTTGGGGACTTAAGGTGGCCCAAACAGTGTACAAGATGGGGGTTAACTACTAAACTCAGCAATGTACAGGCTACTTGAAGTGGTGTGTTTAACCGTGTCTACCCACCGTTTCCTCTCTCCAGCCTGCTGTGGCCTGCCATCCCCTTTCTAGCTTGGCCTTATAATTTGTCGTCACCTGAAACTGACAAAGCCAGACGCCATGTGTTCTGCTCTGTGTTACTCTTGGTCAGTGATGTAACCTCTCTCTTGGTCAGTCCTCAGATCTGTAACCTGGGGATGCTGACACTCACTTCTCAGGGCAGCTGTAAAGAACTAAGACCACTAAGTCAGCTTAGAGTACTACCTCAAGGATAGGAACTAGATAACCCAGGCGGCTGATAGTCTCAGTCATTATCAATTAAACTTCAGCCTTCTGTCCCCCTCCCCCCCCCCCCCCCCCCCCCCCCCCCGTCACATTTGGGTTTCATTCAGTGTTGTCATTCAGATGTGGCTATGTCATCCGAATGATGGTACCTTCAAGTTTCATCAGACACATTTCACGTCTATGCTATAAGTTCTTCCTGAGTTCTTTGGGATTTATGCAAAATGCCGGTCTCAGCTCAGCATCTCAGTACTGAGCTAACAGGGAAAATGAACATTTCTCATATTCACTGGCAAGTGAAGCTTGGGGGTGACCTGAGTTTTGTTTTATTCCCTGAAACAGAGTGTCCAACAGGCCAGCTTGGAACTCAGTGCTTCACCTTCCTCTTCCTGCTGAGTGCAGGGGTCACAGGTATGGGCTACGATGTTTCTGCAGAGCTTTTCCAACACACTTTATAACCCCTTGGCAGCCGCCCTAAGCTGCTCTGACTGAAAGCAATTCTCTGTGCCTGGCCTTCCCTGTTTAATAATGCCCAGGACTGACAAGTTCATTATCTGACATCTTGCCAGTGGCTATTTGTGAAGCCCCTTCATGGTGCCCTTCAAGGTGACTATGGCAGGTACTCAGACAAGGGCTCATCTGTGACAAAGGAGCAGAGTCAGTAAGGTGGAAAGAAAGAAAACTCCCAGAAGGACGTGCTTCTGTATTCTGAAGTATTGAAAGTCTGTTTGTTATTTCCTTCAGACAGTAGGTGTGTGTGTGCGTGTGTGTGTGTGTGTGTGTGTGTGTGTGTGTGTGTGTGTGTGTGTATGAAATGTGTTCATATGTGCATGTACCTGTGTGTGGCGTATGTGCATGTGAGGGATACATACTTACGGGATGAGGAGGTCAGAGGAAGACACAACATTTCACCCCCTGTCACTCTGTGGCCTATCTTTTTACAGTTCTCTGTTTCAGCTAGACGGGACACCAGCAAGCTCCAAAGTTCCCCACCTCTACCCCCTTCTGAATGTTGGGGTTACGTGCACACACAGGGGCTTTGCTCCCATTTGGGTGCTAGTAACCTTCTTACAGCATGCACTCTTACCCCTGAACCTCAGAGTTTTCTTCATTTTTATGTCAGCACACAAGTGTCTGAGGGACGGTGGCAACTGAGTGATGGTAAAAATGCCACCCTACTCGCAGTAGCATCGGTATCAAACCCGCTATTTCCACTTGTCCGACACAAAAGAAAGCTAATCTATGGCTTCCCGGTGAGCCCACACTAACACTCCTGCAACAGTGTGATTGACAGTGGTTCATGTGGTCTTAAAGTTTCCTGAACATCTTTGAAGGCGAAGCCCCTGGCACCAATGATGCTGTTTCCTCCAGAGATCTCCCTGCAAGGAAGAAGAAAGCTGGTGCCCAGGGTAACAATGCTTAAAAACCCAGAAAATAGACAGCACACAGCCACAGGTCTGCAGGGGTTTCTTTCTCTGGGATGCTGAGTAAGGGATCCGCTCTGCCCCTAACCTGATACTCCTCAAATCAGATGATAGAGGAAGATGCCAACAGGCTTGCTTAGCTGCTGCACTGACCATATGATTGTGCAGTCAAGGCCCCCTGGCCATGCCTGGACATGGCCTTCGGGCAGCAGCTAGGATGGTGCCACCAAGAGGAGGCTTGCACTAAAGTGGCAGGAATATGCCAAGATATTGTCCTTAAAGCTTACAGTTAAACCCAATAGGAGCATTCCTCCAGGGTGCTCAAAGGGGACCAGCAGGAAAGCTGTGCAGGAGATCAAAATCTGTGGCTAATCACCACGGCTAGGGGCAGGGCTTTCCTGCGAGACCAGATTTCAGCCAGCAAAGTGTCCCTGTGCCAGGGCTTAAGGCTCAAGGTTTTTGTTCAGGGGTAGGAGGTGAGTAAGTTTGCTGTTATACCTTAGGGTATCATGAAGACTTCCAAATTGGTCCATCTACAGGGTTTTATAAACATGTGAGACAACTGTCCCCAGACTACTATTCTATCACTCCACACTGCCAGTCTTTGCCAAGGTCATCAGGAAAAGTGATTAGTATTAGTTAGGCCACTTTCAGCTAACGTAACAAAATCCTTTTCATCCTGGCTGTAAGAGTGAAGAGCAGTATTAGGAAGTCTTGGTGGTTGTATTAGTCAGGCTTCTCTCTATATATAAAATGTGTGTGTGTGTGTGTGTGTGTAGATAGATAGATAGATAGATAGATAGATAGATAGATAGATAGATAG
>NW_026596117.1:21352308-21509706 GCF_907164565.1 Psammomys obesus | reverse complement strand
TAGATAGATAGATAGATAGATAGATAGATAGATAGATAGATAGATAGATATAGATATGAAGATTTACTAAAATGGCTTATATAGGCTGTGGTCCAGCTAGTCCAACAATGGCTCTTTGCCAATGGAAGGTCCAAGAGTCCAATAGTTTAGTCCTTTAGCCTGAGTGTCTCAACTGGTCTTCAGTGTATGTCAGAATCCCAAAGAAGTAGGCTCTAACACCAGTGAAGGAATGGACTTGGCAGCAAGATCAAGAGCAAGCAGGCAAAGAGAGCAGACGTCCTTCTTCTGTGTTCTTTGTGTAGACTGCCAGCTGAAGGTGTGGCCCAGACTAAGGGTGGGTCTTCCTAGCTCAGAGATCCAGATGAGAAATGGGTCTTCCCACTTGAAACGATATAATTAAGAAAAAAGAAATCCCTCACAGGTGTGCCCAGCATTTGGGGTTTAGTTAATTCCAGATGTAGTTGAGTTGACAATCAAGGACAGCCATCATGGGGGGTGGGGTGGGGGTTAATACTGCCTTGGGCTGGTGGCTCTGTTTCTCTGTGTCATCCTCAGGCCAGTGGCAGGTATAGTTGGTCTAGTTCCAGGCTTTGGACACTGTCCACAAGAAGGAAAAACATCACATCTGCCAGCCCTTTGGGGAGACAGTCATAAATCACCACTAAAGCCCCCAGGAGCACCTGCCACAGTCCCAGAATACCTGTGTTCATCTCTGAACCAGACCAGCAGGGAGGCGGCAGGGGCCCGTAACTCAGGCCCATGCAAGGCCACACGAAGGATGCTGATCACGCTTCCCTGGGGTTGGCAATGGTGTGTGGGATGAACCCTGAACAACATTAAGGTTTCATTACCAGAGAAAGAAAAGGAAGGAGAAAGGAGAAGAGGTGGAGGTAGAAGGACCGGGGAAGAATTGGGGAAATGTCCTCTGGCAAAGGATGTGTTCCCAAATGTCCCATCTCTCTGTCTTTGGGGCACATGGTGCCACTGCACTCTTAACTCCCTGGTGAGGCCATGTGACAGCATCTGCTTACAGTTTTTAGGAGAGATGAGACATTTGTGAGTGCCGGCTCAAGTGTTTATGGCCAGGGCTAGTTTCTACAAAGTCCTTTGTGTCGATCATGAAGGCCAACAACTCCAACAGTGTGCACCTGTCAGCCTTGACCCTGGAGCCTCCAGGCCACCAACAGTGACAAACAGTGGAGGAAGGAGGAAAACAATCACACTTGGATATAGAGGTAGTTTACTACTGCCAGGAAAGGCTGTTTGTTTTGACTGGCACAATAGTTCACACCTACTGCATGTCTGCAGTGTTCTGGGCGTGTGGTGACACATTATTACTTACCACGACAAGAGTGAGAAATCCAAAGTGGCACGGAATACCTCCATCAGCTCACAGCCTACCACTACCATCACCAAATGACTTAAACCCAGGTATGTGTTCTAGTTTGCTTTTCTGTTCCTGTGATAAAAACACCAAAACCAACTTGGGAGGGTAAGGGGTGTTGCAGCCAACAGCTTACGGTCCGTCCAGGGAAGCCTGCTCAAGCAGGAACCACAGAGGAAGGCTGCTTGCCAGCTCATTTTCCCTGGCTTGCTCAGCTGCCTTCTTATGAAAATCAGGACCCTCCCACATCAATCATTAACCAAGAAAATGCCCCACAGATATGCCGCAGACAGTCTGGTGCAGGCAATACCTCAGTGAGGTTCCCTCTTTCCCAGTGACTCTAGTGTGTGGGTGTGGGTGTGGGTGTGGGTGGGTGTGTGGGTGTCCGTGTGTCCAAGAGTAGTCAGCAAATAGGCATCATCCCAGGGATGTGTTAATGTAGGTTACCTGAACATTACTGTAGGTTACCTCAGGCAAGTGAATTGTGTGTCCTTGCATACAGGAGTCTTCAGAAAGTCCTTTGTAGAGGAGCCATCAAAAGAGGAACTGTGAGGGAAGCACAGAAAGGCTTTGAGAAGGAGGAAGGAAACATGATGGAGAGAGCTTCCCCTCCCCTTCTCCTTCTGTTTCTGCCTGCCCTGTGGCCAGCTGCCTTCTATTCTACATTTTCTGTCCCAAGACACTTGAACAGGAGATAGGTAGCCTTGGCAGGTAGACTGTGATCCTCTAAAGAACAGGCTTGAGTCTTGTTCCGGAGATGAGTCCTCCTGGGAGCCAAAGCCAGGCATCCTTTCTGTCCCGTGTGACAGGTAGTCTCTGGCAGAGCCCAGCAAGCAGCTTGGTGTCCCGTACGAAAGATCTGAGTTCCTCATGGTGGAAGTCTCCCTGCTCACGTTTACCCGTCACCTCTGTGGGAACAGATGAGTGTGATGCAGAAATTCAGAGGCTCTGCTTGATCCTGGGGCTCATCCTTCCAATGCTGTGAAGAGGTTTTCTTCCCAAGAAACCGGGACAGGCGAAGTAGAGAGATTAAAAGGCTATTCCTCATTCAAAGGACAGTGTGTTTAAAGGCCTTGTGGCAGATTGATTTTGAGAGCAACAGAAAGAAACGGGATCAAAATGAGTAGACAATATATGTAATGATAGAAAGTGATGACTTACAGGGTGAAATCGCACAAGTCTGAAGTGGTATTAGATGGGTGAATAACATGAAGGAAACAGCATCAACTGAATTTCAGTGAATTACTGGAGGCTCGTGAGAGAAATAGAAAACCAACATTTGGCAGTACCAGCGATGATTATTGCATGTGAGGATTATTAACTGTTGCTAAAATTAGTGTCATGTATAATGAGAGAAAGAATGATTATACAGACCCAAAATATCTGTCTCCCACCAAAAGAGGGCAAGGCTCTCAAGATGCTTCTCCAGCAATGGTTCAATGTCAACATCACCAGTGACCGCACAGTTGGTAACTGCTCCCCTGTTACAATGTACTCAAGAGGCCACTTCTGAGACATCCTTGCCAAAATCTGTATCCTGAACTCCAAAACAAGAAAACACCAGATTAAACCCAAGCTGGGAAGTGTGCTGTTAGGTGACTCCCTGCATTCATGCACACTGCCATGGTGGTGTGCAGTTCAAGGGGTGCTCTAGGCCGGGAGGTCCTGACACAGGACCACGGATGTGTGCAGATGAGTGAGTAGTACACCTTAGGGTGTGAACTTCCTGGTTTGGGTTGCTGCACCATGCTTATGTAAGATGCTCACACTTGGGGAAGTTGGCCAAAGGGCATGCAGGAAACCTCTGCGTCCTTTTTGCAACATTTTTGTATGTCTGAAATTATTTCAAAATAAAATGTTTGGGTTTGTTTTTTTGTTTGTTTAAAGGAGGAGAAAGAAAAGGGGCTGGTGTGGCTGGAATGTAGAAACTGAGGGGAAAAAAAAAAAAACGCTGGTAAGGCAGCTGGAGACCACGCACAGGGTGGGGAAGACGTTGGGGATCCGGGTCTTTATTCCAAGAGTAAAGGGAGACTTCGGGCGTGTGTGTGTGTGTGTGTGTGTGTGTGTGTGTGTGTGTGTGTGTGTGTGTGCATGTGTGAGTGTGTGTGTGCATGTACGTATAGGCGGGCCACAGTCCCTGCTGACTGCAGGTGAGGAGGTCACTGAGGGATGCAGTAGACAGGGTGTTGCAAGCTCGGCTCTGGGGAGTGACAGCAGAAGAGACAAGCACTGGGAACTTCTGGAAAGAGGAAGGGAAATCATTGAGTGACGTGGGAGTGGAGAATGGCAGGGATGTGGGGCAAGGATGACTGCATTTCTGGCTTTTTCCTTTTTTTAATTTTTATTAATTACACTTTATTCACTTTGTATCCCCCCATAAGCCCCTCCCTCCTCCCCTCCCGATCCCACCCTCTCACCCTCTTCTTCACACATGCCCCTCCCCAAGTCTACTGATAGGGGAGGTCCCCCCCTCCTTCCTTCTGATCTTAGTCTATCAGATCACATCAGGAGTGGCTGCATTGTCATCTTCTGTGGCCTGGTAAGACTGCTCCCCCTCAGGGGGAAGTGATCAAAGAGCAGGCCAATCAGATTATGTCAGAGGCAGTCCCTTTTCCCATTACTATGTAACCCACTTGGACACTGAACTGCCATGGGCTACAGGGGTTCTAGGTTATCTCCATGCATGGTACTTGGTTGGAGTATGAGTCTCTGGGAAGACCCCTGTGCTCAAATTTTCTGGTTCTGTTGCTCTCCTTGTGGAGTTCCTGTCCTCTCCAGATCTTACTATTTCCCACTTCTTACATACGATTCCATGCACACTGCCCAACAGTTGTCCATAAGTCTCAGCCTCTGCTTTGATAGTCTGCAGGGCAGAGCCTTTCGGAGGCCCTCCGTGGCAGATTTCTAGCTTGTTTCCTGTTTTCTTCTTCTTCTGATGTCAGAATGGCCAAGATGAAAAACTTGAGTGACAACACATGCTGGAGAGGCTGTGGAGAAAGGGGAACCCTCCTCCACTGCTGGTGGGAATGTAAACTTGTACAACCACTCTGGAAATCAATCTGGCGCTTTCTCAGACAACTAGGAATAGCGCTGCCTCAAGATCTGCCATACCACTCCTAGGCATATATCCAAAAGAGGTTCAAGTACACAAGAAGGACATTTGCTCAACCATGTTTGTGGCAGCTTTATTTGTAATAGCCAGAAGCTGGAAACAGCCAAGATGCCCTCTACTGAAGAATGGATGCAGAAACTGTAGTACATCTACACAATGGATATTACTCAGCAATGAAAAATAAGGAAATAATGAAATTTGCAAGTAAATGGTGGGACCTGGAAAGGATTATCCTGAGTGAGCTGTCCCAGAAGCAGAAAGACACACATGGTATATACTCACTCATATAGACATGTAATATAGGATAAACCTACTAAAATCTGTACATATAAAGAAACTAATCAAGAGAGAGGACCCTGACTAAAATGCTCAATCTACTTCTGGCTTTTTCAACTCAAGAAAACAGGGAATGGATTCGCCCTGACAAAGTGGACAAGGAAAATCATGAGAGGTTGTGAGCTCGGCCTTGGGAACGTCACTGCTGAGTTTTTTCTGAGACTCAAATAGTGACAGCAGAAAAGTTGGGTCCATTTTTAGAAGCTCAGAGGTAAAATCAAAGGAGGAATTGGAAAACGCTAAGTGAAGTAAATTGCCCTCAGAAAGGCAGGAGAAGGAAGAGACATGGGAACACGGGAGACTTATGGTTTACCAAAGAAAGTACAGTGTTTAAGCTATAAATAAAGTCCTGCATTAACAGGGAAAAGAGGAGCTGCAAGCCCAGTCATAGATGGGTCTCAGGAGAAAATCTACTAGAGATGAGCTAAGAAGCATGGGGGATAGTTTAATGAACTAACGTGGACACGCATGGAGGTTCCAGAGTGTGCTGGCCAGTTTTTCTGAACTGGACACAAATCTAGACCTATCTGGGAAGAAGAAATTTCAACCGAAGAATTGCCACTATCAGAATGGCCTATAGTCGAGTCTGTGCAGCGGTTTCTTGATTAGTGTTTGATGTGGAAAGGCCTACCTCACAGAGGGTGGGGTCAGCCCTGGGCAGGTGGTCCTGGTTTGTTTAGGAAAGCAGACTGAGAAGCCATGAAGAGCAAGCCAGTGTCCCCAATGTTCTCTGCTTCAGTTCCTCCCTTCACGTGCCTGCTTTGAATTCCTGCCCTGACTGCTTCTTGTAATGAGCTATAAGATGAAATAAACCCTTTCCTCCCCGAGTTACTTTGAGCTACAGCCACTGAAAGCGAAGTAGATGGAACACCATGCGTGGTTAGCTGGACAGCAGGTCCAGCCTCAGGTCCAGCTGACAGGGGCATTGACTCTTGATCCATTGTCTGGACTCTGATCCATCTAAATCAGTGCCAGTGCCACCATGAGTGGACAGGAAGCAGCAAGCCTCGCTTCTCCGGGTGGTCCTGGTTCATCCTTGTTCTTATCAGGTCTATAAGAACTGGACCACAAGGCTGGGTGGCTTAGCACAACATAAGATTATTTGTACCTTATATCATATTCTGGTGTTGTTGGTAGATGGCAGGTGGAGGGGTGTTCTACTCCAGACATTGGGGGCCAGGAAGATGGCTCCTCATTTTTCTTGTGGTAGTACACACTGTCCGAGTTCTCTGAGGCTGGATAACAGAGCATGGACGTTCTGTGGTGATTCTGGTATTTCAAGCAGCATTTCTTTGACCTCAAGTGAGGCTGTAACATACAGTAGCTGAAAAACAGATGATTATCTTTTATTTGGGCTTGTTGTGTTACACTATTCCTAGGCAGACATGAACAAATGCCTACTCATGCCAGATAGGGAACCGATGACAAACCGAAGTTCAGTTTGGTGAACCAGTGAGTTTTATTGGGGTTACTTAGAATAGTATAGGTGAGAGAGTTGCTCACCGGAGCAGAGATGAGTCAGAGCTGCTGCATCACCAAAGCCCTACCTCAGCAAGGGTGACAGCTCTCGAAAGCACACTGTGGGACTCAGGGGCAACTGGACAGCTCTGAGAGTGTCTCAGATGTCCTCGCTGTGTATATAATCTTGGGGAAGGGAGGAGTCCTAGAATGTCTGGTCGATTTTAGGGTGTTCTAAAATCTCCTGTGTGGGAACACCCTTGCCTGGAAGGCTTTATCTGGAGGAAATCACTACACAGCATGGACTGAGAAAGTGGACGAGGTGTTGCTTACTGCCTGAAAAAAGTGTGTGTGTGTGTGTGGGGGGGGTATTGAGATGACGTTCTCTGGGGAAACCACGTTTATGATGAAGAACTGACTAATTTCATGATTGTGGAAGGCGGGAATCTGCATGGTGAGAGCCGAGAATTAGTCTGGGCTCACTTTAGTCCCCTCACCACCATTTGCTACTAACATCTGCATCTGACCTCACATCTTTGTAACTATTAAGTAAAGTTTTTGGAATGAGTAAGAATTCTCCTAGTGCTGGGCATGGTGGTGCACATGCCTGTAATCTCAGAACTGAGGGAGGCAGAGGCAGGCAGATCTCTGTGAGTTAGAGGTCATCCTGGTCTACAAAGTGAGTCCTGGAGAGTCAAGGCTATACAGAGAAACCCTATCTAGAAAAAAAAAACTCCATAAACCAAAACAACAACAAAATCTACAAAAAAAAAAAAATACTTACTTCCACCAACCTTAAGGCCAAGAATATTCCAGAATATCCGAAGCCCAGAGAAGAGAGCTGTCACCCCCACTCTGCTGCCACCATCTATCTGTCATTCACAAGAACTTGAATCCATACTCTTGGGCCATGGTTACTCGTAGGTACGTGGCTCAGAACAAGCACCTTTATTTTCTTTGGGGCAAGACCATGTTTTGTGCTGACGTGGGTATGTGGGTGTGTGTTAAATGTGGGGCTTCCACAAGGGGAATGGGGTGCACAGTTGCTTACAGGAGCCTGGCTTTCCAGGGTGAGGGTAGGCTAGGGGAACGGATCAGGAGTGCTCAGTGCTTTAGAGCATGTTGCGAACAAATCGAAGAAAGGAGGAAGTGCAAGCCGCCCTGCACTCCTCCAGCCCTGCTAAGCCTGCATCCCTCTCCTAGGCAAGAGCCTTTCACTTATCCCCCCAAACTCCATTGCAGATCAAGGTTCCCCAGGAGTGCAGGACAAGCTCTTATGCATTTGGGAACCACCACTTTTGACCACGACAGAAGTAGTTAATACGTATGCCACATAGTACACTCCAAAATTATCTTCTTTGACCTTCTTGACCCAGAGGTCTGAGGATTACCAGGGTCCTGTTTTCTCCTTCAATCATTCATTTTTCTTCCATTAACTAACTTGCGAAACCCACCACCATTGTGGAAGTCCCTCCTCTACACCATGCCAGTGTTTGTTTCTCCATATGTGCTTGGAATCCTCTGGAAAACTAAAGGGGAGCTGGCAGGTTGGGTCTAAACTTTCCCAGCATGCACCAGGCAGCCCTTCTGTGAACGGTGTTCAGGAACTTGCGTTTTTTTCATACAGATATCTTATGAGTCTCATGACTTTGAGTCTGAAAACACATACAGCCTTCTCACCAGACTTCTCTTTCAGCTCTGGGAATCTTGGGGGGGCATGTAGACTGAGCTCTTTGAGTGTCAGGAAAGGATACGTGATGAGGAAGAAACACCAGGCCCCACTGGGGGTGGTAGGACCTTACTGTACCTGGCATCAAACGGTGGGCTCCGCTTCCCTGGCTGGGGACTACTGGCTCCTTTGCTTCCTTTATCTAAGCGATTGGTCTCTGAATTGAAACGTTACCTAGTCAACTTATTACCCACATGTATAGAACTTTGTGGCCAGAACCTGGTGGTTTGAAAGCCATGAAAATGCAAACAAGTAAACATCAAAAATAGAATTAAAAAAAAATTTTGCTAACTAGAGAACATTTTTGAAATGAGAAGTTAACATGACAGTATTTTCTCCTGCTAGGGTTAATTTTGAAGAGAGCTCAGGAACAAACAGTTCCGGTCATAATCCCCCAGGCACGTGATACATGAAACCATGGGCATCCAGATCATGCAACCAGGCAATGGCTAATTCACAAATAGGAAGTAAGAGCGCTGCTCCAGTGTGCCCCACTGCTCTCTGCTGTGGCTCTCATGAACCCATCTTTTCACCTGATTTTGCTCTGTTCCACTGTGCATAAGCCTCCAGGGAGCACAGTGCACCACTGGGGACCAAACTCAGATTCTCAATGCTTGCGCTATCCACAAAGGCATCTCCCCAGCCAGCCCCTGGACCGAAGAGATGGTGCAGCAGCTCAGAGGTTAAGAGCACATGCTGTCCTTACTGAGGATCTGAGTTTGGGTCAGAGCACCCATACAGAGCAGCTCACAACTGCCTAGAATTCCACCTCCAGGAGGGCTGATACCCTTGTGCCCTCTCTGGACAATTGCACATATACATATCCACATAAACACACACAGAGAATTGAAACTGAAACAATAAGAATGTATCCTTTAAAAGTTACAGATACTAGCCAGCTGTGGTTACACATACTTGCACTTGGGAGGCAGAAACAGGAGGACCCTGAGTTTGAGGCCAGCCTGGGCTATATAAGGCAACCCTGTCTCAAAAAAATTACTAATGTATTACATGAGTTTTTAAAAGCTTCAAACAGAAGAATTGATTTGTCTTATGCCACCTGCGATGGTTTGGTTTAATAGCCAACCCAACACTACCTATAATTGCCTGAGGGGGATTTCAGTTGAAGGATTGCCTGTACCGGGCTGGCCTGTGGACATACTTACGTGGCCATATCGGCACTGTTAATTGATGTAAGAGAGTCCACCCAGTGTGGGCAGCACCGTTCCCTAGGCTGGGGGCCCAGAGCTGTGTGAAGTAGAGAAGAACAAGATCAGAGAAAGCAAACAAGAATCCATTTCGTTTTCTGCCCTTTTGACTGTCAATGTGATGGAAATAGCTCTTTGATTTCCCCAAATGACGGACTATAACTTGGAATTGTAAGCTGAAACAAACAAACAAACAACAACAACAACAAAAAACCCCTTTTTCTCTAAGTTTCATTTTGTAAGGGCATTTGTCATTGCAACAGAAGTAAGAGTAGAACAGTGCCTGTCTTAGGCATCTATTGCTGTAATACAACACTATGACCAAAAGCAACTAGGGAAGGGAATGGTTTATTTCATCTTACAGATCACATCTTTTATCGTAAAGGCAGGGTAGGCACTCAAGGCAGAAACCTGAAGGCCAGAACTGAAGTAGAACCCATAGAACTTGCCCCTTGTGGCACTCTCAGTTTACGTTCTTATACAGTGCAGGGCCCCTGCCTGGGAATGGCTCCACCCACAGAGGTCTGGGCCCTCTACAGCAGTCATTAATCAAGAAAGTACCCTACTGTGTGATAAAGGCAATGCCTCAGCTGAGATTCCTTCTTCCCAGATATGTCCAGGATTGTGTCAAGCTGATAAAACCAACCAGCACACACACACCACACAACCAGAAGATAACCACTACGAATAGTTTCTTACACACCCTTCCAGAGTTTTTCCATGAATACCAACATTGAAGATACATATTTTCACAAATTTCATATATGTTAAACACTACTATATAAACATTAAACTTAACATAATACATATTATTATATATTTAGTCACAATTTATGTTATATTTTATTTAACCATACACAAGTTTAGTTTATTTATAATAGCTCTTTTTAGCAACATACTTTATAACCCATTCCTTATTGATGTAGGCATCATGTTCATTTAAGTTATATTCATTTTTAATTACAATGCTATAGGAAAAAGTCTCTTTTGGGTATAATTGTACTCTTGTACAAGTACATCTGTAGGATTTATTCCTAGAAGTAAAGTTGCCAAATCAAAGGGTATGCGCCAGTTTTTTTTTTGTTTGTTTATTTGTTTTTCCTTTTGTAGACATTACTAATTGTTCTCCACAGAACTATTTGGAATATTTGACCACTTCTCTATATCCCCATATGATCTATATTTTGCTAAATTTTTCAGTCTTTCAAGTTGGTATGTAAAGAAACAAAAGGCTTTTGTTTTAATTTGCCTTCCTTCCATAAAGATTCTATTTTCAAACCTTTAGAAAAATGCAAAACACATTGTGATGATTTAGCCAAATCAACTGAAGAGAAGGAAGACACTTGGATTTGGTCACGTCTTGCACGAAGCACCTCTTAATTTTTAGTCCTGTCATGAGCTAGGTGGCTTTGGAGCAGATGCAATGCTGTAACACGAGGGATGTCTCACCTGCCAGCGTGGGGCCAACACCAGGCCTCATTCTTCTTCTGCTGCTGCTGTGGCCCGCACATCCTGGGAGCCGTGGACAGCAGCTCGTGGTCCCCACACAGTCCCTGAGCACAGTCAGGCTCTGGCAACACACACAGAATGCCAGCCCTCTGCTTGCTCTCTGTCAGCTGCTCAGAGGCTTACAGATAACACGTGGTTTCATCTTCAGCTCATCTTCCTTATCTCTAGCCTGTCCCTTAAGTGAACTATTGAGTGTCACAGCAGTGTGGAGTTAGCAGATCTAGGGATAGGCTGCCAGGCTGTCAATCTATGCAGTTTTCCTGCTGTCCCTCATGTCCCTTTGGTTCTTGTTAGTGGCTTTATTTACCTCTGCCAACATGACAGAGAATACAAGCTCATCTCATGCCTCTAGCTGTACCCACGCAGCATTTATTCATCATGTGTTCATTTATTTTGAGGTTCTAGAGATCACACTAGGGCCTTGCACATGCTCGGTAAACACTCACTGGGCAGTTTGAAGGTAGCCATCAGGGGATCTCAAAGAACACTGGGCTAGGCCACCAAACAGCAGGCACAGTGGGTGCAGGAGCAGGTCAGTGGCATCCCTTTACTTTCTGTACTTCCACTGGCCTTACGGCATGGTCTCTGTGTCTTGAAGTCACTTCTTGCTCCACGTTGGGCCCAGTGTGTCTAGCTTGCTGCCGGCCATTTTTCAGGAGCAGACCCACTCTTCAGTGGCGGGACTCGGAAGGGCTAAGTTACACAGCACACCGAGTGCAGTGTACACTCAAGGGCATGCTACTGCAGGGGCGCACACACAGCACACTGATGTGGCCTCCTTAGATTGCCAGCAGACGCGGCTGTGGAAGAAGGGTGGTCATACTCGTGAGCAGCCTGGAGTTGGCGATAGCTAGCTGTGAGAACACAGTGTGAGGAAAACACGATGCAGGATCAGATTGGGAGAATCGGGGAGACTTTTCTCTGGGCTCTAATATTCTAGCTCGGGCAAGCTGTAAGTGTCCGTCTGTGTCTGTGTAACGGGGAGACAGGAAGAATAAACACTGCGTTCCAGTGATTCCTGTGGCGCTCCTCAGGGCCTAGATGGTTTATGTCTAACAGAGACCTTCCGTTTGGGCCATTAATCTGCTCCAGAGGCAGGTAAGGACAAAGACAATGTGTATGCTCAACAAATAACAAATTATAAATCCAAAAATGTCATGGAATCCAACGGTGTGGATTTCTACACTGTTGAGGTGGGATTCCCTGCTGAAGAAACAACAAAGTTCAAGACTGTCGAAGGGTAAAGAGTGTGTGTGCCACAGACTTAGTTGATAGGAAGCAGGGTAGATGGAGAAGTTGAATGACACCAAGATAAATACATTCAGACATTCCTCATACATAATGTTCTGCAAGAAGGTGAATCCAGGCTCTTAAAGGAGAAAACGGGACAGCAAGCTTTGTGCAAACTTGGAACTAGGCCTGTGTTCAAAGGGTGAAGAGACAGCCGCAAGAGACACTTGAAGTCTAGAGAGACCCAGCGTGGACTGGTTCCTCAGTGATACCATCACTAGCCTTTCTAGACATGACGATGGCAATGTGGTCACTGGGAGGAAGTTGTGTCTCAGGAAGATATGTGCTAAAGTAATTAGGAATAAAGCACTTAGCTGTGTGTGACTCACTGAGAATTTTCAGGGAGAGAGAAATTTGTTATAAGTTGTGGAATCTTAGTGGAGCTGGTGGTTCTGTGATGAATCTGGGTGGAAACATCTAAGAATTGTTTTGCTCTTGTGTCTTAGTTTCCATCGACCAGTGTAACTGTGCCCAGAGACAGAGTCCTCCACATCAAGCGAGGAGATCTTTCAGCAGAATGAATGATATCGTTCTGAACACAAGGGCAGACTCCTTGGGCGGAGACAGGAGCGTATTCCTTGTGGCAGAATTCATGTTGTACCACTTGGCTGCAGAGAACCCTTCAGCCAGCTGCAGGCAGCTCACGTACAGCAAAGCCAAAGCTTAGTGGAGCCAACCCTGTGGGTCCACCGCAGAGGAAACCAGCACCGAGGCCCTGTGGGAAGAAGAGAGGAATGGTGACTTTCAGTCTTTAACAGCCCATAAAATATTGATTAGAAAGGGGGAATGCCGAGAATGGGGAACGCTTGCTCACTGTTGGTGAGCACGTTAGTCACTTTCCTCGCGGCTCAAACAAAATCCCTGTCAAAAGCAACTCAAGGAAGTGAGGGTGCGCTCTGCTCACAGTTTGAAGGTGCAGCCCGTGGTGTGAGAGAGCAAGCACCATTACCCTCGAGCTAGCTCACTGGCTCCAAGCGTGCGTGTTTATCGAGTTACACTATTCAGTGTGTTGAATACAGTCAATGCTTGACTGTGTTGAGTTTCACAGTCTCTCAAGGGTGGGTCTTGAATGTTTGCATCATGGATGATGTCAGATGTTTTAGGCAGTGGGTTGGTCACCTTGAGCTGATCATTCCACATCATATTAAGAAACAACGCATTGCCCAGAGTCCATTAATACGTATACCTACAACTTGTCAATGCGTAACTCTTAAATGGAGGGTGGAATGTTAGTTGCTTTTCTGTTGCTGCAACAGAATACCCAAGAAACACAATTTAAGGAAGGAAGGGCTTATGCGGACTCAGAGTTCAAGGGCACAGCCATCACTGCGGAGGAGTCATGGTGGCAGGAGCTTGAGGTAGGCGGTCATGACGCCTTCACAGTCAGGGAATATCACTCACAGCCGGAGAGAGATGAATGGCGGTGCGTAGCTCACGTCCTCCTTTTAGTGCAGTTCAGGACCCCAGCCCGGAACGACACTACCCACATCTACAGTAGCTCGTTCTACCTCAGTAAATATCATCTAGACAATACCTCCTAGGCGCGCCCAAAGGATTGCCTCTCTGGTGATTCTCAATCTTGTCAAGTTGGCAATCAACATTGACTAACCCAGGGAGGGAAGATAGAAGAGCAATAATTTTCATTAAGGAGAGAAACAGAGCTACCAACTGCTGTTACCAGGAGCCCATGAAGTAAAATACGCTTTAATTCCAAACACGTAGGAAGAGCATGAACATAAAGCCACTGTGCTGAAACAGAACACTGGGCTGAAAGGAGTCATATGAAATAACATGATAGCAGCTCAGCAAAGAGACACCTAAGAGGTCAAGGGGAGAATGATATACTGTCAACATCTGGATGCTGACCTCTCTGGCATCTTCTTGGCTTACATGTTCAAGATTCACTCTACAGTAGAAAAGAATTCTATTCTGAGATTCCCATAACAACCCAGGATGGGTAAGTTGTTTTCTACTGTTTACACTGCTGTTTAGTTCCTTGCTCTATCCAAGCCCTAGTACAGCAGCAGGAGGCTGTCACAACCATCTGGTCCTCCAGTTTTTCCCTCTACACCTGAACCTGAGCTTCCCAGTTGGACTTATGTTGAGTCAGCAAAATTATTTGTCAACAGACTCAGCTTGTAAATTGGTCCTTATCTGCGCCTTCAAAGTGACAGGGGATTGAGAAAGTCCAGACTTTATAAACCTCAGTCAACTCCAGACGCTTTCAAATTCCAGAGGTTCCTTCCAAGCGAAAACACATGAATTTCAAACAAAACATTCTAGAAGCAATACTAACTCCAGAGAGGAGCATTCATGAATGTGAAAAGCTCCTATACAGTGACCAGATGGTCACCCCAGGCTTTGAGTTTTTAGAAAACTGAATGGATCTCACAGTCAATTGAATTGAACTGATTCTCACATTTTCAGAGAGGACAAAAAAAGACAGGAAAGATCAAAGCAAAGGGACCCACAGCTCAATGCTTGGCTTCACTGTAGCCTAAGATCCAGCAGCCACCTAGGATCAGATGGGATCATCTGGGATCAACCACCATAGACCCACAGCAGGACTTCAGGGGAGGAAGCACAGCTCCTGGTGATCCACAGAGGAGCATCAGTCAGAGGCAGTGCCTTACGTTAGGTACAAAGACATCTAAGAGCTGAAACCCCACATTGTCTGGGAGCTAATCCAGAACTCATGCTCCTGGCTTTGTGATGTTTTGCCCACATCTGAAGGTAGATCTGAAAGATTCAATATTAAGAATGACTCACCAGCGGCCTCCACCTTGCCTCAGTTTGGGTCCTCTGGAATCTAGACAGAAGACAGCAACTTCAGAATAAATATTTTATTGAGGAAAGGAAGAAGAGACCAGTGGAGAGTGGGGAATGAAAGGGGAAAGTGAGTGTGTTCTTGGGCCTGCAATGCCTGTGAGCTATTGATTGAGCACACCGCTGCTGCAGACCCCGGGAGCCAGTGTGGCACACAGACCCAAGGGGAGCAGGCTGTATTGGTCCATCAGTTGGTACTGATGGGCATTAGCATGAGCAGCCCTCCAACACTGACCTGATTGTCCTCATTAAAGAGGCAGAGAGGGGGCTGGAGGAGTCTGTGAGTGTGATGGAGGGCTAGGTCAGGGATCCCATCAAGCAGGCCACTCATCGTGTCCCCTCTCAAGATGCTGTGATCCAGCAGATTCCTGCAGAAACTATGGTAGCTTCAATTTTTCTATAAATTGATAATTCATGGTGAGAATTCCTGTCTGTACATACATTGTCTCAACCCCCTGTGAATACCCTCTAATGTCTTTGCAACACTGAACTTGAAAAATAGGAGAACATAAAGGCGTTAAACTCAGAATACTTTGATGTTATAAAATTTGTGTGTGTGTGTTTTTTTTTAAATCCTATAACAAGGACACCTCTTTAAAAAACTGCAATTTTTTCAGGAGTCAAGTGAATCTTGCCAGTTATTGAATTGTGGAGGCAAGTAATTATTCAATCAGGCTGACTAGATTTAACCAGGAAGGAAGCAGAGGTAACAAGCGCGTCAGAATTAGATGCGGCAAGAGGCCCTCAGCTTCAGTTCCAGTAAATGACACCCCAACAGTCAGGCATCATAGTCCAGGGTTGGGGAGTCTGAGCCACGCTGCACCAGTGCGGGATACTTGGGAAGGTGTAACGAAAGTGTGGATGCCCCTCGTGGTGTGCATTCACCTTATCACCTCATAAACATTTACGCTTTTCTAAATAAATGCTGAGAGAAGGCAGGACCATAAGCCACGCCTGCTGCGAAACGCACAGGTGAGTCGCCAGCTCGAGGCAGGGGTCAGATGGCTTCAAGCACAGGGTTCCCACGAGCTTTCTCAAGCAGGCGATAGATGAAGATCTCCACCTCCACGGCTTCTGTCCGAATGCAAGTCTTGTTCTTCACAGTCGCACTGTGTGGAACACACCCCTTGTTCTTCAGGTAAGGGAGCTCCCTGACTCATTCTTGCTTATGAGTTGTTGTAGCCGGCGCTCACTCTGCTGCCCTCTCAGTCTGTGATGTTCTCTGCTGGCCTGGGCCTTGACTCTGTCCTCTTTTGTGATTTCGTGAGTGTGTCTCTACAGCTCCTCAGATGCTCACTATTTAACTGTGTTTACATTAAAACAACAACAAAACCTTTTAAACCTTTAGACAAGCAAATACTCAAAAATTATATAAAAGTTTCCAATTAAGTAAATGGGTACTCAGAAACAAGCAAGATTCTTGTAAACACTTTTGTGAGCCAAAAACATGTCTTGGAAATAGGTGTAGAAACTCCAAACTTTATTTTAAAGAGATGAAGCAAACGGGTGATTTGAAACGTACAGAATTCTTTTGGAGAATGGCTACCCATAGGCTATGTTCTGTGGGCACCGTGGCCCTGGGAATAACAGCATCAAGTCCTACCTGAGCCTTGGTGTGCTCTTCACGCACAAATGAGAACGTTACTAGTTTCTCCTCCGCATGTTTGGTCAAGATGCCGAAGGTAGAGTGTTTAGGGCTCAGTTACCAGGGGCTATTTAGCTATTATTTAGTCAGCTATTTAGTTAATTAGTGATTGTTAACAGAACTGTGTTTACTCCACTAAGTCAAAGGTTAGAATCAAAATCTAAGAGCTCAAGCGTGGAAACCAAAAGTCAAGATTATGACACTACCGGGCCTGCCCTGGTTCTGAAGGGGCTGCTGTGCATGACAAATGGTGAGTCAGTTCTGGTGACGACAAAAAACCAAACCAAACCAAACCAAAACCCCGGAGGGCCCAGAGCCTTTGTGTCCCCACTCGACTCCTTGGCTGTTGAATAAACCCCGCCCCCTTCTCAATAGAGGGTTGAGGAAATGGCATACAGACCCTTGGCTGACGATGGAGGATTCAGACCGTGGCACAGACTGCCTTGGTTTGGAGCACCCCTTGGGCTGCTGCCCTAAAGGGTTGGTTGAGATGTTTAGCCACTGGATGAGACTTTCGGTTGTGCTAACAAATACCTGAGAAAGGGAGGAAGGATTCACTTCGGTTCAGTTTCTGTCCACAGCCAGCTGGCTCTGTGGTTTCTGTGCTGTGAGGCACAGTGTCACAGTGGGCGTGTGTTGAAGAGTGGCCAGAAAACAGAATGACAGGAAGGGATCAGGTACAAGGTATGCCTTTCTTTCTTTTTTTTTTTTAACTTTTTTTTTATTAATTACACTTTATTCATTTTGTATCCCCCCATAAGCCCCTCCCTCCTCCCCTGCCGATCCCACCCTCCCTCCCCTTTCTGAATGCATGCCACTCCCCAAGTCCACTGATAGGGGAGGTTCTCCTCTTCTTTCTGATCTTAGTCTATCAGTTCTCATCAAAAGTGGCTGCATTGTCCTCTACTGTGGCCTGGTAAGACTGCTCCCCCCTCAGGGGGAAGTGATCAACGAGCAGGCCAATCAGATTATGTCAGAGGCAGTCCCTCTTCCCATTACTATGTAAACCACTTGGACACTGAACTGCCATGGGCTACACCTGTGCAGGGGTTCCAGGTCATCTCCACGAATAGTCCTTGGTTGGAGTATGATTTTCTGGGAAGTTCCCTGTGTTCAAATTATCTTGTTCTGTTGCTCTCCTTGTGGAGTTCCCGTCCCCTCCAGCTCTTACTATTTCCCACTTCTTACATAAAATTCCATTCACTCTGCCCATCAGTTGGCTGTGTCTACACAGCATGAAAAATTATCCCCAACAAGACCACCACTTACTGGCTTCTGTGCGTCAGAGTGTTCACACCTGGAGCCATGGCTACTGTGTCCATCAGAGTGTGCATGCCTAGAGCCACAGCTGCCGTACAGGAGATGCCCACTAAATAGTTTTACAAATGAAGAGCACGAGACTGGATCAAGTCCTGGAGATTGTCTAACACAACTTTCCATGCAGGGGGCAGAAGTGCAAAGGACTCCCACCTTCCAGGAACAGGGATAACGAAGGTCTGCAGTGGCCGGGAGCAGAAGGCACACAGCTGCTTGGGCAATGGCCCAGAGTTCAGGTTTTAATAGTGTTAATAGTTCACTTGACAAATCCAGCATCACCTAGAAGCTAGGCCTTCCCTGCATACCTGTAGGAATTCTCTAGGCTAGAATATCCTTGGGCGGGCCTGGGGACAGTTGTCTTGGCTCACTGAATTCACAGTGGGGAGCCCTGCCCACTGTGGGTGGCACCATTCCTTAGCTGAAGTCCCGGATTGTTTAAAATGCAAAGTGAGCTGAGTGCTCGGATTTTGTTCATTGATCTGCTTCCCAGCTGTGAGCAGTTGCTTCAAGCTTCTACCGCCTTAGCTTCCTCGCCATAACAAACGCCACCCTCGGACTATGAACCACAATTAACCATTTTTCTTCTAAGTCGCTGTTGTATTTCATCCCAGCAACAGAGGGGAAACCAAGACAGATGGGAAGAACAAGGGCTTGCACAATGGATTGGGCACGGAGCATAAAGACGCCGTTGGCAATGACTTTCCACTGATCTTGAGCAGAAAGAAGGCCATGGATTTGGTTAAAACAACAGACTTGAGAAGACTGCAGGAGTCGCGGTGTCAGTGACCTATCCACGAGGTAAGAGATGTCTGTCAGAAAGGGGAAGTGAAGGGCCGGAGGCCCAGGGAAAGCCACTGGGCTCCCAAGCGCCTGATGATATGTGTGTAAAAAGGTCATAGCAGCACAGGCCTGGTGCTCAGCCGGCAGCACTGAATGTCGTCGGCACCGTGAGGCGATCACTCCGGGAAGGCCCTTGAAGGCTGTACTGGGATCCCATGAATTCCTTTCTGGAAGCTTCTTCGTTTTCTGTCAGAATGTAACATTGAGGGTGCTACTGAGGAGCAGCTTGGTATATACGGCACAGCAGGGTGTGAGACAGAGGATATGTGCCTGGTGCAGCAAAGTGTAAGGTGTGGTGATTTGAATAACGTGCCCTCCAACCGTCTTGGGCATTTGCATACATGGTCCTCGGGTGGGGGCTGTTTTAAAGTGGGGGACCAGGAGGTGTGTCACTGGGAATGGGTTTTGAGGTTTCAAACTGTCCTCATTTTGAATGTACTCTCTCCGTTTCCCGTTTGAGGAAGATTGAGCTCTCAATGCTGGTCCAATCACCCGCCTCCGGCTACCTCTGCTCTGCTATAAGGACTATAATCCTTCTGGAACCAGAAGCCAAATAAACACTTTCTTCTATAATTTGTCTTGGCCATGGTGTTTTACCACATAAACAGGAAAATAACTAAGATTGGACCATTCCAGCAGTCATTTGGTGTCGGTTGGTCAGAAGGGTCAGAAGAAAGGCAAAAATGGTGCTGTCTAGATAGAAATGAAGAAACCTAAGGAGAGAGCTCTGGGAACAGGAAGGAAGGGCTGCTGCTACGAGCACTGGAGACCCCACTGTGCAATGGAAGGTGAGTTCACAGTGCCTGGATCCCCTAGGGAGGGGGCTCTCTTTCACACTAAACCATAATACTTCTAATGAATTTGATCCTGGGTCTTTTAAAAAGTGCATATGCAATAAACAAAGATTACTAACATGAACACAATGGGTTCCAGCACTCAGAGCAGAGCACTCATCAGAAGGAGACGCACTCAGTGCTCCAAAGTAAACACAGGAAGCTGGGAGATGGGCTGCAGATTGGACCTAGGAAGCAAACAGGGCTTCCTGTTAGTCAGAGCATCAAAAGGAACCCCTGGGTGTTTTAAAATAGCCTCCATCCTGTACAAACCCCATGGGTTCAGTGTGAGGGCTATTGCTTCTTTTCTGATTGCTGTGGGGTGGGAGCTCTTTTTCCTTTCTACCAGGGTCCTTTCGTGGCCCTGAAGCCAGAGTACAAACCAGCAACTTCACTTCTGTGCAAAGTGGTGTGCTGGTTGCATTTCAGGACTCAGGGGAAGACTCCCTGGTCCTGGAATGAGCTTGTGCTTCTGTGCATCCTCAACACAAGTGAAACCCTGACAATGAGAACAGAGCCTCGAGGCCCAGGATTGGACCAAGAGATGCAGGATGAACCAGAATAACAGAGACGCTTCCCGACGTTTCCCCAAGTTCCCTGTGGACCACAGTTGCAGTTAGGAGTCTGGTTAGGACTTCCAGTCCATCCCTGTGCCCAAGGCCCTTAAATCCCTTCATTGCCAGCCTTGAGAGAGAAAAGCTTGATTACCCCCTACTTGCACGTTGACCTGCAATAAAGTTTGTGAAAATCTGTGCCACTGGTTCCTGCACATGCTGGACAACAAATTCTTACTCTGTATCTATCAATACTGGAATGAGTTCTCTCTTGTTAATGGCCTCTGGGTCACCGTTCCTTAGAAGGGACTAGATGCAAAGAAGAAAGGAACTGCAGAGGTGGGAGAGGAGACAAGATAAGAACGGGAGGAGGTGAGAGTAATCAAGAAAGTTAAATGCAGGTATGAGCATGTCAAGGTAAAACCCACTTTTTCTTTTTTACTTCTTTTCTTTCTTTCTTTTTTTATTTTTATTTTTTTTTTTACAATTAATACAAGTTGATTTTAAAAATTGTCTAGTTGAAGAGAGTCCTCTCTCTAAGTGGAGACTCATGAAATGACTATTGTAAGATGGCAACTGTTTAGGACAGGCGGTCAGTTCATTTCTCTTTTCAGATCCAGTGCTCAGTCCGTGCTCTCCTGGAACTCAGGGACAATGATGTTCACGCACCTGGCACCTGTCTGCCCCAGCCCAGGGGCCTTCCTTCACCTGGCAGGTAGACAGAGAGCCTTGGCCTTAGCTCTTGGTCTCACTCAGCTCTATGTACCCTCCAGTTCTTTATCATCCATCCTACTCTCTCTCTCTCTCTCTCTCTCTCTCTATATATATATATATATATATATACATATATAATCTCTTTTGAATGTGGCCAAGAGAATCCAGGAGAGAGAAAAAATTAGGACATTTTTCTTCAGGGAAAGGAGGCAGGAGAACTGAGAAAATGGAGGCGGCCATGAGCTTGCGGCAGAGAAGCATCCACACCAGTAGAGAGGGGCAGGTACTTAAAAGTCAGCTGGGGCCGTCTTTCCACTCCAGCTTTCTGTGCAGCAGAAGGCTCCTGATGGCTCCCCATCTGCAGATGATGGTGTAGCTAGGCGAATCCTGTGGGACTTTGCTGG
Source organism: Psammomys obesus (assembly GCF_907164565.1). Classification (NCBI taxonomy): domain Eukaryota; kingdom Metazoa; phylum Chordata; class Mammalia; order Rodentia; family Muridae; genus Psammomys; species Psammomys obesus. The sequence continues at coordinate 21,488,547 of NW_026596117.1, read as the reverse complement.
TAGGACCATCATATCTCTTGACAACCAAACCCAGCCAGGAAGAGAGATGCACCCCAAGCATGCTTGGTTACGGAACCAGTAAGGATCTCTTCAAAAGCAAGACACTATTAGCCAAGGGGACAACTATGCACTGTCATGCATGACAGACATTGCTCCTTCATCTATTTATTTTGTGTCATTGGCTTGGAACTCAGAACCCAGTGCGTGACGGCTAAATGATCTACCACTGAGCAATGTTCCCAGCCCCCCTTTTCATTTTCAGTCACAGAAAATTTTGGAAAAACAAAACACACAAGTAAGGAATGGTCTGTAGTATTTGCCCAGGCCCAGCATTCTCCTCCATCGGCTGGAGGCACCTTCCCAAGCTACTTTGTTTGTGCTCCCTCACACCCACTTTCCCCTTTTCCTTTCTATAGTCTCTTCCTCTGTAATATTCTAAAGCATGTCTCAGGTAGGATATTGTTTCCATGATCTCATTGCCCCACCCAAGAACATTATTCTAAAGAAGTTTATTTCATTGAATAAATAGCAACTTGCACAACAAAATTACAAACACCAGTTTTTAAGCCCATAAAAGCACTGAGGCCCAAAGACCAAAGCACTGCTCACCCAGACCTAAGAACTGGATTCCCTGCAGAGGCCTTTGCCTCCAAACTGCAGAAGAAGTAGGGTCTAAAGCCACAGACAACATCCAGCTGTTGGTGCTCAGCAGGTCCGCCATCGCAGCTGCAGCCCTTTGTTCTATGTTAGAGATGTTTTTATTTCTGACCAGCATTAACTCAGGTTGTTTTTTGCGGATGGAACCTTCAGTTCCTGCTGCTTCCTTCTGTGCAGCCAGACTACGTGCTGGGGCAGTTTGAGAGCCTCAGAAGGGATCAATCAGGCTAGCAACGCTTATAGGACATAGAACGACTCTGTGTGGTGCCCTTTGGATCTCAGGGACTCTCATCTGTTCAGTAACAGCATGAAGTCTGGGATTCACCCTCTCAGTTCCCAGAAGTCTGTTGGAAAGCTGCCAGAGGAAAGGGGGCCTGTGGAGAAAATAAGAAGGAAGATTCACATCTTCCAAACGTTCCCCGGGGAGCATCAAGACCTGAGCTGACTGCCGACATCCCAGGTACTGTGTTAATGGCTCATCAGATCCCGTTGTCTGGTCAAAGCGCCCAGCTCTGTATGTAAGCTCTGCTCTGTGTGTACCTGCTGCAGTTCTTTTTGAACTAGACAGCTGTGGGAGGCTTCCTCCAGACAACTGACTTTTGCTAAAATAGCAGAAAATTAGGTGGTGACTAGATCGTGCTGCACAGAGAGTGAGAATGTTTCCAGAGGGGAACAAAAGGCAGGCACAGGAGAGAGGGGTGGGGGTATGGGAGGGGGCATGGGGCCAGCCCATGTGACTGTGGGATGCTCAGCTTGGAAGTGTGTTTATTTTAGTTTCCTGAGTCATCAGCCTCCCAGGCTTGCTGCTGCAAGGCTGTGTCTCTCCTGGTGGTGACATGTGGCACTTAGGCAGGAAATGTCACAACAGAGGAAAGGTGGTTTTCAATTAACAACAATGGCCAACTGTGTTAACTAGATCACAGGGTCAAGATTCAGCTACCCACAGATCCCAGAACAAAGGACACTGCTGAGTCCTTGTAAGTATAGCCAAACTCAGTTTATCAAAGTTCTTGCCAGAGAAGGCAAGCCAACACGCTCTTGCCTTTTATTTTCAGTTAAGTCAATACCTAATTTTTTACATTTATGTATGTATTTTCTTTCATGTGGGGTGCACACATACCATGGCCTGAGTGCGATGGTCAGAGGACAATTTGGTGGTCAGAGGACAATTTAAAGAGTTGGTCCTGGAGACTGAACTCGGGTCTTCAGGCTTGGCAGCAGATGTCTTTACCCACTGGGCCAATCTGATGGCCCTAATTTTAGTTCTTTTCAATTAATATTTAAAACACAACATTTAGAAATTTTATAAAGGTACACATTGTATAAATGTCTATCTCCTCAACTACTCTCTCTCTCTCTCTCTCTGAGACAGGATCTTACTCTGTGACTATGTAGCTCAGACTGACCTCAGATTCACAGAGACCCACCTTTCCTCTACCTCCCCTGGGATTAAAGTCCTGTGCCACCATTCCCAGTATCTTTAGCAATTCTTTATGCTGGAAATATTCACACTTTCTTCTAATGTTTTGAAGACATGGAAATAACTGTTTTACTATAGTCATACAAGTGCATAATGGCACACTAGAACTTGTTACTTCACCTGACTTTAACTTAGTGCCTACTGATAGAAAAACCATCAACAATTCACTACCAGATATTAAGCATTTTACCAGATCCGGGCTGTAGCTCAGCAGTACAGTGTTTGTCTAGTATGTACAAGGCTCTGGTTCCATTTCAGCACATTAGCATCAATATAATAATAATAAATGTAATAGATTAAGCATTCATGAACTATTCCTAACATATCAATATGTAGATATTACATATATTTATCTGTATTATTTTACTTGTATAAAATATTATACAAAATATTGTGGCCTGAAGAGATGACTCTCAGTTAAGAGCACTCGTTGCGTTTCCACAGGATTCAAGTTCAGTTACAACTGTCTATAATTCCAGTTCCAGAGGATCTGATGCTGTCTTCTGGCCTCCACTGCCATCAGGCTTGTATGTGTCACACAGAAATACATGCAAGCAAAATGCTGATACACATCAAAATAATTAACACAATGTTTAAAAATATTATATATTTCTGGGAAACCATCATTTTTCATTTCTCCCACATGTCCAGTTGAGCATTGTGATGGTTTGAATGAGAATGGCTCCCATAGGCTCATATTTAAATGCTCGGTTGGTAGAACTGTTTGGGAAGGATTAGGAGGTGTAGCCTTTTTGGAAAGGGTGTGGCCTCATTGGAGGAGGTGTGTCATGGGAGTGGGCTTTGAGGTTTCAAGAGCTTTTGTCAGTCTCTCTCTTTGTCTCTCTGTCTCGCTCCCCCCCCCTGCCCAGCTGCCTACAGATCAGGACAAACAGCTCTTGGCTTCTGCCCCAGCACCAAGCCTGCCTGTTTTTGCCATGATGATCATGAACTAACATTCTAAAACTGTAAGTAAGCAAGTATCAACTAGATGCTTTCTTTTATAAGAGTTGCTTTGGTCACAGTGTCTCTTCATAGCAACAGAAGAGTGACTAAGACAAACACCTTAGATGCTACGTACAGAACAAACAGAAGAACATGGGAATAGGCTGTGGACTGCGGGGCACACGGAAGAACACAGGAATGAGCTCTCCCTGTGTCTGTCATGTCTGGCAGACTGTAGTTCCAGGGCCTGTAGTTAGAAGATGTTGATAAGCAGAGACAAGGGATGCCTAGCAAGAGTGTACTCTCCAGCACTAGCCAGAAGACTGAGAAGAGCTGGCCTTACACACGGAAGAGCTTCAGACAGCAACAGCTTTGTGCTCCAAATACCACAGAGAAATCTGTCATCCAGTCCCATCCATGCCAACCAGATGGAGAGCCTGGCTTCCCACCCCAGGTCCCCTCCCCTGCCCTGCTGGGGTGCTCTGAGCAGAGACCTAAGGAAAAGTGGGCCTATCTCTTCTGCCCCGGGATGACAATGCCACCAGGCTGCAGAATCAGAAAGGATCACAGGGAGAGAAGCAATGTGGGACCCAGCCCTCAGCAGTGGGGGGCACCCTTGCAGGGCTTGTGGGGACTGTAGTCCCAATATATACTTGCTAAGACTGACAAGCCCACTCTCCTCACTTTGGGCATAAAACAGACAAACAAAAAGAATGCTAGCTGGGTGTTGTAGCTTCATTTCTATTGATGCAATAAAAACACTTTGACAACTTGGGAGAGAAGTTTGATTCTAGGTTACAGGCCATTATACAAGGCAAGTCAGCGTGGCAGGGGCATAAAGCAGCTAATCAAACTGTACCCACAGTCAAGAACAGAGAGAAATAAATAACGCTGGGGAGGCCCAGTCAGGAATGAGGTAGTGCCCACAGCCCCAAGGCTGTCAGAGAAACTCAGCTGACACAGATGGGTAGCACACCCCAAACCCACATTTAGAAGGAGGTCACTTTTCACATTCAGATGGGGGATGTCATAAACCCAACGGAGAAAAACAGTCAGTAGGTAACAACATGAAAATGACCAAGATGCTGGACACAGCTGCAGGTTCTAATGCAGCCAGGTAAAGGGGCCCAGTGTGTAGCTTGGCGGCACAGCCCTTGGCCAGCCGTCACAAGGCCTTCGCTTTGGTCTCCAGCACTGAGAGAAGAAAAGGAAGTAGTTGTCTTTTAAAAATGTCCCAGGAGAAATTACAGGCATGTTAGAAACAAACGAAACATGAAACAAAAGAAAACTAACAAGGGAACATAGAACTTTCAACAAAGAAATAGAAGACACAAATTAAAAAAAAAAAAAACAGGAAAACTTATAATTGAAGCAAATAATAACCAAAAATTTAAAAATTAGTGACTAGTGACTAGGCTTCGTGGTAGACTGGAAGGAAATGAAGAAAGAACCAGTGAACTTGAAGGTAGAGCAGTAGAAACCATGCAAAATTAACAATAGAGAAACAACCCCCAAACCACTGCCAGAACCCTAGGCCTCGAAGACCTAACACATCAAAGGAAAGGTTGAAGATGCAGTAGAAAGAATGATGGCTAAAAATGCTCCAAATTTGACAGTAGACATGAAACTATGGAGCTAAGAGCCTGGGTGGACCACACAAACACCTATCCAGGAAAGATCCAATGGACCTGCCATTATTAAACCTCTAAAAATGGAAAGTTCTTTACAGCAGAAAAATGGAACAGCAGCTTGTATACAGAAGATAATTCTAATGACAGTGGCTTCTTATAAGGGACCACTGGGACCAGAAGAAAATATCTCATGCTTGAAATGCAGAAGTCAAAACTAAACAGATACTGGAGAGCTGGTTCAGCCCTTAGAACATTTGCTGCCCTTCTGGAAGACCCAGGGTGGGTTCCTCTGTGCCAGGGGCCTCACAACCTTTCCTAACTCCAATTTCAGGGCTTCTTTTGGTCTCTAGGGCACCAGGCACACCCATGATGCACAGGGATACGCAGGCCAACCCTCATGTACACAAAAATAAGATAAATTAAGCTTTACAGTTGTCCAGAATTATCTATGCGGAATTCTCACGTCCAACAGAAATCTGCTTCAGGAATGAGAAGGAATAAGAAATCCCCAGATGGAGAAAAGCTAAGAAAAATCTTCCCCACGAGGGGTGCCCAGACAGAATGGCTAAGGAAACCATGGACAGAAAATCACAAGAATGAAAAGGAACCTGGGACAGGGGTGAAAAGGACATTTTCCTTGAGTTTTTAAAACTATGTTCAATAATTGAATCAAAAAAATGCATTTGTTTTTGCTGATGTGAATATAAATATACATCAAGGAAATGACTTAGATAGTTATATGTTAGGAGAGTAAAGGGCTTAAAGGAAGGTAAGGTTCTATGTGTCATTCCAACTGGCAACATGAGAAGAACATGCTGACTATTTTATACAGGTTAGTATGTGTGCAATGTCATTTAGTGCAACTACTAGGAAAACCCATGGCAGAGATACATTCCAAAACATTAAACAGAAATCACACCAAAATGGGATCCTAAAAATGCTAAAGTAGCTCATAGGATGAAAGGAAAAATAGAAAGAATGATAAAATAAAATTGCTCACCTACTCTTAATGTGTCAACGACTACTGAATGCCAGTGGGCTACATACAGTAATTTAAAGGCAGAGATCCGCAGGGTGGACTTAAATGAGACATGATCCAGCTATATGCTGTCTATAAGAAAGTCATCTTAGGGCTAAGGAGATGGCCCCGTCAGCAATGTGCAAGCGTGAGGCCCAAGTCCAGTTCCTGAGCAATCATGGGAGAAGCTGAATGCAGCAGCCTGAGTCTCTAACCTCAGTTCTGGAGAGGCAGGGACAGGTGGATCCCGGGAACTAATCACCAGCCAGTCTGGCTGAATCTGGGAATTCCCAAAGTTGAGAGACCCTCTGTGAAAAAAACTAGGGAGAAGATAAATTAGGGAAGACTTTTGAGGTCAACTCTGACCTACACACACTTGCCTACCCACATGCACACACACACACATACACACACACACCACTCACAAAAATGAAACAAAGTCACCTTAGATATAGACAGATTACAAAGGATATGGAAGAAGCCAGGTGTGGTTCATGCCTGTAACCCCAGCACTTAGGAGGCTAAATTGAGAGGGTTTTGCGTTTGAAGCTAGCCTGATTTAGATAGTAGAGAGAGACAGAGGAAATGATGATGAAAAAAGAGAGATGATGGTGGTAGTGGTGGCGGTGGTGGTGGTGATGATGATGATGATGATGATGATGATGCAACAGCAGATAGAAAAAAGAGGAGGAGGGGGTGGGAGAAGAAAAAAAGGGAAAAGGATAGGGAAGAGAGGAGGAGAGAGACGGAGGAAAATGTAGCTATATTGATACCACACAAAGCGATTTGAAGCAAAGCAAATTAAATTGAAAGGGTGGGTCTACCACCGTTCATCATGTGCATGTTCAAAACAACAAAGCTTAGGAACCAGTAAGCACATCTAACAGGAGGAAGACAGAGAACTTCACATCAGTGTCTCCAAGCTCCTTCCTCAATAACAGACTCGCTGGCTAGAGGAAGTATAAACAGGGGCTGGTAAGAGGCCGGGTGTCTGACCTGACAGCATCCAGTAGGGCATCTAGACCCATTCAGTTCTTTTCATTACCAGTTCTTTTCAAGTGGTGAGAGACCAAAAAGATTAAAAATTAGCAGCTATTAGTTAAGGCCTGAACTATGTGGGTGGAGAAGTCTAGTAATGCCCTTCTTTCCCCACCTACTAGAGATAGCAGTTGCTAGGAAACTGGCCCATCCCTCTAGGGAGGGACACCAGGTCATTATGGTCTGGGAACCTTCCTATAGCCAATCAATTCAAAATGTAGCATTTTGACCAATAGATGTTTGCCAGGCAGGAATTGCCCCTGCCTTGGGCATGCTGGGAGGGACCAGAATCTATAAATCACCCAACTAACCTGGGGACAGCGCGTTCAGCTCCCACCGCTTCGGCGGTGGGGCTGTGTAGGCCCAAGCTGCATCTTGTAATTTACAATAAAAAGACCCTCATGTGTATTGCAACGGAGTCGATTCCTGTAGATCTTTTGGGGGCTCTCGAACTGGGTATAACAGTGGCAATGGAGCATACCCAAAGGGGAAGCCTCATCCGGCCAGGAAACAAAGCTGAACATATTTAAAAGAATTAAAGTGCCATGGAATGCGTATAGAAAGGAGAACAAACTCAGGAGGCGCTAACAGGAGGACAGCAGGACAGACTCTTGACAAGTTGGACACTTGGCAGTACAGTTCAAAATGACGCAGGAGCTGGAGAAGAAATTTGAAGGGAAGTTTAAGAAGGCACTGAACAGAATGAACTGAAAGTTCAGCATTTGTGATTTAGAACACGTTAGAGCAGCATGGGAAGGGAAAGTTTTAACACTAAAGTTTACTCTGATCGCTCATCTACCCTCTCATGCTAAGAATCTAGAGGAAGAGAGTGATGCCTAACACAAGCATATGCCCTTCTACAGTTTAAGAGCTAAGCAAACCGCTGAATCCATTTTGTGGAATATTATGTGATAACTAAAAAGTGTCAAGTTTTCGGCACCTACAATAATCTGAAAGAACGCACAGAGGACTTTGTGGAGTGAAGAAAACAATGTACAAGGTTCCATGCTCCACAGTTACAGTTATCTAAACATTACTATAAAAGACAAAATTACAGGGTGAAGGAACACGGTAGTGGTTGCTGGAGCTTATCAGGTAGCGGGGGAAGGGAAGTGGGCGTGGCCAGGAAAGGGCAACAAGAGGTTTTCATGTGATAATGAAGCCGTTCTGCCTCCTCTTTGGCGCACATTCATTTTATTATTATTATTTAAACATGTTTTATGTATGTGGGGGCATTACCAGTGGAGTCCGGGAGAGAACATCAGATCCCCTGGAGCTACAATTACAGGTGGCCGATGTGGGTGCTGCAGACTGAACTCAGGTCCCCTGGGAGTAGCAAACATTCAGCCACTGAACCAGCTCTCCGGGCTTCCTGTTCTACACCTTGGCTGTATCACTATCAGATCCCAGTAAGGACTGCAATAGTTTGGTGAGATGTTAATCACTGGGCAAAACTAGATAATGATCCTAGGCAATCTCTCTACAGCAGTGCTTACAAGTATATGTAGACCTGAAATTGTATCATAAAAGCACACTAAGTAAGTATTTGTAAGAAGAAAGACTCCCCAGGGTTCTGAGGGTTCAAAAAAACTGCTCTTTTCTCCTGTGATCCCTGCAAATGTCCAGGGAAAGGATATGGATGTCATATTCCCCATTGATTAATTCTCTTGTAGAATAATGATACCCCCCAATAACCCAGCAGATCACAGTCCTGCCTGCAGCATTGAAATCCCCTACAGCATCTACACGTGGTGTCATTGTCTCTCCCTCATCCAGGACACTGTTCATTGCTCAAGTGACAATACCTCCAGATCTCTTCAAAGCTATGTAAATGTAGAGAGAAACAAGCCAGGGAACACCATGGCTGTACCCAGGTAAGATTCCCTTTTGGGGTCTTTAGGGATAAAATCACTTAAACACAGACTCATTGGGAAGCTCCAGGACAATTCAGTTAGAGACTGGGATACAAACAGTACAGGCAAGAAGGAAATCCTGGCAGCTGCCTGGAGGAGGGGAGCCAGAGAAAAGTCTTCTAAGTGAGGCATGGAGGTCCAAGAAAGAGCTCAGAAGCCCACGGCGCTGGGCAAAGCAGCTTAGGAATTCAGGGTCGATGATTTAAGTTCAGAGGGCATTAGACCTCAGGCTTTTGTGTTCCAAGGCTGCACCAGAGGCACAATTAGGAATAGAAACAAATTGTTTACTAAGAAAGAAACAGGCCTCCCAAGATTGGAAGCGGGCTCTTGAGCTGTAGAAAGAGCTCCCAAAAGCAAGCTGCCACAGCCACGGGGTGATGTCCCCTGCTCTTGGGTTTTATTTTCTGGGCTCCCCCACCTCCCACACAGGCTCCCTTTGCTACAGAAGCCTGGGTGGGAGCACGCTAAGAGAAGAACATTTCTGATCATTGTCAAGAATTATTCTAGGATTGCCAGTTTTCTTATGGCTTTATTTGAAGCAAGTAAAATGAATTATTGTACTTAATTTCTTAACATTTATTTTACTCTTTTTGAGAGGTTCATACGTGAACGCTGCATTTACAGCATTTCTGCTCTGCCCCTCTGGCTTGTCTCAAGTCTCTCCCTTCCTTGGCCCCTTCTTTAATTATAATTATTATTGTGTTGCACACTCACGCACACACATTGTTAGTATACATGTGTGTTTAGGGCTGACCATTTGGGATTGGTTAACCAACCCATCAGGGGGGGCTTATGCCTGGAGAAGACTGGTTCTTGTCTCTTGGCAGCCATTAATGGTCTGTAGCTCTTTATCAGGAGTGAGACCTTGTGAGAATTTCCCCATCCACACTGGGATGTTAGCTGGTATCTCTGTGCAGTCTTGTTTAGGTGACCTAGTTGATGAGATTTCATGGCACAGCTTCCTGCACGCATTAACCTTGGTGTTTCGGCCTCTAGTCCCCACTGCTCTGCCACATGGTCACTGTTCAAGCTCAGCCATCGCCATTCCTCAATCGTGTTAGCTTTCTTTCCACCACATGTTGTTTTTGTTTGGTTGGTTGGCTGGTTGGTTGATTTTTTGTTTTGCTTTGGTTTTTTGTTTGTTTGTTTGTTTGTTTTTTTGTTTTTTGTTTTTTTGGTGGCTAAGAGTATTCCAAAACAAACCTCTCCCAAGCATGGTATTATTTTGAGTCTGATACTTTAGTATGTATCTCCAACAGACAAGAGCTCTGCTTGTGTGTGTGTGTGTGTGTGTGTACCTGTGTGTACTCACACACACACTCCTGCTGATACACTAGAAGATAATCATACTTCTAAATAAGTTAGCTGCACTTGTCCAGAGGCAGGCTCAAAAATGTCTTTTAAGTTTGGGGTTAAAGGAATTTGCTGGTCAGAGGAAGGGCTGACAGGGGAGGAGGGAGGTGAGAGAAGGTTGGAGGGAGAGAGTAATGGGAATGCAGTATACAAACATCACCTTGTCAAACAACTGAACTCCACAACAAAGAAAAATGGATTGTTAAGAACTCCCCGCCGAGGTGATCACTGGCAGAAGACTTGAATAAGACTGGTGGTGAAGCCTATCCCTCCCTGGGACTCTGTAGACAGTTAATGATTTCTGGGAGCGACATTTTCTTCAGTGGTGCAGCTACTGGGAGGGTGCCTATGCTCCCATAAATAACCCCTGGCTCATGTTGCTCTGAAACCCTAACAAAACTTACTGGGTCACACACACACAAAGGCGTGAAAGTAGAAGGGGACTTCTTACAAAGAGAAAGGTGTCCAGTGGGAGTGGTAGGTGGACAAGAGATGGCAACAAGCAGGTGAATATGATCAAAATATATTGTAGGTGTGTATGGGAACGTCATAAGGAAACCCATCACTATGTGTAGTTAATATAGGCTAGTGAAAATGTACATTTAAAACCGAGCTGGTTAACTGGTTCTGAATCATCGTCCAGATGAGATCCATTGGGGAGAGGACCTTGCTAAGGCTCTTCGTGCCTAAAGAGCCTTTCTCTTCACTTCCCATTCATGTCTGGAAGAGATGCTGTCACCATTTCACAGCCTCTTCCATCTTCTGAATTTCTCTTCTGCTTTCATGTGACATTTTCAAAACTCCTCGAGTTATTCTAATATGCAGTACCACTGGGATCTGGTGGTCTATTATCCACTCTACATCTCAAGGCCCCGGAAACAAAGGTCAGAAGAGCTGGCGAGACTTCCTCCCGTCTCAGAGGCCTTATAGGTTTGATTCAGTAAGTTCTCCTAGGTCACAAGCCAATGGTTTCCTCTCCCCCCTGAGCTTTGCTGCTAAGAGATGGATGTGGCTCGTTCGCTCACTCCAAAAGCATCTGCCAGACACTGGACTGCAGCAGTGAGGAGATGAGTGTGGTTCTGCCAATTGGTCATGATTCTCCGGCACAAATTCCCAGCACCACTCCACACACACATTTTTCTGGGAACTTAGACAAATTGCACCAAGTAGCTGCTGGGACCTTGGGTTCGGTATGTTCTTAATGCCCACTGCTCTCTCTAACACACTGGCCGCTGCCCCTTCGTGATAGGGACCTACCCGCTGGCCCTGGCACCACCATGTGGGCTCTTCTCTCTCAGAAGGGCCGCTCAATTCTTGCTGCAGAAGAGTCAGCACCACTAGATCAGGCATCTCTCTGAAGCTGCCCGTGCGGGTCAGAACAGGACCCTGGTTTCAGCGCCACGATGCCTCCAGCCACTGTTTGAGGGGTTCTCCTGCTGCACGTGGAGCAGCCACCATGAGTCTTGCAGAAGGTCTCAAAATATGTTTCCCAGACAGCAGCTTGGGCATCAGGATTGAGACTTAGGGTCTCGCCCTCCAGACAGTGCTGATTCAGGATGAGGTTTTACACTCAGTTCATGTAATGACTTTGCCTTTATGGGTACTCCATTTAAATGACATAATCTGATTGGCCTGCTCTTTGATCACCTCCCCCTGAGGGGAGAGCAGCCTTACCAGGCCACAGAAGATGACAATGCAGCCACTCCTGATGAGATCTGATAGACTAAGGTCAGAAGGGAGGAGAGGAGGACCTCCCCTATCAGTGGACTTGGGGAGGGGCATGCGTGCAGAAAGGGGTGGGAGGGTGGGATCAGGAGGAGGAGGGAGGAGCTTATGGGGGTATACAAAGTGAATAAAGTGTAATTAATAAAAAAAATTAAAAAAAAGAAAGATTGAAAAGAAAAAACAAACCAGTGGTTAGTTACCTGAACCAAATAGAGTCATCTTCCCTCTAGATCGGTGGCTTTCAGCCTTTCCGATGCCGCCACCCTTCACCACAGCTCCTCATGTTATTGTGACCCCAGCCATAAAATTATCTCGTTGCTACTTCATGGCTGTAATTTTGCTGCTGTTATGAATTGTCACATATACCCGACAGGCGGGCCCTGGAGGGGGTCGTGACCCACAGATTGAGAAGTTCTGGTCTAGAGGTAAACTGCAGGTGTGATGGTTTTATCTCACCCTACCTCTAGAGTCGAGAGTCCCAGGCAGAACAAGGCTCTTACTGAAATCCCTTCCAGGAGTATTATCTTGACTGGCAGATGATAGCTGGCACCCCCTCCTCATGCCGACTGTGATCCCTTTAGCAGTCACCTTACTCAACACTATGAAACCTGAGCCTCAGCCTCTGGCTGGCAGCTGGTGAGTGCTGCCCATTCTTTCCATTCTCTTGAGCTGTGTCACTCCCATGATTCACTTCTTTCAGATTGATGGCTGTTCCGAGAGATAATCACTCTGAAATGTTTCTGTGGTTTGTTTCCCTTGGGACCGAGGTCTGCTTGGTGTTCTTTCTTCAGAAAGAAAAAAAAAAAGTCTTTCTCTTCTTGCCTGAAGCCCAGTATATTTTGTTTCTGAAGAGCTGCTGGAATCTGCTGCGCTTGAGGAGACTGCCCACTGTTCTTCTTTGAGCCCTCAGCCTTATTTGGTTTAGTTTTCTGGTACCCAGTTATGAACGGAGCTGTTTCTGTGAGCCGCTTTCTTCTCCCCAGTTCCTAGTGTGATCTCTTTTGGCTTCTTCCTTCCTTCCTGGCCAACAGCAGGCTCCCTGGTTCTGGCTCTCTCTTAACCTTCTGCTCTGTGGGTCTGCTCAGAGAAAGGGGCCTTGCCTGTGTCAACATCACCATCCTTATTACAGGGTGAGCTTACATTTCCTGGAGGTGGAAACTGGAACTTGACTTGGTGGGAAATCGTGCTTTTTGAATTGGTATCTGCTCCAATTGAGACAGCTGAATGACCATTACATCTTGGGGCAATTGTTACTGGAATCTTGCTAGACTCCCTGGGATGTTACACACACACACACACACACACACACACACACACACACACACATTGATATATGTGCTTATGTCTGGACTTTTTGCTAACTAGGATTCTGACAATGGCCCATAGATAGAGAGGCATTTCAGCCAGGCTGTTTTTAAGGTTGTAATTTATTTAAGATACTTAGAAAATGATGGAGATCGATGCTGAAACTCCTTGGGACAGATACTGAGACTTCCTAAGGAGTAATAATGTTGGCAACACAAGGAAATGTGTTGTAGCAAATGAAAATAAGCGTTGGACTATATATTTTTTATTATTAGTCCTAAGATTATTGTGGTGGTATTATCTAACCTGCTATCACAAATAATAAGACATAGGCACCTGTTAGATTTTATAATTGCCTTATTACCTTGGGCTGGCAGGTATTTCTACCTACGCTGTCTCAATAACCTCACCATCCACCTCCTAGCCCCTATCCAATGCTATCTACCTTAATCATTCCATAATCCCAAGATACTTGTTTGTATTCTCCATCTGGGCTTTTTCACACCATTATTGGAGTCCTTCTTCCCAGCCCACATTTTTAGTTTTTCTCCATACTAAGTACCCATCGTTGAGTCCTCCTTCCTCCCCTCTTCCTGTCTGTCTCCTTCCCATGATTATCCTGTCCTCAAAAGACTGGAACCTTAGCCATGACTACCCAATTTTGCCCTGCCAAGGTATAGGCCATTTATTCAACCAATCAGGTAGGTTTACACAATAAGGATAGGTGTGTCCAGGCAGTAACCAGATCTTGACACCAGTAACTAGATTCAATATACAAGCACCAGTCCAACCAGCAACAGAAACATTAGTGCTGACTTTTCAGTTATAAAATGGCAGGTAAAGGGCCCTTGCACATCTTTGAAATTATCACTATATCAAACTCTTTTCATATGGAAAATAACTAACAACATTATTAAAATAATTTCTGGAAAATAAAGGTGTTTGTTTTTAAATGCATTTTATTGGATAAAATGGCTCATCATCTAACACATTTTATTGGCTATATAGGATGTATTTCTACAGAGGTCAGTCTTAATCACTGTTGTAATGAACATGAGTTTTGATTCAGTTACAGGGGGTATTAGGTAATAAGGTGGGACTTATAATCCCGGGAATTAATTAAGAGCCATAATGGACATGGCCTGCTTGTAGGGATAAAGGGGTCTTAAGCCAGGAGAGGTGGAGGTTTTGTGATTGAGCTTCTGCTGAGTCAGTAACCATGATTGCTTCTTTCCTAGGACCTGGGGTTCAGGAATCCTCACCTCAGAATTTAACTCTAGAGCTGAATGGAACATCACCCACATCCATTTATCTTATCTCTGAGGTGAAACTAATACTACAATTGCCCTCGTTCAGGATTTCAGACGGGGCACGACCAGCTGCCATGTTGGGGTCTCCACGTGGTTGTTCAGCATTTAGAGCAGTGGTTCTCCATCTTCCTAACGCCGGGACCCGCATTGCTGCTTCATAACTGAATTCTGCTACTGTTATGAATCATAATGTAAATATCTGATATGGTGGATATGTGATGTTCAATCCTTAAAGGGGTCGAGACCCACAAGTTGAGAACCGGTAACTTTAGAGGCCTCTTAGTGAAACACATTTCCATGCAAGACTTACTTTTATCATGCATAACCAAGAATTTCGTAACCATATAATCTCAAACATACCCTCAATTTCTTGAAATTCAGCGCCTGATTTCTAGAAGGCTTTTGTGTGAGTTCAGGACAAGATGAGTTTTTAACAAACAAAGAAACCAGAAGAGCAACAACAACAAACCCACAACACTCTCACAGAGACCATCTCTTCTGTTACCTGTGTAGGCAGAAACTAGAAACGAAAAGGTGACAGAGGTTTCCAGTGGTCCCCAACCCTACATAAACCTTACATGTTGCAAGTCTAGGGATGCAACAGTTTGCCAGGTTTAAGAGTTTCCCAGTGAAACTCTACCTTTGCCCCCCTCCGGGGCTTTTGCTGATGGGACTGGGCTTTTGGGAGAGCTGCTGCATCTACAAGTGTGTTTCCAAACTACCAGCAGCCTTCAAACAGACTTTTTGTCATACCAATGATGCCTTTACTTCCAAAGTCACTCCTCTTAAGCACACTCACGGATCACCAAGGGTAGACATGGCCTGCTTATCACCGTCTTCACCGAATGACAGAAATGAACCGAAAGTAACAGGAGCAACTGAAGCTGGGGAACAGCAGCAGGATACTATAAAAAGAGCACAGTGGGCTGTGGAGAAGACTTGGTGCGTCAGAGTGGCCTGAGCAAAAATCCCCAGAACTCACACACAAGGCCAGGCACCACTAGCCAGTGACCTGCAACCCCAGGACGGTGGAACAGAGGCAGGACAGTGGCTGGCACTGCCTGACAACCAGCCTACCAGGGAGAGACACCATCTCAAGAGATTAAGGCAGAGAGGAATAGAACAGTGTCAGATGTCTTTCTCTGGCCTCTCTACACCTATCCCCCGGTCACACACACAGCAAAACAACAACAACCCAGACAAATACTGGGATGGTTAGCTGGCAAAATTAGAATGGCTCTCAAGATTAGTGGTGACAGAGTGTATGTGTGTGTGTGTTTGTGTATTTAAAGAATTCCTTGAATTTTAGTGACAGTAGTGACAAATGAATCAATGTTCATTTCTGGATGGGTGGCTATAGACTGACTTGTAGGAAACCCTTCTTGTTTTTATTTATGGGTGGTAAGCATGACATGAGAAACTTATTTATTAGAGAGAGAGAGAGAAAGTGTGTGTGTTTAAAGAATGCATTGCGTGTTAGGGAGTAGGCAAAGGTTTGCTTTGTTTTGTTTCTGAGTTCAGTGGCTCTGGGGCAGCCGCTTTTGCTGGTGAGTCTGGTTGGTGGCTTGGTGTGGCTAAGCTAGACAGTGTTCAGAAGCTGAGCTCAGGATGGAAACTGAGAAGTAAATGTGAAAACAGCCCATCGCTGTGGGCATTATCAGCTTATTCAAAAGGAATCTCATGTGGGTTGTTATTTCAAACCAGGGACAGGGTCAGAAATCATGGAGTAAGTGAGCCCTGGCTCCCACACTGCAGACAAGCGACAGCTCACTAACAATGTCTTCTCTGGGGAGAGAGTGGCAGGGGTGGGTGAGGGTGGGACTGGGGAGGAGGGGCGTCATCCTTTGAAATCTGTCCTTTCACTCACTTTTCCTAATAAGGCTGTCCAGTCACAGACAGAATCTGTCACATAATGCCGTTTGAGTTCTCTGCACACAGCCAGCCCAGCAGGCATCTATTTATGTTCGGTGATAATGATGTTTACCCAGTCAGTCATTCCTCTCACATGGCACAAACAAGGCTGTGCCTTGGGTGATGATCCTGACTTCAGCCCTCCTCAGCCGATATGGAAGACCGGCTCTGAAGCCTTCCAAAATTCTCTGTTTTTGCCATGTTCACCATGAATACTAATGGTTAATTTGTGAATCACAACCTGGAGGTGGTGACAGCAAAAAAGTGAGCTGGATTTGGCCACGGGCCTAGAACCCAGACTCTTTCCTTTGTTGAGTGGCATGTTATGCTTGAGGTGAATTCTCTCCACTGCTTTGTCCCAAAGTAAATTGGAAATGGAATGCACTCTCGCACAAACAGAACCCAGCCTGACAGTAACAGTGGGGCCAGCCGTGCTGGTAACACACTGGGCTGCTGCTGCCAGAGATCTTTCTGGAGAAGGAGAAGAAGTGCCAGAGTCTTCAGAAGCCTAAAAACCGGGGGTTGACCCAGCCCACAAACCCATACCTTCCCATCCCATGGCAATGAGCTCTTTTAAGTCTACAGCCAGGGCCTGTGAGCTCCTAGTAGAGGTGGTGCTTGAAGGCAGACTTAATAAACAATGCTCAGAGAGAACCCATAGATCATAAGAGACAAGAAAGGCTGGGAACAGGAAGACAGAAGACAAAGAGACAGATTTCTAAGGGAGAGCAGGTAGGCAGTGGCAGGTATTGGTGGGTTGATGGGATGGATGAAAAAGAGAAGAATTTTATCTATCTATCTCTATCTATCTATCTATCTATCTATCTATCTATCTATCTATCTATCTACCTAGTTCATGGCTTCAGAGACCTTGGTCCAGGATCACTTCGCTCTGTGTTTCTGGGCCCTTGGAGGGAGGCTGAGCATCGTAGAGGTCAGATTCTGGCCAAGGGGAAGACCCAGCACAGCAAAGAAGAGGTTCCTCATCTGCGCAGGCTGCTCACTGACCATGCTGGCTGGCTGCTGGGGCGTGGAAGGGAGGCCCTCCCCTCCCACCCACACCCCCCCACAAACCCAACCGAAGCCCTAGGCACGGAAGGAAAGCCAGCCCTCACTTCCACGCTGTGGGCTCAGAGACCTCACCCTCAACTGACATTACCGGAATGATGGCAATGGTGGTGTTGCTCCTATTAGCCCTCGGTGGACACGTACTGCACACACACACACACACACACACACACACACACACACACACACGTGTGCCTGTGTGCGCTCACACGTTGAGAAGAATGTAGCTTTGTAGTTCAGAAGACACTTGCGAATACAGCATTGATATCTGGTCAAGCAGTTGGGGCGCCTCCTCTTGAGGCTGGTTGGTCCACTTGAGAAGGAAAGCTTTAGTCTCCACGCATTTCCCAAGGACCCCCATGCGTGCTGACAAAGACCCTGAGTGTCACAGTGTCTGAAGACAAATGCGCTTCCTTCGCCATCTGTCTTCGTCCAGTTGCCAGCAAACAGCTTTGGCATTCCACAGAGTGCAAGATGAGGAGGTTGTTCACCACGGGAAGGGTGTGCTCACAGCACACGGGCAAAGTTGTAGGAAGTCAGCTGGGACAGCATAAATCACGGTCCTTTTCTCTCCCTGCCTGAAGACTTGAAAACAGGATTTTAATATTCTTTTCTCTCTCCCCTACGGTCCTAGGGGTCAAACCTAAAGCCTCATGCGTGCTAGGCAAGGGCTCCATCCTGAGCTGTCTCCCCAGGAGCCGTGCCGCTTCTCCTATGATTTACTCTAGTGTAGTTTACCCAGACTGGCTTTGAACTTGCTCTGTAGTGCAGGCAGACTTTGGATTTACGGTTGTCTTTCCTCGGCCTTCCCACTACAGGAATTATAGGCCCGCACCCCCATACTCTGATTTCATTTCATTCATTTATTTTTACAAAAATTGTACTTGTGACTATGGTGTGTGTGTGAGTGTGTGTATATACAAGTGCATGAGTGTGTGAGTGATGTGTGTGTGTAAATGATGTGTGTGTTTGAGTGATGTGTGTGTGTGTGTGTGTGTGTGTGTGTGTGTGTGTGTGTGTCTGGCTTTCGGAGGGAAACCCCGGGGGCCTCCTTCTCATTCCCACCAGAAGACACACCAGGGGAGTCGGTGAGCAAACCCCATGCGTGCAACTATTCCCCTAATTGTCTCTGCATGTCTTTCTGGAGAGATGGACAATTTTCTGAGACAGAAGAGTCACGAACATTGCTGGCAGACAGGATCCATCTGGAGAAGAATAAAACAACCACATTTCGGTCCTGTGGGGGGTGGCCGGCCCCACTTTCTCCTGTGTGAGAGCAGGGCCTCAGGGAGGTCCAGATGCTGGCTCTGGGCGGTTCCAGGGCATCGTGCCCGGGGGCCTGCCTCAGGGTCCGCCCCGCGTCCCCCAGCAGCGCATGGGAACTCTGCTTAGTAAACAGCAGGGAATTGTCTGAAGGAATTGTCCCCTACAGCAATATTTTTTTTCAGCCCCAAATATCTTCTATTTCTTCTTTTAAAAAGTAACCTCATGAGAGTCCGAGCCTTTCAGTGACAGGAAACGGAGGGCAAGAGACACACAGGTGAGCCCAGTAAGGGAGGCGCTTGAGTTATTGTGTGGTGCTTTACAAAGGCCGCTGCGTGGTTCTGGGCGAGCCCTGGCCATTCCTGGCATACTTCCGGAGGGTGGAGGCTTGGAGTTGGGGAGCACTCCCTTTGAAGAGCCTTCCTTTCTTCTCAGTGTGAACTAAATCCTCCAGAGCTCACCAGCCACTGCCTTTCTGCCATTGGCTTTCTAGACAATGCACACAGTCCCTGCTAGGGGCAGGCACCCATGTGAGTGTGTGGGCGTGCATGTGTAAACGGTGCTTGCACATGTGGGTAATGACATGGTCAGAAGAAGGGGCCAGTCACAGCCAGTGTACACCAGCATGATGTGCCTGGGGACACAAACCCGCTGAACGCAGGGCTGGGCTGGGCTCCCAGCTGTGGTCTTTGTTTCTTCTCAGGCCGGATGCTTTCACAGGCCCTTTCCTTCTGACCTGCTGTGAGCTCATCCAAGCTTGTTTGGTTCTGAACAGTCTTTTAAGAGGCGTTCTGGAGCAAGACTGCATGGGATTATGCAAACGAATATCTGGCTGGGTTCTGTAGGCACAACAGGAAAGCAAACGAGATAGGAAGATCAGAGAAGGGGGCAGAGGGAGGGAGGAGCGGGGTCCGGTGGGGAAGAAAGATTCGAGACCTGGGTGGGGTAGATACTGGTCTCTGTGATGTGTGACGCGTCACATCAGAACATACGGATCCCCACACTGAGATTGGTGGCTTCTTTCCAGCCGTGCTTCCCAGGTCTTCACGGAGGCGATGCTCCCGTGGGCCCAGGCGGCTGCTGTTGGCAAAGGACACACAGGCTGTGGTGGCTGCTGTTCCACGGAAGCACTTCTTACCAGGGAACCTGGAAGTCAGGTCCCTATAAGTTATCGCTGGAGGTTGTTGGAGCAGAGTTTCACAGTGTCTGGCTGGGGCCTAGAACAACTCCATAGACAGATGCTGGAAGCTCCATGTGGGACAGCCTGTGACCTCACCGCTACCCGGAGGTGAAGCGCCCTGTTTGGATTCTGTGACTTGGACAGCCTGACCAGTGGGTCTGGCTCCTCTGGGGTCCAGAACATTCTCGGATGGGAGCTGGTTACCTCCGAGCTTCCACTGTCTCTAAGGAGAGACAGGCAGTGCCCGGATGGAGACTATGAGTCTGCGGCACTGCGGCGATGATGGGAGGCAGATGTGGTTGCCATCACAGCTCCCACTTGGCTGGCGGGCATCATGCAGACTCCAGCCTCTGTGCTCCCTCTGGCCCAGTGTCCATGGAGGAAGAGTGGCCAGACAGCGCAAGCCTCAGCTCCTGCCCATGTCCTTTTGCATCTGTGATAGGCTGGGACTCTGATGGTTGCACGTATGTGGCATACAGTATACATAAGGTATCTGAGGAGCACATCTTCAGTAGAGAGTGGAGGGGGTCAGGCTGTAGGGAATCTCAGGGGCAGTCCTGGCCAGCCCCTCAGGGACACTGCAGTGAAAACGCTGTACCAAGGCAGGCCTGCTGGGGCTTGGGTAGAGCTCAGTGGGAGAGCGAGTTTTCAGCACGAGTAAGGGTTTGTGTTCTACTCCCAGCGTCTCACACATGCACACACATACACGCACAGACTCATGCATGCATGCACATGGCTCTCCCCAAGACCATCCACCCTGTGGATGTGGGCCTCCTTGGAAAGGAGAGTCCAAGCCGAGTGCCCCCTGAAAGATCTGGCAGGCTCGTGTTTAGCCAGCATCCCCCATGGCAGAGAAACAAGCCTGCTATCAAAGATGATTGGGACAGAGGCTCACGACACTCATGGCAAGCCCGGCCTTTAGTAACTGAATGTTTTTTCTCCAAGACTTTTTTGACATTAAGTTTAGTCAGGAGTTCCATGATAGCCAGGCCGTGGTGCCACACGCCTTCTATCTCAGTACTCCGGAGGCAGAGGCAGGAGCTCTCTGTGAGCTCAAGGCCAGCCTGGTCTACAAAGTGAGTCCAGAACAGCCAAGGCTACACAGAGAAACCCTGTCTCAAACAAACAAATAAAAAATTCCCATGATAAGAGACAGAAAGGCACTGGCTGTTCTTATAGAGGACCCAGGTACCCAGCACCTACGTGTTGGCTCACAACTCTCTGTAACTCCAGATCCAGGGGATTCTGCGCCCTCTTCTGGCCTCCTTACACAGTACACGTACATACATGCAAGCAAATCACTAAAATAAATGCATCTTAAAAAAAAAAAAAAAGAGTTCCATAGTAGTATCAAGAAATATATTCAGTCTGCTATCAGTGCTTTAGAATTTGGACCCTTCCAGGAAGGCCTCATCACAGTAGTCAGAGGAAGCCTCTTTAGCCCCAACCCTTCTCAAGTGGGACCCCTGAATGGTCATAGTGGCAGAGGTGTGCTTTGGGATGGCCAGAAAGTGCCAGCAGAAACGGGGCCTGCTAGTTGTGCTGGCACTGTCTCTCACAAAGGTGTCCTCTGAGGAGTCCACCTCGGGAAGAACATTGGCTCTGCCGCCTGCACACAGCTGGGATTGGGCCTGGTGCTGAGGAACGCCAGGTAGGAGGCCAGGCTACAGTTCGTGTGTAACTAGGGTAAGCCTAGTCTTTAGTCCTATTGCACATGGGCTCTAGTCGTGGTCTGTGCTACACAGATGATCTGTGCCTCAGTTTACCCACCTGTGACAAGGCCTGGTAATATTTACTTCACAAGGTACCCATCAGGATTAACACAGGCAGCTCACTAGACGAGTGACCAAACGGCCACATGCCCAGGAGAACTCAGGCGATGTGGCTCTTAGGAGATGATGGGGTGCAAGGGTCCAGGGAGCTCAGGGTCGTGCAAGTCACTCCCACACAGAGCCACCGCCTCAGATGAGCTATGGGCACCCGGTCACAAGCTTTGAGAACCTTTCCAAGGCTCCTTTATTCAGACAGAAGCGATATGTAGGCTTCCTCCCACCCACAGAGCAATGTCTGAAGGCTGTTGTCCCAGATGCTATGGAAAAGCAAAGGATGACACAGTCGTTTCATCCCAGCTTCCAATTTCAGAAACTTGCAGACTGCTCAAAGCTATTGTTCCATACGGTTATGGAAAGGCTCCACATAACAATGTTTATTTTAAAATATTTAATAAGCCAGCTTGAGTTTTTAAGACCCAAAACCCTGGAGAACACAGCACAGCTTCCAAGCCAAAGGCTGCTCACTAGGGTCTGGCATGGCTCTGGTCCTGGCTGTTCCTCATACCAGCTAGGTGATCTTGGGTGAGACACTGAGCTTCTCTGAGCCTCAATTTGTCTCAAATATGATGTGGAGATGATAGCAAATAGCTGGTGCTGAGACCGGCTAGGACCATATCCACTAAGTCAGTGAACCCTTCGTCACAAGTGATATCACTACAGTAGAGAGCGGAGTAAAATGAATGTGAGGCATGGAAAGGAAAGACACACTGCTTGCTCCATTGCTGTGTCAAGCAGGCTGGGCTGCAGTGACAGAACCTCTCCTTCTCAATGAGAAAGGGAGGGCCGATTGCTTTGATTGAGGGTTCTCTTCCGAGGCGGCAGCTAGAGAAACACAGGACATTTTCTCAGCCATGACTAGTCACATGGCCTGATTAAACTTAGTGGTTTTGCCACGTTCATTTCTATATCGCCAAGGAGCACCTGGCCAGAAAGACACGCCCCCTTTGCCGTGAGGCTCCCCGGGCACTTCTGCACTTTAGGGGGGGTGACAGGAATTTGCTCCTCAAAGGAGCTACAGTGGGTGAGCTCAGGGACTTCCTGCCTGACCAGCATCTATATGGCCCTGCAAGGATTTCTCAGTAATCAAGGATGATCTTAAACTTCCTGTCCTCCTGCCTCCACCTCCTGAGTGCTAGGTTACAGGGGTGGGCTGCCACGTTCAGGGTAGGTAGCCGGTAGTCAGGCGCTTTACTCAAAGCGATGACGTTCTTGGACCCCGAGTCTTTACTCTTTGACTGACACATGGTCCTTCGTGTCGGAATCCGTGAGAGAAGGAGCTGTGATGCAGCCCACTGAGCCATGCAGCGGAAGGAGGGCGGTGACTGCCGAACCCCTTCCTCTGCCTCCCACAGAAGCACCTCCCACCTCCCACGGGTGTGCACACCCGTACCCCACGCACACACCACAAAACTCACAAACCAAAATCTTTTAATTCGTAAAGGAAACGAGGAGAACTTTACCAACAATATCTAACAACATTTAAAGCCAAGTGTGAAGCTGAGTGCTTGGAAAAAAAAAAAAATCAGCTTTCGCGAGGATTCTCACTTTATGGTTGCATGCGGGTGTATGAGTTATGTGTGTCTGCATGCTGGTGGGGGCACAGGTGTAGGGACGGCAAACACATATCTGCACATGCGTGGGGAGGCCAGCTGCTGCTGGCTGTCTTCATTGATCTCTCTCCACCTTGTTTACACACTGCGGCTTGAGA
Organism: Psammomys obesus; assembly: GCF_907164565.1. Taxonomy (NCBI): domain Eukaryota; kingdom Metazoa; phylum Chordata; class Mammalia; order Rodentia; family Muridae; genus Psammomys; species Psammomys obesus. The sequence continues at coordinate 21,465,213 of NW_026596117.1, read as the reverse complement.
GCTGAGCTCCCAGTTCTGTCTAGTCTGGCCAGCCAGCTTGCCTCAGGGACACTCCTGTCTCCAGACCTCTTGAGCCCTAAGATCACTGGTGGTTTCCACACCTACCTGACTTTCGTTGTGTGGATGTTGGGAATCCAGTTTGTGGGCTGACTTAGCAAATGCTTCACCCACCAAGCCAGCAACATGTTTTTTTTTTTTTCCTTTTTAAAGATCCATTACAAAATCCTTTCAATGGTGTCTTTTTCTTCTATGATGAAAATGTCAAAAATACGTGAAGCAGACATGATGGCACAGAAAGGCCTTTAACATAGAGATCAGGTACTGTTTTATGACCACATTCTTTCATATATATCTCCCCAAAATAGACTATTTAATCTTAAGCATGATTCTGTTACCACGTAACAATCCTTGCTGTCAGGGGCTGGCATGTAGCTCAGTGGTAGAGTGCTTTCCCAGCATGCATTAGACCCTGGGTTCCACCTGCTTCCTCCTAGTCTCAGAAAACCCACCCACCTTGCTGCTAACTGTTTTCTACAGCTGACATGTATTCGGGCAACATCGGTTTTTCCATCAGACAAGGCCACAGGAACCACCAGAATCTTGCAGAGGCACACATGTTCCTTTAGGTTTTTGAGAGCACAGGGAACAGATTCTCCTACATGATGTCATTCCCCGTGGAGCCAAACACGTTTCACAGCACAGGCAGGAGAAGCTTTGCCTCATGGGGAATACTATCACTGTTCTTGCTGCTAGGACAATATACCTGACAGTACCAACTTAAGAAAGGCCTGATTTTTGGCTCACAGTTTAAAGGGATACAGCACATCATAGCAGAGAATCATGGGAGTGCAAGCTGCTGGTCACACTGTGTCTGCAGTTAGGAAGCAGGGTGATGAATGCTGTTTCTCAGCTAGATTTCTCTTCTTTTCCTTTTTATTCAGCCCAGGAGCCTCAGCTGCTCACACTCAGGCCTGGTCTTCCTGGTAGACCTTACCAGAAATGCACTCACATACATACCCAGCAGTGTGTCTCCTAGGAGGTTCTAACTCTAGTCAAGTTAAGAGTGAGGACTAATGAACCATCAGTTTGGCCAAAGAGCAATGAGGCAAAGTTAGCTGATGTCTCACTCAGGGCAAAGGGCATTTGGAGTAGGATGCAGATACATTCAAGTGTGTGCACACCTGTTCCATAAGCCATTAGGTCTGAGAAAGCTTTGCTGTGAATCTTGCATCCTCTCTCAAATGCAGTGTTGGAAAAGAAGTCTGAGCGGCGTTTCTCAAACACAAGCACATTAGGACAGCTGCTCCCCGCTGAAACGCATTCTGGCGGGCCTTTATTTATGCATAACCTTGCTTTGTGTCTACTAAAATCAACAGAGTGATTATTTCAGTTTGAGGGTCATGCTGGAAGCTAATTTGCAAAATGTCCTCTCTGCTTCAGTGCATTGGTCAGAAAGCCACCCCTCCCCCAGAGGACCAATAAAAACTATGTAATCCTTAGAGTAGCCCTGTTTCCAGCTGAGAGACAGAAAGACAGACAGAGAGAGAGAGAGAGAGAGAGAGAGAGAGAGAGAGAGAATATGCAGTGGAAGGCAAAGCTTAGGCGCAGTCAGATGTCTGAGGTTGAATTCCTGCAGCTTACTACTGTGCCATTTTACATACATTCATGACATGTGCTTTCATCCCGTGTCATCCTTAACTGTGTTAAACGTTCCATCTTGAATTTGTTTTGTTTTAAGTGGGAGCCAGATGAGATCGCTTTTGGCCCCTGTGTCTCTGAATTCTCTTGAACTAGAGATGTCCCATTTCTCCTGGGAGCCACTAGTTGATGCAGAAGCTGGCTCTTTTTTTCCCTTGGAGGTTGTCCTGTGCTCCAGATAGATGTGCCTCTTTCCCCAGGACATTATTTACTCTTTTCTTTTGATTCCTGTTCTTGTGGATGGAGCTTGAGCTCATGAGGATCAATTTAAAGTCAGCTGTTCCGGCGAGGAAGAGTCCAGAGAGGTGGGAGACCCTTCCTCTCCTGCCCCATGATAAATGCTGTCAGACTGAGCACACAGCAGGCTGCCCAGTCAGGCTGCTTGCAGGGAGAGGAGGCCAGATCCCAAGCTTCCCCTGCATAGCCCAGAAGGCTTTCATGGAGCCTTTCCATCATCTCCCTTTTGGGTAAGGTTCTGATTAAAAGTGCAGGGTCCTTCCCCATGCACAAAGCTAGGTTTTCTCCACGAAGTGAAGCTTGCCTCATCAAGGAGGGCTGCTGGATCAGTTAAGCACACTGTGCGCAGGGAAGGCCACACAAAGTTGCTTAATGCTGTTTTAACTGCTTGCTGCCAAAGTAAGAACCGAGTGCTCTGCCATAGCCAATTGCAGAGTTTGGAGAGTTTCCTGGAGATGTGATTTTCAAATGTGGTGATGATGACTTCGATGTCAAGGATGATGATCATAAAGTCTTGGGCTTCAGTGTAACAAGCAATTGTATTTTGATCAAGTCCAATCCATCCGTGACCTATGGAAGTCCTCTTGTATGGGCTTTATTGACTTCCTCACATGGTCCTTTGCCTTTAATGGCTTTTTTTTTTTTTGCACTTGGCCTAATAAGATACCACAGTATCACTTTATATTCTCTGTCCCAGATTTGAAAGTTAAAGTCATTTATCCAAGTATCTCAGCTTCATTCTGTGGTATATGCAGATTAAAATTTTAAAGCGTGAAAAACATGTCTCTTTACATCCGTTGGGCTAGACATGATTGATAATCTATTTCTGTCACTCCCAAAGCCACAAAACAGTGATCTGTCTATTCCAAAGGAAAGAATAGATGGTGCTCCGTGGTCTCCTCTTAAAGAAGTGGGCATGCCAAATGTGTAAATAGTTTTATTCTTGAATCCACTAATGCAGCTGGGAATCTGAGACCCGATAGACACAGTGAGATAGAAGCCAAGGCATATGGAAAGCAGGAAGGATACGGAACACAAGTGGCAGGCTGTTGGAGATCCAGGAAGCTGAAAGACTCACAAGAAGACACCAAAATACGGTGGCAGGAACGCCAGCCCTGGTCACGTGTAAGCCTGGGCACCCTCTCCTTTCCTCTGGAAATATCACCTTCTCGGAAGGAGAATACAGCTTGCTGAAAGATTCCCAGGAATTAAAGAGGGAGGGAGGAAGGGAGAGGACCCCTAACAGAGATCAGCTGAGGACATCCCAACCACCAGGGAGGAGACAGACACAGACAAATCCTCTCCTGCCTGTGACATAGAGAGGTCTGCTCAGGCACGAGCTGTTGTGATGAATGAGCAAGGGAGTGTTCACATCCAGTTCCCTTGACCTGAGCAAAGGGAAATTTGTGCAGGTTATAAATGTTGACAAACCAATTGTTGGTTGAGACCTTGGCTCGCTTGGGCTGAATCCAAAGGCGAGACCGTCCAAGGTGAGGCGTTGACTGTGTGGATGGACACGTTGCGTATCTGTCATTTTTACAAGGCAGAGTAGAACTAAAGGGGAAGGATTCATCTTGGCTGATGGTTCATGATTGCTCAGTCCAGTTGGTTCTGCCCAGGGCCAGGCAGAGAGGACATGAATAGAGTAGGGCTTTGTGGTGGCTGGAGAATGAAAGAGTCGGGAGACAAGATGTTCTTCAATGACATGATCCCAGGCACAACTCCAACAAGGCATACCTGACTTTATTTCTTCTATCACCTCCTAATAGTGTCACCAGACTTTGAGCCCATTAATAGATCAATCCTTCAGGGTCCACTTTAGATTTACAAGTCATAACAGTGGACAGGACAAGACTGGTTTTGATTTCTGCAGTGAGGTCCCCAGTTGGCAAAGCAGATTACTGTTAGATAAGCCATTCTCTGTTCTTTACCTTTGTATTGGGTTGGGAAAGAGCCCTTCCCTGTGAGTTGGGGACTAGCAGAGCCTAAGGATTGAGACTGGCCAAAACTGTTCTCTGGGCTCCGGTCCATCTGCCGAGCAACACTGTTCAGTTAGCAGCCTCCTCTGTAAACCATGTGGTCCACGTGCACTCGGAATCCCTGCCATCCAAATAATTTGTATCTGGGCAATTGCTGCCCAGAGTCCTGCAAGTCATTTCCCTTGCTCCGGACCATACAAGGTTAGGGTTTGTGTGTCTACTTCTCTGTGGGGTTCAGAGCACTTGGCCCCTCAGTCCTTCTCATGCAATTCAAAGGCACCCGGGGGAAGAAATGTGGGGAAATAAAACCCACATTGAATGTGTAGAGGAGACTGATGGAGGAGGGGGGGTCCCTGGGTTAGCTCATAGAGTTTATCCAGGTGGGTCTGATGACATACTGTGTTCCCAAAGCCTGTGTTCAGGCAAAGCCTCAATATATCAAACCGACAGGGAGCTGGCACAGGTCCCTCTGTATGACCTGTTGATGTCAGTCCATGCCTGTCATGACAGTGTTTCCTGGGGGCACAAAAACAAGTGAGAGATGGATTTAGCGATAAGCGTGCTCAGGATGTGCTGGCTCCTGAGCACTGTGTTTGGAATCGTATTGCCTGTGAGGGTTAGGCACCCCAGAAAAAAGCTCAACTGCTGGGTGTGGGGGTGATTCGGGCAGTTTTTTTCCCTGTCTCCTGCACTTCTCTCTTCTTAGTTTTTCCTCCTACCACAATAATCCATGCAGTGATGGAGGTAGCTTAGCAGCTTGCTGGCGTGTGTGTGTGTGTGTGTGTGTGTGTGTGTGTGTGTGTGTGTGTGTGAATGGTCTTTTCAGGGAAGAGAGCCAATCTCTGTCTTTCTCCCATCAGAAGCATATAACTTTTGTTTGTTTGTTTACTGAGGCACAGTTTCACTATGTACACATGATAGTCTTGCGCTTCCAATCCTCCTGCCTCAGCTTTTCCAATGCCAGATCACAGGTATGGGCCACTATCCCGAACTCTGAAATAGATTACCTTTGTAGAGTACTGAAAAAAGTTCTTTATTGTAAAAGTCATAGAGTGCAGCTGACAAAGGCTTCCCCTCCGGAACTGGGAGGAATAGAAAGCGTAAGGAAGCATTTGAAAATGGCTTCCCATGCTAGACAGCTAGGCCTTTCTGGGTCTTCACAAAGGAGCGGGCTCTGTTGCAGCAGGCAACACCAGCCTCCCTTGCAAATACTCTTGAGACCATTGAGCTATATTCTCAATGCCTCTGGCTCTATTCACGTCCCAGGAAATTTACAAAGTAGCACGGGCCAAAAAATGCCTTCATACGTCCCAAGAACTGACCCCTGGCTCCTCTGTGCCTGTGCTCTGGTCTCTTCAGGAAGAGGAATCAAAACCTGGTAGTCTGTCAGGCTATGGTGGTGCATGCCTTTAATCTTGGTACTGTGGAGGCAGAGGCAGGATGATCTTTTTGAGTTGGAGGCCAGTCTAGCAAGTTCTAGCCAGGGTTAGTGAGACCCTGTTGTTGTTTTTGCCTTTGTTTTTGTTTCTGAGGGGGGGGTGTGTTTGTTTTAAATCAGGCAGCCATCAGCTCATCTGCATCTCAGGGCTGTCAACCTGCAATTCCCAATAGGGGACTGGGCTGGTGGCATCGAGCCACAGGAGGCAAGGCCAGCTGTCAGAGCTGCTCACTCCCTCGCAGCCAGGCACAATGTCATTTCCCCTGTGGGGACTGCTGCCTCCCAGACCTTCCCTACCTGCTGTCCTTCCCCAGCCCATGGCTGCCATTGTTATTTCTTGCCTCTTCCCTTTCCTGCTCCCCACTGCTCTTTTCTTCTTTCCTCTGTCTGCTGGCAAGCTTTTCAAGCACTACTTATGGGCAACTTGATCTTTGCATGAGAGCAGCCCTTGTAAGCTCATATCTCTAAACACTTGGTCCCTAGTTGGTGGAACTGTTTATGAAGGAATAAGGGGTGTGGTCTTGTTGGGGGAGGAGCCTTACATGGGCAATATTTGAGGTTTCAGAAGCCTCCTGCCATCCCCAGGGTTCCCTCTCTGCCTCTTACTTGTGGGTCAAGATGTGAGCTCTCAGACGTTTCTGTCACCATACTTTTTTTTCCACAATCATAGCCTCTAACCCTCTGAAACCATAAGCCTAGTAAATGCCTTCTTTTATAAGTTGTTTTGGTCATGTTGTTCTGCTACCCCAATAGACACATAACTAATGCAGTAGATACGGTCATTTCAGGAGGTCACAGGTGCAATAAAGAAGGTAAATAGAGAAACCAAGCAATAAGTGATAGTTTTGACTAGTTTGGTCAAGAAGGGTTATTTGGGGGGGAGGGTGTTGTAGACATTAGACTAGCATGTTCGGTTTGATGTGGCCATGTGAAGAATGGGGGGTGCAAATTAAAAGGTCCCAAGTCAGCAGAGAGCTGGTGAGTCTAAGACAGGAGGTTACTGTGATGGAAGTCTAAGTAGGAGAGCCTGGCAAAATAAAGCACGACTAGAGTCCCAGAACTCATGCAGTGGAGGCAGAGGATGAGGAGTTCAAGGTTATCCTTGGCTACATCATAATTTAGAGACCAGCCTGGACTATATAAGATCTTGTGTGAAAACAATAACAAAGCCAAGAAAACAAGAACAACAGCAGCCAAGTAAAATTTGAGATCTGGACGCTGGAAATGGTTTTGGCTGAGAGAAGACTCTCGGGTCCTTCAGTAGGTACAGGTGAGATTGCACACGCCTCAGGAAGCATCTTGTGTGTGCAACGGTGGAGGCAGACAGTGCTGAGGAGACCAGATGGGGCTTGCTGGGGAACAGAGGCAATGCCCCTTAGACGGTCAATGTGGCAGAAGGGAGAGAGAAGATGTAGGAAGCCTCTGAGGAGGATGGCAGGCGAATCAAACACACCAAGGAGAGAGACTTGTTCCCACGCTCCCCTTTCTTCCCCTCCTTTTCCTTTCCCTTTTCTTCATGCTCCTTTTCCTTCTTCCCAGCCATCTTGCCTTCCCTTATTACTTCTCAATGGAATAGTGCCATATACAAGGAGTAGTCGGTTTAGGGGAAAATCAAGAGTTGTGCTTAGCCAGGGCCACAATAAACCTGTAAGTCACATTTCTGGAAACGAGGACAGACGCTACCTTTAGAGAATGCTCTCATTGCACAGTGTGAATGAAGCCCCACTCCGAGAGACAGCCAACTCAACAGTGGCCAGATTTCAGATCCTCTGGTCCTCTTGGCTGGCTGGTTTGGGGCAATGCTCAAGTCAGACAGTAGCACACAGTGAACCCACCGTGCACCAGGATTCTTGTTAGGCAGCCCAAGTGGGCACCCACAGATAGCTGTGTCTGCGGTTCTGAATTCCAGGGAGAAAGCAAGGCTAGAGAGAAACCAGAGGCTGATAGCAGAGAGTATTTCAAATTAGCTAACTGCCCCGGGATGTACAAAAAGCAGATGGAAGTACAAAAATCACAGGGGTGAATCCTGGGACATGTCAGGCTTAGCGACAGAAAGAGGAACAAAAGCATTAGAAGGTCCTCAAAGAGCTATTGGAAGATGGGAGGTGATTGTGTGAGAAAGAGCCCTGTCTCAAGGTTGGAAGCAACTATTTCACAGAGTGGGATGAACCGCAGAGTGCAGCCAAGAGCCCGAGGTGAGCAATGGATTGGCATGGAGGATGGAGGCTGTGGGGTTCAGGACGCTGGTGATGCAGGAGGAAGGCTGAGCTGAGTGACTGGACAGAGAGGGGGCAGGGTGGGAAAAGGGAAAAAGAGAAAGGGAAGAGGAGGAAAGGGGGAGGGAGAGAAGGAGGGGAAAAGGAAAGGAGAAAGAGAGGGAGAGAGGGAGGGAGACAGAAGGCAGAAGAACCACCGGAATTTTTTTTTTTTTAAGAGTCACAGATGAAAGGGGTAGGTAGACATGCACAGGCTCCTTAAAGTTGGATGTTTCCTAAGCAGGAGTGATAGGGAAAGAGGGAAGAATAGCCAGGAGAGAGGGGACAAGGCTTCTAGTGAGAAAGAAGCAAGCATGGCAACTCTCCAAAGCCAGGCAGTCTAACGCAGATGAGAGAGGGTGGGACACAGGGGGCATAGCCTCCCATCCTTGGCTCTGAGTTAAGAAGGAGATTGAAGCCACGTGTGATGACACGTGCCTTTAATCACAGCGCTCAGAGAGGCAGAGGCAGGCAGATGGCTGAGAGTTCAAGGCTAGCCTGGTCTACAAAGTGAGTCCAGGACAGCAAAGGCTACACAGAAAAAACCCTGTCTTGAAAAGAGAAAAGAAAGAAAAGAAGGACACTGGGAAGAAGTTGCAGGTTCGAGGAGGGGAATGGAGAAGGCAAAGTAGGAAACAGAAATTCCAGGGCGTGGGGCGGAAAATACAGTGACATCGTTGGAGCCCGCACAGGCGCAGTGCAGATTCGGGTATCTTTGTTCCAGGCCACCATAGCTGAGTACACATAGGGTGGAGCAGGCAGAGGGGTTAACTAGAGAGAGAAAGGAAGAGAAGGGAAGAAAGGAGGGAGGGAGGCTGGAAGGGGGGGTGATGAAGCAAGCATGGAATGTTGTGATGATCTTTAGGGAAAAAGATAAACCCGTCTTACCTCAGGAAAGAAAGTGATGGGATCTCTCTCTTACACACACATGTACACACGCACACACATACACACACATACACACACTGCCTATAAACCGGTAAGAGAAAGAGAAGCAAGGAGCTGCAGACAGACTGCTCCCAAGAAGATAGCACACAGTTAATATCCCTCACTGCTAAGACATTAGAAATGCAAATTATAACAACAGCAACATCCAATTGGCTTAGAAAAGGTTTGTAATACAGTGGAAGTAGCTGTGGGCCAAAAAGGCTGTCAGAATTGAAATCGGCACAACTTTCTACAGGGTAATTTGAGGTTGTCTCTTGATACCCACTAATTCCTATTGAGATTGATTTTATGCAAAGCAAACATGCAAAGACATATGCTCTCTCTCTCTCTCTCTCTCTCTCTCATGTGTGTGTGTATGCATGTATGTATACGCACGTGTATGCAAGCATGTGGTATTCTGGGAGGCCAGAAGAGAGGGTTGAATCCCGTGGTTGTTGGAGTTACAGGAAGATGGTTGCTGACTGTCCTGAGTGCTAGCAACTAAACTTTGGAACTCTGCAAGAGAAGCACGCATTCCTAATCCCCTAGACCCATCTAGCCTTCCATTCTTTGTTTCAAACATTCTTTGTCCTGATGTTCACTAGTACAGAAGTGGTGATGTAAATTATGGTAAGAAATGAAATACATTAAATATGGCAAAACATTAAGACACGGAGGTTGCTGTGGTCTAGATGTTTTCTGTGCTGCTACATTTTAATTAGCAATGCAGTAGTGCTGAGAGGCAGCACCTTCAGCCTCCTCGTCTCTCAGAAGGACTGGAAGGAGCTAGAGGGTCCCCTTTGCTGGTCAGTCCCTTGGCTTTGAGAAGACACAGAACTCAAGGTGCCAGTCTTGGAGGCAGAGCCCCGACCTTAACCAAACACCAAACCCTTCAGCATCTTGACCTAGGGTTTTCCAGCCTCCAGAGCTGTGGGAGATACATTTCTATTGTATATGCATTAACCAGCCTCTAGTAGATTTGTTATAAGGCAGGAGTAGAGAATTAAACAGGAAAAGAATCTAGTGAGCAAAGGACATTTATTCAGCACATAGTCTATGATTCTGTTCGCTCTTTGGTGTCTAGACAGATCTCTGCATATAAAGTTTCTAAGATAATATATGCAAATCACTTTGGCTCTCAAGATGGGTGCTTTCACTTGTCTTTTTGTGTCACGGCCTTAGTAAAGATGAAAGGTTGGCTAGCACATCTGCCTATCCCCCTCCCCCCTCCCCTGTTGCGTGATCCACACTGTCTCTGCACTGCCTTACCTGGATGAGCAAGATGAATGTGTTGACATGCTCACAGGAGCACCCTGGGCACCTGGGAGTCTTCGGCTGAGTCGTTCATTCACCTGGTGCTGAGCGTGGAAGGCACACTATCCACACTCAGTAACGCTTGCTTACATTAACCAGAGAATAAATGAGTGAAGATCGATGTTTTATAGAAAAATGTATTTGATGAAATGATCTTCCTTTAAAATAAACATTTCCAGACCCTGAGAGCTCATAGCGACCATTCATTGTGGTCTGGGGCCAGTGCTTCCACACCGTGTGGGAGCTCACTGGGGCACACACCCTTAACCACTCACTGATGTGCCCATCTGCATTTCACATGCCAGCTGGTAACACCCAGCACACTGAAGGCTGAAGACCCTCTGGAGGGCAAGGGTTTGGTTCCTGGGTTTTTATCTTTTATGTTTTTGTCTATCTTTTTCTGTGTTTAATATCCTTCTTATTTCATTGGTATCTACTTACAGGATTTAAAAATGTTTCATGAGAACAGACCAAAAGAGTTGGTGCCAGTCACCTGCCTTGCCAGCTAGAACAGATTTTTCAGAAGAGTTTTTAAAAGTGGAGTAGGCATAAGATTATTGTATAGTTCAAATGTTGATTTCTGTACCACTCATATCTGGTTGCAGTCCTTGTTCTGAGAATCTCCTGTCTCAATGTTGTGTTAACACTGCTCCCCAGTGGTCCCCTGGTGTGCCAATAAAGCAGCTTACAGCCAACTGCTGAGCAGGGGAGAGAGAATAGGGCTTGATTTCCTGCCAGCCAGGGGAGGAGGAGTTAGAAGAGGAAATAGGGGGTTCAGCTTCAAGAGCAGTCCAAGAGACCTCAGGAGGAGGCGGAACAGGAAAGCTACAAAGTGCAAGTATCTCTGGATGTACACTGGGAGGAAACCAGATTAGCTTAGAGGGTTAAGAACAGAGCAATAACTGCTCAGTTATTGTGTTGTGAAGCTTATTATTAAACAAATATAAGTCTCAGTTATTTGTGTGATAGCCAGGTTAAAAGAGAAACAGAAACAGGCACATTTTCAAAAAAATTAACTTTAACTGTGTGTTTATATGTGTGTATAATGTGTGTGTATTGTGTGTGTCCAATGTGTATGCGTAATGCATGTGTGTAATGTGTATCATGTGTTCACATCTGAGCACAGGCATGCACATGCTGTGGTGTCTGGGGGGTGGACCAGTGGACAACTTCTAGGATCACTTCTTCCTTTCACCTTGTTTGCAGCTGTGTGCTCCAGGCTAGAAGGCCTAAGAGTTCCTGAGGAGTCTCTTGCTTCTGTCCCCCTCTCACTATAGGGCCAATGGGATTACAGACATGTGCCACCCTGTGCAGATTTATGTGGGTTGCACAGATCTGAACTCAGCTCTTCTCACCTGCTAGGCATGTACTGGGCCATTCCCCCAGGATAAACTCTTTGAATTCTGGTGCTGTGGCTGTGCCCTCCACGCTGCTGGCAGTTTTGCATGACTTGGTGTCTCGACTGACCAGGCTGAAGGCCTGCAGGCCCCTGCTCGGGAGACTCATCAGGCTGGCTCAGTGCCCTCCCCACCCTGCACCTGAAACAAGACCGGGTGGCTCTACAAAACACTGGGAGAGAAAGTCCATCTGGGAAGTAGCTCAGTGCTCAGTGCAGCTGCCAAGGACCAAAAGCAGCAGTCTGGATCTCTGCTCTGCTGGCCTGCATCTCTAAAGCCCCATGAAATCAGGCCCTGCCAGCCAGCTCCTCACAGGCAGGCCAGGGCTGCCTCTGCAGGGCCGTCTGGGATTATGATTGAGGAGCTCTGGCAGGGAGCAATGGAAAACAGGCCCTCAATTCCAAGCCCAAGTCACGGTTGGGAGGTTCCAGCAGTGCCGACACAGGCTGTCCTCAGACCCCGTTCTGAGGCTGGCCTTCATCCCTTTGAGCAAGCCCGGGGCAGCTTGTGCTTGGGGTGACAGGGAGGCATTATGCTCTGGAGGAAGGGCTGGTCTGTAACGGGCCAGAGATGCCCTGGCTCTGTCCTGTGAGGAGCATGGGGGAGGGGGCAGCTCTTCTTTGCCACTCATGCCCTTGCCTACCCCTAGACTCTTATCATTCTTCCACCCCTTAGTCTAAAACAGATCCAAGCTGCGTTACGATTTTTCTGTCTAGCAGCAGAACTTCAAGTTAATGACTGGTACAGACAGTGCTGTCAGGATGAGGTACCAAAGAGGCAGCCTCCCCACACTCTTGAACTTGTCCAGTGGACCTCTGCCAGTCTGTCTGGAACAACAGAGATAAGTATAAACCCGTGTTAATTGGATCCAAGGTTGCTGGATAAAACTGAAATTTGATGAAGAGGTAAAATGCTATTACAGCATGGAAAAGTTGATGGTTCAGGAATGTGTTGTAAATACATCAGATGCAAATTCTAGCTGCTTTCTTAATCAAATGGTTCAGGTACGGACCAAGATGACCTCATGGGACCTGCAACTGTAGCCTGGAGCTGCTAATGGTTCAGCCTGTGACCTTTCCCTCATTTATCTGCTGGCAGATATTGGTAATGGGCAAAGCTTCAATTCAACTCTTCTACGGAGCCAAGCCATGACTATTGCTCCCCTTGATGTAAAGGAGACAATTTCCATCAGCAGTAACAAACATTTGCTCTCTTCTTACTTTGCAAACAGTGAAAGAAGGGGTTTTCTGTGTATTCCTGGGGAAAAAAGAAAAAGGCTCTAGCCAGCAGGCGTGCTGAGAGGGTCATGGGATGGAGCAGGACATAGGGGCGTCGGACGAAATACATCAACTCAATTGCCTATAAGCTGTGATATCTTGTGCTCAAATTACACCTTTTGACTCAGTTTATCTAGCTGTCAAATGGGAATAGCCATGTGTGTTAGTCAGTTTTATATCTCTGTGACAAAATGCCTGAAGGACCAAACTACTCAAATAAAAAAGGCCCTAGGTTTCTTTAAAGACTGAAGACAGTAGGAGCAGAAGACTGCCTTCAGTGACTGTGAAATTTAGATTCACAAACATGGCAGTCTCCGAACGAGAACTAATGAAAGGACTCAGATTTCCTGAACCCTGGACTTAAAAAAATGTTTGATTGCAGTTAGTGTGTGTGTGTGTGTGTGTGTGTGTGTGTGTGTGTGTGTGTGTGTGCTCATTGCAGTGTGCACATGGAGGTCAAAGGACAACCTGCGAGAACTGGTTCTCTGAGCCATCTCCGAGGTCTGACAGGTTGAGTGCATAGAGCCAGACAATGCTGAGCAAGGCCCTCCTCTATTAGGTGACGAGAGAAGAGCTAAATGAATCCAACAAATAGGTACAAAATAAGGCTCACAAGAGCGGGTCGCACGTGGTTTTCCCCATCCTTTCAAAAGAAAAGGAATTTCTATAAAGCAATCGTGTTTACTACACATCTGCTCTCAGACCCACTCACAGTTGCTGTAAAAAGGCTATTTATGGCCCAATAGCTCCTCTTGTTTACTACACAGATGACTTCATCCTGCCATATTGTTCTACTAAATCACGTTTGCCCCACTTTATTGCATTTGTTATCAAACCCGTGGCCCAGGGAAAAATGTCCTATATAAAGCAGCCCAGGAGGTAATAAATAATGTGAAACTGAAGCCTCCTCTGGGCTCGAAGGTCTTTTTCCAGCTGGTTCCACCCTTGGCTCAGAGGAGAAGCCCTGTTGCCTCAGATGTTCTTCATAGAAGCATCTGTCCTGCAGAGGAGGGTAAATACTGCTATTGATACAGAGCCTTGTGGGAGCAGAGTCCTTTGTGTTAGTTTACTTTCCAAGGCTATAATGAAATACCCGAGGCTGGGTACCTTATTAAAGAAAAGGGATTCATTCCGCTCCCAGTCCTAGAGGACCCAGGACATTGACAGACTTCTGCTTGGTTTTGGTGAAGTCCTCATGGTAGATGACATCAGAATGGTGGCATCACAAGTCAGAGGGAGAGAGCTCATGGTGAGACAGGATGTCGCAGAAAGTGAGTGGACAGCCTTTTCTGTGATGGCCATCTTGTAAGACCCAATCAGGGTCTCATGAGAAGTACATTAATTCCTTCTGAGGGTGATGGTGTACATTAACGACTTCCTGTGAGGCCCCATCTCTTATGTGTCCTACTGCCTCTTGACAGGACTACACAGGAGACCAAGTGCATAACACGTAAACCTCTAGGGGACTACATCCAAGCCCAGCAGGGAGAGGCTGGACTAGATGGAGCAAGGCCACTGTTCTCGTGTTTCCCAGCGTGCACTGAACCTTCTTTAGGGATGGTATTATGCCTTGGGGGAAGGATGCTCCCTATAAGACTGCTATTCATAGCACTGCGTATCCCTCTAGTTAAAGAATATCATTGACACAGCTAATCAAAGAGCTCTTCAGAATGCAGGCTCATCTCTGGGGTCTGTATCACAAACCCTCCTTGTATCTGGGAAGAATAGTGCCGAAAAGACAGGGCAGTTGGTGGTTTATTAGTCTAAGTGGTGGTCCTTGGATAAGCCTTTTCCAATCTCCCAAGGTCTACCAAAGGTCTGCCTCTAAAATTCCACGCGTTCCAGCAGGCACTTCCCATAAGTCCCCTTCATGGCGACCTGACTTCATGTTTTGTGTTGCTTGCCATCAAGCTGCACTCTGTTGCTATGTGACCTTAGGTTCCTCATATCTCTCACCCCTAAACACACAGGACACATCTGTGTGTTAAGGGGTGAGAGTTCAGTGTGTTTAGTGGTTCCTGTGGAACCAGCCCATGAGCTGGCACATATCAAGTCCCCATTCTGAAGGAAGACATAGATGAGGTTGACATGTTCCTCAGGCCTTCCAGAGCCTCCACACAGGTGGTGTCACATATGGGCAGATTTCACCTTCAAGAAGAGTACTGCCCACCACAGCAGCTCCTGTGTGAGGATACTCTGCCACTGAAAAAGTAACTCATCAGCAGGGAAAGTGTTCCCTCTTTCCTGTGGAAGGATTCAAGGTGAACCTTCAGTTGGCCTGCAAACTTCCTCATATTGTGGCTTTCCTTCCCCTTCCCAGCGGATGCCTAGGCAAAAACGGTGCCCTGTGAGCCCTTTAACAGAAGCAGGATGTCCCTCGGTTCCCCATCTCGTTCAGTTCTCAGCAGCTCGAGGGAGCAACATGAAAGAGAGCTGCAGGATATTCCCCAGGGCGTGCTGTCTTTAGAGAATCTCTGTGTGGGTCTGGGAGAGGGCTTGGTAAAGATAAAACTCACAACAGAGTCTAGAAAGCTGAGCTGCAGCATCTTACTGTGCATCTGCCCTGACCAGATGCAGCTTTGTGGAGGAAAGGGTTTATTTGGCTTCCCACTCCAGGCTACAGGACATCCCTGAGGGAAGCTGCCAAGGAAAGAGCTTGAGGAAGCTAGTCATGTCGTATTCACAGCCATGTCCAAGCACAGAGGGAAGAAACATGTCCACGTTGCTTGTTTGCTTTCTTTTCGCTGTTATACAGTTCAGTATCCTCTCTCCCAACGCACACGCGTGCACGCACACGCAGGTTCACACTGAGCACCACGTGTCCATGAAATCATGTCACTGTGTTGTCACCTTTCCATAGGAAAGCTGGGAAGGAAAAAGTATGGGGAGAAGATTTAAAGTCTGAACTTTAAAAATGCAGTTTGGAGTGCTGTCTCTAGGTACAAAATGCCAAAACAGCTGATAGGGCTAAAAAATAAGAGGCTATCACTGTCCTAGAAAAGGACCCCAAGGCCCACAGAACAGCATGGTAAGTGATGGCTCATCTCTTAGTTACTGCTGTGCTTCTAGGAACATGGGTGGTCAAAAGCCTGGTTCTCCTCAGCTGTGGCGGCAGCAGCTGGTGGGCAGGTGCCACAAGCTACGTGGAATGCCAAAATCCAAGGCAGGAAAATGGATCAGACCATGATGTCTGCTTGAAGACCTCCCGAAATTGAAGGAGAAGTGCGGGGCAAGAATCTCCATATTTCTCTACCTTCTGGGAGGTTTAGAGTGATATGGTACTGGCTCAAGGTCTTACTCATATGTGGCCTGGTTTCTTCAGCTCTTCATGTTGTGAGAGGGACAGCTGAAGCACCACACTGCTGGGAGAATGACTCGGCCAGACCCGTGCTGTGAGGTGTTTCAGCTGAGACCCTACACAGGAACGCTGGAGGCAAATGGCTCCCCCTGCAGCGCACACATTTCTTAGCTTTTTTTGAGAAATGCGTCTTTCTACATTGTTAATTTTAGGCCTGTCGCCTTATACAACGTGAAGCAGAAGGTCTAACATGTCGCTCTGGGGAGCGAGAATGGGGAGTGTTTACTAATTCCTACCACTTGAAATCTCAAGAGAAAGGAACACAAATAACATTCCACTTTGACAGCCTGTTTTGAGGTGACCTGAGGAAATGGGGAGGCAGTGCTTTGTTAAGCTTTAGCAGCCTGTCTCAACAGACACGGCCTTTCGGTAGGAGCTTCTAAAAACAACAATCTTACAGTTAGCCAGAGGCACACACCTGGCGTTGCTAGGCCTGAGGCAGGCGCACAGAGAGCCTTGGACACCACATGTCTCGATATTTACAGGCAAACAACCTGCTGAATAAAACGTGTTCCTGCTTGCTGCTTTGAGGAAAGCACACCTGAATAGACACCCTGAGGTCTCGGTTTAGACGCGGAATCCTCACCTCTTGAGCTTGCCACACTGGAATCCAGCCTTGAGACACCTGGCCTTGCCTTCTGCCTTTGCTTGGAGTTTGTTCTTTGTCCACAGCTGGTGCCAGGAGGCTTGGTTTCGCACAGTTCGTGTTCATATGCTAACACACATATTCGGGCTCTGCCCACCTGTGCCCCCAGAACGTGCGCAGGCGTCTGAGAAGTGAACCCCCCCTTAACTCTGGGGATTTAACTACTTCAAGAAGAGAGCTGAAACTGGACAAGGAAGACATTTACCTCCTAAGCCAAGGAGCTGAAGAGGATTTGGGCAAAATACGGAGAACACAGAATTGTCCTCAGTTCAGATAACAATGGTACAAGTCACAGGCACCACCCTTCCTTTAAGTGATTCTTTAAAATGACTCATTAAAACTCACGAGAATGTTATCTGTACAACTATAGATTTAAAAAAAATAGATGAAGTTTATAAAATAAAATTAATATCTCCCATTCAGTTTCTTCCTTCCAGCCACAACACCCACGGAGTCATGCCATTTTGGGGAAGGCTTTCTGGAGCTGTGGCTGTCTAGTTTTAACTGGGGCTCTGTTACACAGCACCCATGTGAATGACCTTTGTTCTCCAGCCTCTTGAGGCATCAGCTAAGTCCCCCAGAGGCTGAAACTGGCCTGGTGTGTCTCAGAGCCCAACCACAGGTCCACTGTTAAACCACATAGTTGCTAAAACCCCCAAGGAAGCAAGCAAATCTCTCACCAGGAAGGGTTTTCTGGGGACCCATGGCAAAGGTCACACTTCCCTTTTGTCACAGCTAAGCCTCCACTACCTCAGGCCTGCAGCTGGCCTTCCTGCTTGGATCTAGGGTGAGATTGTCCAGCACTGCCTTAGTGAGTGGGGCCATCGGTGGGAGCAGCTCCACCAAACGAGTGATGTGGCCGTGTGGTGGTCTTCCCGTGGAGGCCACATCTGAATTGCTGAGAGAGGCAGAAGGACCTTCTCAGAAAAAAGGAGAAAGATGAAAACCAGCAGGAGTTAGCTGGATGGCCTCAGATAAGATGAGGTTTGTGAGAAGCACCAGCCAAAGTGGCTTGGGTGTCACAATCCAAAGAAAACCAGCAGGGGGGAGAAGGACTGCTTGGGTAGAAGGGCTCCTGCTCCAGAACTTCCATGAAGTAGAAGAATCAGGTCAGCCAGTCAGAAGAGCATCAAAGCTGTGAAGAAGGTACAGCCAGGGAATGGAGAGGCTGGGGAAGGCCAGCTCAGGTTGTGCATCCCACTGAAATTCTACTGAGGATATGAAAAGAAAGGAAGGAAGAAAGCAAGCCTCTCCTGTGTGTCTTGAGAGTAATGCAGAGAAACAGGCTTGGAGTGACTCCTCAGGTGCATTTGTATTTGTGTCTGACTGTAGCTGTTTACTTGATGGGTTCTCTCTGTGGGTTCCTTATTGCTCATTTGAGCTGGATCATGAAGCCAAAGGAAACATATAATTTCTAAACAATATGCTTCTTGGAAGGAAGATTCAACATTTACACCGATGGTGGCATAATATTACAATAAAGAATTGAGATTAACTGGACATATAATGCATATACAAGTGCTGTAGGTTGCAAGAGACTTGGCTAATCAAGAATCCAAACACTCAGAAGTACTTAGTCAACTCTAAAATCTATAAGATCTCACAATATAGTTACCCCAAACGGTAAATAGTATCACAGAACACACCGAAAGAAAGAAATCAAATGTGAAACTCCGCTGGTTAAGATCAAAGTCTGATGTGTCCAGACAGCTTCTGAGCGTGGTCTCCCTTTCTCAGCTGGGTGCCCTCTCTACCTGAACCCTTAAACCTGTAAGGATCATCACATAGCCTCAGGGATGATTACGGGCTCTACCCTTTCTTGATAGGCAACCCGCTCAGCAAGCACCTAGGGATTCCTGGAATCAGTTGTACCTGGAGATTCCCCCCCACCCATAAAATAGTTAAGTACTGTGTCCTCCTTCTTGTGATAGGACCATGCTCCTGCATGTCAATGAGGTACTGTTGTTCTACACATAAATCAAGTATCCCTAGCTCCTCTAGCCCCATTGACTCAGTCACCTCTGAGACCCTTCCCACTGCTCAAGGCTTATAAATCCCTGATTTCTGTTCTTTCTTTTCTTTTTTTTTTTTGGCGGGGGAGAGGGCAGTGTTTCAAGACAGGGTTTCTTTGTATAGTCTTGGCTGTCCTGAGCTTGCTCTATAGACCAGGCTGGCCTCAAACTCACAGAGATCCACCTGCCTCTTCTGGGATTAAAGGTATGCACCAATTTCACATGAAATAAAAGTGATAACATTGGCTTTCCACCATGGCCGCCTAAGACCCCTCATTTATTTTGCGGAAGGGAGGGCTCCCCTCCTCCTTGGAGATCTTGGCTGTTAGCCAGGCCGGCTTGAACCTGCCTGACCTCCACCAGCTGGATGACCACCCAGGGAAGCCCCAGCCAGGCCTGGACCTGCCTTCTGGCCTGCTGGTCCTGAGCCTCACCAGGTCTGTGTTTTGGCTGCAAGCTGACCAGGCACTGGCTTTCGTCTGCACTCCTGCTGTTACTACTGTGGTTTAGCCAAAGGAATGTAGCACTTTGGTAACATCTGATACCGACGATCTCATTTAAAAGAGCTAACTAAAGCACCTGGTGGAGAACTCACTTCCACTTCTCCTGGTGAGCCCAGGTGCCCAACTAGTGCACAGGCCTCACCCTTAAGCGCCCTAGCCGTTTCCTAGGTTCCGTTTCCTGAGAGAAGCAGAACCTCAAGTCTCGGGGTACCTCCATTCTTTGTCTGGAGGCCAATAGACTACTACTAGATGAAGAACAACAATCAAATAAATCTACGAAGCTCTTAGAATCTTCTCTGGTTCTCTAACAGAATGCCCCATGCTAGGTGACAGAGCACAGAGGTTCACTTGGCTGGCAAAGGCTAATAAGTACAAGCGGCATGGTAAGGATCTGTCAAGGACCCTCCAGCTGCGTCAGAACATGGCTAGCTGGATGCAAGAGAGAGCAGGGAAGGGCCTGGCTTGCCACTGTAACAATGTGTTCTTGTGGGCACTGAGATCCAGGGAGAACTAGGGCATTAGTCACTTCTCAAGGGCAGTCCTGACTTTATCGCTGGCTTTCACCTCTTAAAGCCCTTAAAGCCTTCACTGCCACCGCACTGGGAACAAGCATCCAGAGGGGCACTCCCATGGGACAGATCGTACCCAACCACGTCAATCCCTACATTGATGGACAGATATCTTCTGGAGCACTGTGCTTAGCATTTGTCCTCCAATCCAGGGAGGGGTGGTTCTAGCAAAGAGATTGTTCAAAGGGGCTCTGGGTCTTCAATGTGAAATGAGGCTTAAAAGAGACTTTGTGAATGGCCTATAAAATTTGACAGCTATCACAGGGAGAAAGATAACAGACAATCCTATGATACTCCATGCTGGAGGAAAGATTAGGAATCATGATTGTGAGTTTTACGAAGGGCTTCAACTCAACATGGGGCAGAATTTGCTAGAGTCAATGTCTTGTATAATTGTTAGCATCCCATCCCTGGAAGTGTCCATGCTGGGAGACTGCAGAGGAGGTTTTGGAATCCATGGAGATAGAGTGACTGGATACAATGGAGAATTCCTAATGGTGGAAACTTTAAGCACTGCGACAGGCCGCAGCTCATGAAATTAGACCTCGAAGGCAGCTGTCTACTGCCCCAACAGTAACGAAGGGATGGCTCTGCTCCCAGAATTAGATTACTTCCCCCCCCCCTTCATGTGGAAGATTTGTAATAAATCAATAGCTTTGTTGTGCCTGGATAAGGCTCTGGCTTTTCACATTGGCAACAACAGTCCCTCATTCGCCTGCAATGCAACTCGCATAAAATTAACTCGCTTTCCATATGCTCAGGTTTGCAGCAAGCTCGTATCCTTTCTCTCTTTTTCTGGATTGGGCTGTTTCAGGCGTTTCAACGCCTGCACTGTTCAGTGTCTCCTACTGATAGCTGACGAGATGTGGAGATGGCCCAGGGACTGACTTCCTACACGCACTCCTCCATAAAATCCGCAGCAGCTGTGACGGCTGGCCACTTTCTGGAACCAGCACCCCCATTACACAACGTGGCACCTGCAAAGGTGATGGCCCTGTGGACGCTTGGCTCCCCTTTATATCCAAAGCACATGTTTGATGAGAATCAGATGGAGTTTGAGGTCATATGTGGTAGTTTGCCAGCAAATGAGCAAAGAGCAGTTGATGCCCGTGTCTTTAGGCAAAGACAATTGTGAAATGGACACTTCCCGAGGAAACACGAGAATGTCTACATTTCCACAACTTGAGAAAACTCTTGAGTATTTGGAGGCCTGCAGGGATGGAGAAAAAATGCCAAGTGCTTACAAGACTGATTTTCCTGAGAAAGTGACTCATTTCTCCTGTGTGTGTTTATGTGTCTCGATGGCTCTGGTAGGCATATGCTACAAGGGGTCCTTCGTGGTGGTCAGAGGCACTGGGAGGTTTCCAGCCTCCACTGATGACAGAATCTGCCTTCGTTAGCTTATATTAACACACGGAAATGAGGCTTACCGGCCTCGGCAGTGTGGTAAATTATGATTGCATTTACTCTGTGTGTGGTATGGGCGGTGCAAACGTGTGTGCTTGCATGAAGAGGCTCTGCCCCTTGTTTTTCTTCAGGCAGTTTCTCACTGGATCTGAAGATCGCCAGCTTGGTTAGGCTGGTTGACTAGCCTGTATCTGGTATCCTCCTGCCTCTGCCTTCCCAGTGTGGAGATCGAAGGCTTTTTAAGTGAGCCTAGGGATCGGCTCTCAGGTCTTCGTGCTTCCACACCGAGCATTTTACTAGCTGAGCCGCCTCCCCAGCCCCTGACTGCACTTACTCTCACTCCAGGCCAGCTTTCCCCCAGCTCCTGTTTAAGATGACTTTGCAATAAGACTTTCTAGCAGAGAAAAGAAACAGGCTCCTGACTGCCAGATGCAGTGTTTTATGGAATGCATGAGTTAGGGGTGGGCCTTCATCATCATTAGATCCAGTCCTCTCAGGATAAATCAATAAGGGCCTCAGTAGGCCGTCAAGATGGCTCAGCAAATAGAGGTAGAGACAGTTGTGTGCAGGCCTGACAATCTGAATTTGATCCCCAGGTCCCACAGGAGGGCAGGAGAGGACTGACTCCTGAGCGCTGTTCCCTGACTGCCACACAGGACCCATGGCACACATTTGTGCGCACACGCGTGCACACGCACACACACACACACACACACACACACACACACACACACACACACATTTACTCACTAGGGGGCCTTTGCCCCCATCACATCTCTTTATTGTTGGCAAACCTGTAGATGGAGTAGCAGGAGCGGATTGCATTCTTACTGGACCCTGTGACAAAGAGTCGTGGAAACTTCCAGCGCTCTGTGAGTGCAGGCCAGCCGCACAGGTACTTGTGTCCGCCCGCATACACTGTGAAAGCCAGACATGCGTGCGACTAGACTTGGCACTCCCTTGACAATGAGAATTAACCAAACGCAAGGCATCTTGGTTCCCAAACTATACCGAATCTGAATTTAGAAGTAAAAAGGGACTCAGACAAAATCTTGCTTCAGGCTAAAAGTCTGCTGGAGAGTATTGGGGCCAGGGCAGCCTCCACCACTGGCTGGGCTGTAGAGACCTCTTAAACAGGGATTTCTGGAGGTAGGGCCAAGGCATCTGTACTTTCTAAGCTACATTGGTAATTACCATGTACATTAAGATCAACGAATCTCCGACTCTGGTCCAGTCCTGTTATCTTCTTGGGTCCCACCGGTAACCAGGACCAGAAATGGAGGGAGAGGCCTCAGCATGACCTTTTAAGCACAGGATAAGCACCCTTAACCCAAATGCTTGAAGGCAGAAGTTTCAGATGCAGGGTTTCCCTCAAGAAACACCGACTCCTTTCTGCTTTGTGTTTGCTGCCCGCACATCACCTGAAGGGAACTGACTGTCTTCAAGGTTTTAGTGTATTTTGGTCACAGTCCCTCACAGGGTGTCAAGTGACACATTTTTCCATTGCGCCGTCATGTTGGTACTCAGACACCGTCATATATTAGGCAATTTGGAATTTCAAAGCAGAAATGCTCAGCTCTTAGAAATAACTTGGAGGGAAAAATCGTTTTTGACTGTGTGTCCTTCCTCCATATTTACTGCTTTGATTGGATTCCCAATTTTAGTTGGGTCCCCACTTTTGCCCAAATCCCTGCTCCTAAGTCCTCCCAGTCCATATAACTGTAAATAGGGTATGCTTGCAATTCCAAGTATTTCTGTTAACAAGTGACTTCATCTTCCTGGGATTTCAGTTTTCTCCTCTGTAATAGAGTTGGGGGTTCAGTGGTACTGTTCTCACAATGGAAGCGTGGCCCTCAGGCAAAGGGAAGAGAAGGCATTCTGATCAAAGAAAGTCTCTTTTGGTCCTGGAAGTCACTGGCAGGCAGTGCTGCCATTTAAAGTGGATGGCCCTGGAGTCAGTTTGGTCAACAGCATTGACTAGGTGTCTCTTTTGGACCATGGAGGCAGCCACACACAGGCCCTGTCTTCAGGCTGCTTCCACGCAATGGAAAGAATGGATTAAAATTTTCATTCCTAAAAGAGAAAATTTAAAAAAAAATGGTAATAATGACTACACCAAAGAGAAAAATGAAAAAGTATAAAATATATACAGAAATATCTACCCTTAATGAGCTGACAGTCTTTAAATGCTTTCAGGAGAGTGCGTGTGTGTGTTGAGGGGGGGGACACTGGGTCTAGTACATGCTGGGCAATTCGCTACTCCTGAGCTGTTTCCCCAGCTCTCTCGGTTTCTTTAACGTGTAACTTGAGAACAGCATTTTCTGTAACGATGTGTTATTCCATGATATAAGAAAATACAGATTAACAAATTGAACAAGTACATATAGGCTCTTAGAAGGAAGAGCCAGGCTGTCTGGTTGGCCAGCCCCTGGTGCCCCTAGCTATGAGCAGTTTCCCAGCAGGTACCCACTCACTGGACCCGGCTTGCCTGGAGAAAGTACACCTGTTCCTGGAGGTGAATATGTCAAGTACTATTCTTAGCTTGGCAGAGGGAACAGTTCTGGTAGGTGGGAGGTGACAGGTATGGGTTTCTTTTATGTCATTGACATCAGGGCTTTCTTCTACGTAGAAGAAAACAATTAGACTTTGTCTATGATTTCAGGGCATCACAACACATTATAGCAGAGAAAGCATGGCAGCACATGCCTGTGGAATGTGTGGTGCTGGCTGTTCACACATTGGTGGATTAGGAAGTAGAAAGGCCAGGACCAAGTGCTAAGGTAGAGCCTCTAAAGCACCCCTAACAACCTCCTCCTTCCAGCCAAGTTCCACCTCCTGAAGAACACACAGCCTCCCAAAACCTCCTAAAAGAAAGACAACAGCCCGAGGACAAATATTCAAAACACTAGCCCATGGCAAACAGTCTAGGTTGAAACCGGGAGATGACAGCTGGAAGAGTCTGCTCCAGAGGTAGGATGCCAGGTCCTGACTGGAACAGAGGCTCTCAGAGCTCCCAGGCTGCACAGCTGTGGGCTGTTTTGCTGATGTTTGTTCAGCCTCCCAGGTTGTGACAATCATTTACAGAATTTGGGACCTACTTGCTCATGGCATAAGGAAGTTGAGAACAGGAGTTAGTCAGAGCAGCCTCCTTGGCCCATGAAGATGGAAGGAGTAAAGCCAGAGAAATGTGAGGAATGGCAGGGTCACGTGCTCGTCCTTGCCTGATGGGGTGTTTCTCTGTGTAGACATGGCTAGAGCAAGAAGCATGGGCAGAGATTATGGACTCAAGGGTTATCTTAGTGCATAAGACATTCATTCAGTAAATATTTACTGAAACTGTACTTGAGCCAGACAGAGCCAATGCCTGGCCAAGCAGTTTTATGTTAGTGTAGGACACAGACAAACAAGACTGCAATAAATAAGAAAGCTATAAGAATTGGGAAAGTGTGCTGAGTGCTAGGGGGAAGCAAGAGGTCAGGAGGTTGGAAAGATGGAGCTGAACAGATTCATTTGGGGGTAGGGAGTCATTTTCTGGGCTTCTCCAGGTTTGGAAAAGATTAGGTGCCCTGGTTGGTCATTGGAGGAGAACAGATTCCTCTAAAGGGATAACAGGGGAGCTAGGAGCTAACAGAAATGGACAGGAGTGCACCAGGAGCCTCATTCCCAGCCGAATGAGGCTGACACCCTTCTCAGCCTGGATGACCTAATAAGGCTTCTTCCATCTTGCCTGCCCAGAGAGAAGATTCTCTGTTCTCCCTGGCAGGCGCTGCCAAGTCCAGTGTTTAGGATTTCTGAGCACTTCTGAATGTTCTAGCCAAAGTCTCCATGTGACTCTCCTCTGGACATAGGGTGACATGCACCAGGGAGAGGGTGGAGGAAAGGTATGGGAGAGGTAGAGGAGAAAGGAGATACATGAGGGAGGAAGGGAGCTCAGGGAAGCAGCGGGACAGTGTTCTGTCTGTCCCTGGCATGGGGTTCTCAGGACAGACAGGAGAGGTGGTGATAGAAACACTGGGTCTCTCTGTACATGGCCAGTGTTTTTCAAGCTGCTGAAGCTAAAGAGAAAGGAAGCTGAGGTGAGGGGAGCAGGGCTTTGACGCGAGGATGTTCAGAGATGGGAGCTCAGAGTGTCATATTTCTTTCCCCGCCTCACAGGATGTCTCCATTCTACACAAAGGGGCACAGCATTGCTCTCTTTCTTTTAGATTAATAGTCTGCTTGTGTTGGTAGCTGCTAGAACAGCGAGCACATGGTCTCCACTTTGCCTGCGTTGGCTGGGGCAAGACAGGCGTCTCTGGCTTGTCAAGCCTTTGTGTTTAAATTCATGTCTAGGCTGTGGTTCCAAGTCATAACCCTGATCTGCATGACACATGCCGAAGCAGAGGGGGCCTTGTTTGCCTGTATTGTGCCACTGAAAGGCACAGTTTGGAGACTAAGAGTCCCTCAGAGAGCGGAAAACAAAGCCAGCTAGTGACAGCTTCATTTCCTGCCATGTCTTTCTGTCTGAGTTGGCACAGGGAGGCGGCACCCATCCTGGGGTCTGGGCTCCCATGAAAGCGCTTTCAGCGTAAGCTATGCACACAGCAAAGCAGCGCCAGAGTGAGCATCGGTGGACATCTGCTCGCCCAGCAGCCGGCTGAGTCCTCAAGCAGGAGAGGCGCACTGTCCACGTCCCTGTGTGGCACAGTGCATCCCTCAGTCCTGTGTTAGCAGGCTCACCCAGAGACGAGGAGGCCTCACGCTGGAAACGTGGTGCTCGCTCAGCTTGCTTCTAAGCTTGCTCTGCAAGTTCAGATGCAGCCTTAGCCTTCTCGGGCCCTTGCTGGTGATCAATGCAAGGCATTTAGAACTGCACCTCTGAATCTCTACTGGCGGGGCCCCCCGATTCCTCCAGACCCTGAGGCCAAAGGCGAGGTGAGTGGGCAGGCTCAGAGGGAAGGACCCAATGACTTCACTCACTGCGTAGGTCACTTCCTTAGGTAAGGGGTATTACAGAGTCCTGTGCCGTAGTTGCTTGTGCTGTGCTCTTCCATTCCACACGGTATGACGTCACGCCACGCTATACTAGATCATCCAACACCCCCCCCCCGTCCCATGCCACCGTGCTTCACCAGCCTCTGCTGCATCGTACTGTGCTGTACATACTGTACCACGGCACAGCACAGCACACGATAGCACATTCCACTCCACCGCGTGGAGTGCTGCCACCTTCAGCCCTCCTGTGATAATCTACTGTATCATGCTAGACCGCATCACACCGCAACATGCCACCTGTTCCGTATTACTCTACGCAAGGCCATAACATGCTTTACCACACCGAACCGTGTTAGACCACGCTAAACCACGCTGACCTGTGCGGCACCGAGCCATGGCCCACCCTGGTACACGGTGCTAGACTCTACTGTGCTCTAAGGTGACGGACGTCAGTGACCGCAGAGAGCTTCTGCTGTTTAGCGTTGTCTGGGAGGCTATGAAGCAGGGTTTTCCGGGGCCTCGCTCACCAGCACGATCTCATTTCCTTATTCATTAAGCAGCCCTGAGCAGCACCAGCCAAGATGGGCAGTACCAACTTTGCTCACTTAAGAGCTTGACAAAAAAAAAATGCCAGGAATTCGCAAGCAGAAAAACAGCCCTCAGCTCCTCATTTGTCTTGAGAGCAAAACAAGCTCGCTCAGTGGAGCCGGTGCGTCTGACCCTGCAGACAACACAGCCCTCTCCGGTCCAGAGGAACTCCACTAGAGCCTGTGCTCCTGGCCCCCGGGCCACACCTCAGCAGGTAATGCCCCAGCCAGCCTCAGCTGGGTGGAGGAGAGGCAGGAAAGCAGCTGTGCAGCTCTGGCCTCTGGCCTCCATGGACGAAGTACTTGAATTTTGTAACGTTTATAAGGAAGCTTAGGATCTGTGGCACACAGAAGGACAGAAATCCCACAAGCCCTCTTCCACCTGGTGAAGGGGGGGACTGATTTTCTGGGGGTGAACCAGATGAGCCTGAGACACTGTAGCAGGAGACACTGTGATGGGGACCAGGCAGTACCACCAGGTCTCCCTCAGGAAGACTGCTTTCTAGGACCAACAACCGTCACCTTTCTCCCCTAGCCTTCTGTGGGAAACATGCAGGGCTGAGGTGGATCTCAGTGGCCAATCACACTATACTCCAGGTGACATGAAGAGACAAACTGCTTCGTTTTGCAGAGAAAATGCTGAGCGTAGGCATGCAAGGCCATGTGTAGAGCAATCGTTTGGCCAGCCAGCACTGGCCTCCCTGGTGGCTTTCTGATTCTTCACTCAACGAAGTGTCTATCACACGCCCACCAAGTACCTGGCACTGATTTAGAAGCTTGAGTTACACTAGTGAACAGCAAGAACAAAAATCCCCTCCTTGGAAGAGCCCCTATTCTGTGGGCCAGGCTTCATGCCCTCACTCGTGGGAGGCGTGTTCTTTGGGAGTCTGGGAAGATGCAGGCATGGAGGTTGGCTGCGGACTACGCTGAGTCCGAGGCACTGCTCAAAGACTTCTTCTCTCTTCTTAGGTGGGATGGGTCACCTCCCGTGTCTGTTTCTTCATCGTTAGAGGGTGTGTGTGTGTGTGTGTGTGTGTGTGTGTGTGTGTGTGTGATGGTTCCTTCTACCTTGGGCTGGACGGTTGCAGGAAGGCTTGGTGTAACTCCTGGCGAGAAGTCAATGGGCAGCATTGCTGTTAATCCTACGGGGGTTGCGCTACAGCAGCTCCTGCTGTTGGCCCTCAGTTTGGTTGCCATGGTGCTGTGCGGGGCGCCTCTGTAAAATGTGGTGCTGCTGGTGCCCTGAGCCTTTCCTTTGTCTGGTATCCCAGTAAGGAAGGAACGGCCCTCTGCCCTCAGGTCCACCACACCGATTTTGCCTACTCCTTGCCAGGTGGCTGAGAGCTACCTTCACTCTCAGCTGGGCCTACTTAGGGCCCTTTTGCTTTTTCTGACCTGGCTACAAACATGTTCTTGGTGAGGAGGCTCCTGGCACCCCCCAGTTTCAGGCTTCCTGAAACCTGACTATTGGGTGGCAAGGCACAGTCCTGCCTTTAACTGACTGTGTGACTTGAGGCTAACTACTTAACCTCTCTGGCCTCAGGGTCTGTACCAGGAGAACATAAACAGCAATGCCTATTGCTTAGGGATGCTATAGAGTCAGGTGAGATAGGAAGGCGAGGACTATAAGATTTAAGTCATTCCAGACCCATCGCACGGCTCTAGTCAGCCCACAACCTTGTCTGCCCAGCATGTCTGATCATGCAAACTATGTTACTATATTTGAAGTGTTATAACAAAACACTACAAACTGAGTAGCTTGCAGAGGCATTTATTTCTCACCAAAGACGGGAAAATCAAAATTCAAGATGTGAATGAGTCTGTGTCTTGTGGGTTCTTTCAGGGGCTCACAGAAGGTGCCTCCTTTCTGTGTCCCCTTGTAAGGACACTGGCGTTGTTACAAGGCTCTGTCCTCAGGACCCGCTTGTCCATCACTCTGGGATGTAGGCCTTGCTGAAGGAGCTGGGGGCCAGGCGGAGCTCCGCTCTGCCGGTGTGGCCCTCTGCACTCTGGCAGCCCTGCAGCCCCCTGTCGCATGGGAAGCATACACTACAGCTGCCGTTTTCTGGAAGGCTGGCTTCATTCTCCAGGGCACCCCTCCCATCTCACTGACCTGTTCCTTCTGATGAATGCATCCTGACCCAGTAGGCCTGGTCATCTCATGTCTCACGCAGCATTGTTCCTGGAACTGTGACTCAGAGACCAAATCCAAGACTTCCTATCTGCCAGGAGTTACAAAATACTCAGCAATCCCCTTTTCCCTACTGCCTTGCTCTCCAAAGTTTCAGTTACCCACAGTCAACCACAGTGTAAAACATTACCTCAAAATTTCAGAAATAAATAATTGGAAGTTTTGAATTATACGTGGTTCCCAGTCCTTGGTTAAACGTGAGCTGTCTGGGCCGATCTCACCCAAGTCTGGTGCTCGGTAATGCTTGGACTATTAGGTCAGCTATTGTGATATTCTGCTTGTAAATCGGCAGGCGCAGGGACTGCCTTGCGAGCTGGGACTCCACTTGACAGAGGTTAGCCTAGAATCTAGGAACATGGGGCTCCCACCCGCAATGAGGTGCGTGTTCACTCCACTTCGAAGAATGAAATAAGTTGCTCTTCTTTTAACAACACCTTGGTAACTCCCCTCTTGTGATCAGTTTTTTATCCACACTTATCCAAGAACGTATCTGGGATCTAAAAGCAGAAGGCTGATCCAGCCTGATCCAGTTTGAGTCTCAGAGGTTTCTTTCTGTTGCTGTGATGTTCAAAAGCAACTTTGGAAAGGAAAGGTTTGTTCCACCTTGCAGGTTGCAGTTTTTCATGAGGTAAGCTGGGGCAGGGATCCGGAGGTTGGACATATGGAGGAACCGTGCTTGCTGGCTTGCTCACAAGCCCATGCACAGCTAGCTTTCCCTTACATCACCCATGGGCACCAGGGAATGACGCCCACCACAGTATGACCCCACATCGAGTAACGATCAAGGCAATGCCCCATGTGTAAGCCCATAGGCCAATCAGACAAGGACTGTTACTCAACGGCAACTCTTTTAAAGGTGGTTTTATGCTGTGTCAAGTTAATAGTTTCTTAGCATTTATTTTTATTTGGTTTATTCACTGTACATCCCAATCTCAGCCCCTCCTTCCTCTCCTTCGGGTCCTGCCCTCCCATCAAGTTAAAGTCAATGCTAACTAGGACAAGGTGTGTGCACAGTAAGGCAGATTGCATCCTTTGAGTGAGCTCTTAGGGAAACTCTTCCACTGTCCCTCTTACGCCCATGGGTAATTTGTTGAGCATATTATTAAAATTAGAGGCATTGTGGAGAAGGACATGTACCATAGAGAAAAACTTACCTATCCCAAGCCTGTCCATCAAACAGAGAACCATCCATGCTACAGCCTTAACATCTAAGGAGTCCATAAAAGAAAGCACCGAACAATACCTAGGACCCTGGGGTAGGTCCCCTAGAGGAGCCCACGCCTCATTTGAAGTGTGTCCTCTCTCCTGTCACTTTGCTTCTGAATAAAACTCCTGGCCACTTTGCAATCACTGTGTGCTTATTCCATTCTTTGAAATACCAGGTCTATCTGTCCAGCCCTGGGCAACATTTATGTTTGGGAATCTTGGCATGTATCCCCTTGGATGATGGGACCATGCATTTATTCCTTAAAATCTGAGGCTTTCCTCCCTCATGCCTCAGAGGCCCAGCTGAGAAGCTAATGTAGGGCAACTTTTGGCTTGGAATCCTGGGGAAGTTGGGGTTAGCACCTCTCGGTTGCCCTGCGACTCAAGCTGCTCAGAGCATGTGGCCCAGGTAGCTGCTAACACAGCCTCGGATTTCCCTTACTCTGGAGTCACCAGACTGCTGTGAGCTTGCTTGCCCTTCTGCGGTCACTAGAGGCTCTGGAGGACCTTCACAGATACGCAGTGATGTGCTGTCTGCCTGAAATTGCAGAACAGGCTGGGCAGGAAAGCCAAATGGAGGGCGCTTTTACCCCATTATTGCAGTGAAAGAATGAATGCATTAATAACCGCTAGGAGAAATGGTTGGGTAACAGCTCAGTTAATTACCATACTCCTCCAGTCCCTATTTTTACTGAGTTCTGACTATAATCAATCATGTGATAAGAGTCAAGGATTAATGTGGACAGGGAGACCAAAAGGACAAGAATAGAGAAGATGGATGATAGTAAGAGCGAGTGAGAAAATGAAGCAAACGCCGCTGAGATGTGCTGATATCCGTTGTCCAGAGGTCGTCCGTCTCAGCACTCTGGCTTCTGCAGCCTCATCATCCATTGCTTCTGCTAGTGGACCTCAGTTTCTCCTCTGTGGTGAGGAATTCACTTACTTAGTGACGTGTTTGGCAGTGGTGTTGCTAAAATAAGATCATGGCTGTCAGCGAACTGGGCTTTCCGGAATTCAGGCTCTTGGGCAGAACACTCCAATCTGGGGTGGTTTATTTGACCAATAAATGGCAGCGGAAGTTCCAGGGTCCTGGTTTGGATCTTATGCTTCAGCAAAGCCTCACAGCTGATGGGCTTTTCAGTACCCTAAACTCCCCTGGAAGGAGCCCTAGGAGAATTTGGAGAGACCTCTGGAGGAGCATTTGGGGAGAGACCCAGAGATTACACCACAAAAGAGAAGTCCAGGCATCCTCACATACCAGAGGAGCCCAGCAACCAGTAGCTCATCCAGCTGAGAGTCCCCAAATAAGCACACTGGGAAGACCAGCAGAACCAGTCAGGACCAGTCAGCTGGGCCCAACCCCACCTGAAGACTCATCAGGAATAATAGCAGAGTTGTTTCAAGCCACGTGTTGGTGTTGCTCACTATGAAGCAATAACAACTACAACTCAGTTCTCAGGACGAACACAACTATCTCTAAAGCAGACTCAAGTGAACCACCGTCTGTACGCACTGGGGTCTGAAGGGAAAGAGGAAAACACCAGGATAGATAGCTGGGTAGACTGAAGCCCTTTAATCGGACCACATTACTGTGGAGGACCAGTTGAGTTCAAAGCCAAATCGCTGAGGTGATTGGACACCTCAACTTGCAGTCAACTTCAAGGTGTTTTGCTGAACTCGGAAGGAGCCACCCCTGCAGACAAGCAGGGGGCATGTGAGAGAACAGGACCCCAGGAGCCACGATGTTCTGCTCAGAACCTCGAGTGAGGGACGCCGCTGGATCATAGGTAGAGGACAGCTTTACTCAGTGCCCAGGGAAGGGGAGCACTCTCATGAAAACACCCAGAACACTGTTTGACCATGAACCAGGGCACCATGGCCCAGCCACATTGACACATAGGGCTAGCCATCACACCCTTCACTGGCATAACCAGTCTCCTTGGATTTTTCTGCAGGAAAGTGATACATGTATTCTGGAGGAAGAACCAGAGTAGAAAATAAAGACTCTCAGATTTTAATCCAATTGTTTTCACTTGTGTATCAGTGAATTTGTTCATGTCTCTGAGCCTCAGTTTCCCCACAAGGCTACTTTTGCTGTCTAGGTCTGATTTTCACCCTCATACCATGGAACCAGCTTCATCCAGATTCTTATGGACAAAACTAAAATACCAAAAGCAGATCATCAGGCACCTGGGGCTTGGGCCTCACTGTTCTATGCTACTTATTTGAGGAAATACATTCTGAAAGGAGTCTAGGTCCTTTTCCCATTGGATTGGGAAAATTTATTATTATTATTATTATTATTATTATTATTATTATTATTATTATTAAACAAATAAGTATGTGATTCGCTGTGCAACTATGATTTTAATGCAAAATAAAATCATCCTTAAAATAGTACAACTATTTGTAGTGACTCATCTATAGGCAGCAGCGAATGGTCTGGTTGTCCTGGGACACTGGGTACAGTGTCTGTCCCGTTCTCTCACCCATCTTTCCGTCACTGAATGAGCTACATAAACTGGAGTGGTTCACCCCATCCCAGCTCCAGGCTGGACACAACCTGTCTACCGCCTAAGGAATGATCACTCATAATGATGCCCTGTGAATATTGACATGGGCCCCAGGTTAGGTGTAGTCCTCTCCTCTCACCCATCTCTCCGTCACTGAATGAACTACATAAACTGTGCAAAAACAGCCTGGGTCACAGGTTTCCCCAGATTCAGGACAGAGCTGAGCGAGGCTGCTCACAAATGGACATGGAGGGTGAATCGGCTTCCTACCACATTCAGCTGGCTCGTTTTTTGGGTTGCAAGGAATGAATCCAAAAGTGTAATCCTTCTTCCATGGTTGCCTTGGCTTTTCCACAAACACCGAAATCCCCTGTTACAGGGCTTCCCATAGGAATTGTGCTTTAGAGACCAGGAATGTTGAGGTATAATTTACATACAACACAAGGTAAAAAGTAGATGGTTCGGGGCCAGCTACAAGGCTGGTCAGGTAAAGGTACTTGCTGCCAACCTTGATGACATGAATTCAGTTCCTCAGGCCCACATGGTAGAAGGTGAGAACTCACTCCTTCAAGTGATCCTCTGCTGGCACACATGTGTGCCCCCCCAATAAAACAAACAAAAAATAAAATGTAAAGAGTACGGTTCAAATGTGTGGTGTGTGTGCAAACATAAACAGTCCCTATGAGGAATATCTACCACCCCCAAACTTCATATCTCCCTTTGTCATCACCTTCCCTCACTGACACTATCTGGATGACTACTCTACCACACTCTCTCTCTCCAAAGCCTGACATTGTATGAACGGCCTCACAGGCCATGCTTGCAGTTTCTGTAAGATAAGCCAGGGAGTCCCACCACTCGGGGTGGGCATCCGGAATGTGGCTTCTAGGCCAGCTTTCTTTGTACTGCCCAGGTTGGAGGCAACCCATCCTACACACCCTGTGCCTGCTTCTTCACCCTCACAACCTCATCTGAGCCTTGGGGGGGGGGGTGTGCTGTGTCTTCACCCTCCCCCATTACGGGAACCCAGTGTGTTTTCTTGGCATCCATCTGACAGCTGGGAGAGCAAACAAAAATGAAATCCTTGGGAAAACAATTTCACCAAAGAGTTTGCTGATCTTCAGGGGAAAACTAGACAGGAAGTGTGTCCAGTTGGTGCATTCTGATATCCCAGAGAACGTAAACTCCCGCTGCCTCTGCAGCTGGCTCAGCATCGCCCTGACACAACCACGGCAGCAGCAGGTTCTCATTATTCCCCAGCTGGACGCCCGTGCTCTCTTCACCTTCCTTATTAGCTTTTCTCTCCTCATCTTGTTCACCTCCAGATTTAAGAGCATGTGAGAGGGAGGCTGGCTCATCTTTTAATCATTTCCTCTTCTCTCTAAGCCTGTCTGGCTCTTGGTCCATGTGCGGAACATTTTTTATAACAGGCTTCTGGATTCCAGATATCATCTGACATATTGTTGTTATTCTTAGCAAGAGCACTTCCACAAAAGAGTAACTGGTGGTAATTGACTATGTCTGCCGAGGAGGGAACATGAAATGGTGAACACGTAAGTCTGGGCATGCCCACCTTCCTCTGGTTCCTGATGGTGCTCAGACCGGCACACAGGACAGAGCTGAGGTTTTCAAATGTGGTTCTTAGACGGCTGGCATTAGTGTCACCTGATACCATTTGTCTCTTCGCTGCATAGCAAGCTGTACTCAGACAAACTTGTTCGAGCTCCAGGACCTAAGGATTCACCAAAGTACTAACTTCAGTACACATTGTACTTTTAATAACTATGTTAATTATTTTTCTTGTTTCCGTGACAAAATACCTGATGCAAGCAACTTGAACGAGAAGAGACTTACTTGACTTGCAGTTTGGAGGGTACGGTTGATCATGGTGGGGCAGCGTGGTGGCTGCTGCGCTGTGGTGGCTCACAGTGCGGTGTCATACAGGAAGCACAGGGGTGGTCCTGGAGGTGGGCTGGGCTACAGCCTTCCAAGGCCAGCCCTCAGTGACCCGCCCTTGCCAGCCATGCTTCCAATCCACAGTTTAACAGTGTCCCCACCCAGGGAACGTGTGTCCACACTCGTGAGCCTATGGGAGGCATTTCACATCCAAGCCAGGCAAAGCTCCTATAGCCATCACTTCTCAATGTTTCTGTGGGTGAGGAATTTGAGAACACGTAGCTGCCTGATGATAGGGGTGGCATCTGGGGCTGCCACTGTCACGTCATGCTGGCTGCTGCCATTTGAAGGCTCCACTGGTCTACAGGATCAGGATCAAAGAGCCTGTCTTTCAGATTCAAAGGTATGTTCTCCGTGTTCCCAGGTGAGCCCATTTCTTTTATACATTACAACTGTCCTCCCTCTATACATTCCCTCTTATATACACATTATACATACAGCTGGCCTCTCTCTGTATATAAACTATATAGATTTCCTCTATATATGCATATTATATATACAACTGACATATTTCTGTATATTTCCTCTATAAACATATATTATGTATACAACTGGCCTCTACATATACATTTTCTCTCTCTATGTGTATCATATATACAACTGGCTCTATATATACATTTCCTCTCTCTATATATCTATATCTATATATACATTATATATTACAACTGGCCTCTATACATTTCCTCTCTATATACATATTATATGTAAAACTGGCCCTCCCTCTCTCTATATATATTTCCTCTCTATATACATATTATATATCACAACCAGCTTCTATACATACATTTCTTTTATATATACATATTATAAATTACAGCTGTTCTCCCCCAAAGGCATGAACCAAGGAACTGAACACAGAACCTTAAGGCCTTTCAGTCCCTTGCTTTGAAATCACATGCTGTCATTCCCATTGGATAGTTAGAAGCGTGTCACTAAATCTCACCCACATTAAAGGAGGCAGTAAGTTTGAAGGGTGGTGTGATGATTTGAGTGAGAATGCTCTCATAGACACACTGGTCCTTAGTGGTGGCTCCATTTGGCAAGGTTTGGAAGTCTGTCATTGTGGACAGGCTTTGAGTGTCTGTATTCCCACCCCACAGCCAGCACATACTGTTTGTGCTCGTAATAGAGGACATGAGCTCTCAGCTTTCAGCTCCTGCTGCCATGCCTGCTACTTGCTGACATGCTTTCTTGCCATCAAGGACTCTTTTCCTCTGGGACAGAAAGTCAAAAGAAACTCTTTCTTGCATGAGTTGCTTTTAGCCATGGGCTTATCACAACCTTAGAAAAGTAACACAGGCAGAGCATGCGAGAACTTGAAGATATTGAAAATACCATACCTGGCCAAGAAACGTGATTCTTAGGCTTCACCTCAGACACAGAGAAGGAGGAAGCCTGTGGACAGGTCCACCAGTCTGTGGTTTCACTGCCATCTAAAGCTGGAGAGTCATCAAGCTGAACCAATAGTCACCGAGAAAACCTCAAAGTTCTCACAGCGAAGGATGCAAAGCTTCCCCGATGGAGAGGTGCACAGAATGTTGTGCATTTTCAACAGCTGGAAAATCAAGAAAAGAGCTTTTCCCGTCAGTAACACCAGAAGGGATGAAGCCTGGCTGACCTATCTTTCTGGGCATCTGCAGAACTTTAAGGCATGTATTGCATGTTAAACTATGATGTCCACAGTGATTTTTTCATAGTAGCAACAGGGACCAGAAATGGATAAGTTCTTGTCTAGACTTTCCTTTGGTAGAATAGAGAGCGGAGTGGGAAGAGAGATGACTTGATCTTAGGGTTTCTATTGCTTTGATGAAACACCATGACAGAAAGCAAGTTGGGGAGGAGAGGGTTTATTTCATCTTATACTTCCATGTCAGAGTCTATCATTTAAGGCAATCAGGGCAGAGCTCAAACAGGGCAGGAACCCAGAGGCAGAAATGGATACAGAGGCAATGGAGGATCACTGCTTATTGGCATATTCTCATGGCTTGCTCAGTCTTCTCTTTTACAGCATCCAGGCCCACCAGCCCAGGGCTGGCACCACCCACAGTGAGCTGGGTCCTCCTACATCAATCAAGAAAATGCCCCCACAAGACAACGGTCGGAGCACTTTCTTAAAAAGTTTTCCCTCTTCCAAAATTACTCTAGCATCTGTCAAGTAGACATCTAACTGCCAAGCATAGCCTGCTTCTTTAGATGTTCCCCAAGCAGGCAATGCTATTACTCACCTCTTGGGTGGCAGACAGGAAGCTGTGAGCTTGAGCCAGAAGTGGGCTGGACTAGAATCTTCTGCGGCCTACTCCCAGCGTCTCCAAAATGGCTTCTGCAATTAAAGGTTTTATCCTTAGTGTGGGAAGATGGGAAACCTTTAAGTGGCGGAGCCAAGTGGAAGGAAGTTAGGCTAATGTGGGTGTGGCCTTGGAGGAGACACTGGGATTGTGTGATGATCCTCTCTCTCTCTCTCTCTCTTTCTCTCTCTCTCTCTCTCTCTCTCTCTCTCTCTCTCTCTCTCTCGCCTGTGTTCTCCCAACATCATGCACTGGCCCAAACCAACAGAGCCAGTGGACCATGGGCTGCAACCGCCACATAAACCTTTCCTCTTTGTATATTTATTATCTTGGGGATTTCGTTACAGTGGCAGAAAGCTGTCTAACACAAGCGGACATGTGGTTCACTGCAGATGCCACACTTGTTTTTTTCACGTGCACGAGAGAAATGCCTTTAAACTGAAATGACCTTAACAGCAGTTAATTGCCACACACAGGTAAATTCAAATTAATTAAGATTAATTAACTTGAAAAGTTCACAATTCATTTTACTTAAAAAATGATTGTGTGTGTGTGTGTGTGTGTGTGCGCGTGTGTGCGCGCGCGCATGCATACTTGTTTGCAGGTGCTCAAAGAGGCGAAATGTGGGTATCAGATCTCCCAAAGCTGGAGTTCCAGGCAGTTTTGAACCACTGATGTGGGTTCTGGGAACCAGACAATTCCTCTGTAAGAGCAAGCGTTCTTAACTACTGAGCCATCTCGGCAGCCCACAATTCAGTTTCTAGTTTTACTAGTCACATTTCAAGGGCTCTACAGCCAGTGTGGCTAGTGGATAATCTGCTGGGCAGCACATTCCCTCAGCACAAAGCCTCCGGTAACACCCCGGAGGCTCTAGACCTGACCTTCACGGTTTCAAATAAGTTCTGAAAACAAATCTCATTCCGTATGTTGGCCATGAAAATGACTGCATATGTACACATGCTCACATATATGTACACATATATGCATTTCTATACATTTATATGCATATATATACACACATGCATGCATTCATACACACACGCGCGCACACACACACACACACACACACACACACACCTATATGCACATATTCTGTTGGTTTGCTTTCTTGGGGCACCCTGACAACTCTGCTGATGGGCGCCGAGGTAAAATGGTTCCACTACTCTTTAGCACCATGCTTGTACTGGTTTGTGGTCTCTAGGATAACTAGGCTTGTGATAACTGAGTCTCTTGGGAAATCGAAAGGTGTTATGTTGCCCAGAGCATGGCACTGATGGTGCTCATTGATGCTTTTGCTTAAGGAGGGGTGGGGAGCAGAGCCGAGCTGTCAAGCCCTGCTTTCCTTAGATCATCTTTCTGCTTAAAAAAAACCAAAAACAAAAAGCATCAAGAATCTATTGAGCTGATTGTACTGTTTCTTTTAAAGAAAGCTGCCACTGCCTTCCAAACAGAGCAAAAGTATGGGCATCCCAAGGCCATGTGGAGAACACTACCTGCTGTGTCCCTCATGTCTTCTCCTAGCCACTTGGACAGGACTCCTCCCCACTGAAGACCATCACTAGAAGCAAGCAATAATTTGCATTTAAAATTTCCAAAGAACGCTCATCTGGAGTTTCCGGATGGCCACAGTTTCTTCAAAACTTGCTCCAGAAATTCTTTCAAAGGATGAAGTTCATTTGAAAAACAATGTGTTAGGTGATGATTTTTCTCTTGGGATTAATCCAACTGTTTTGGATTTTCCTTCTCAGAAATGCTGTGTCCCCTGCCCCCTTACTTTATGGAGCATACTGTGCTTGTCTATTGCAGTAAAAGTTTTATGGCAATTCTGACACAAAACAATAAGTTTGAGAAAAGAGAGGGTGCGTTTGACCGTTTCTTCTGGTTGGATAATCCTCAAGTCCCAAAGGTCTCCTTAAGAGAACTGAAAGCCACACTGGCTCCAGAGAGGCTGGCTGGACTTGTGACAAGAGCTCACCTTTAGTAGTGACATGAAGAAACTTACTCTAGGGAGTGCTAAGTGCTGGGGTCGGCTGGAGCTCATTGGGCAGAAGCGCTTGCTTTGCAAACCCGATGGCCTGAGCTCCACCCCAGAACTCAAGCTGGATGCCACAGTAAAGATACCTGCAGCCCCAGCATGCTCCTAGGAGTAGGTGGGAAGAGACAGGAGACCAGCCAGAGAACCTGGAGAGGGCAGCCAGGCAGGAACAGCAGAGAATGCACCTCAGCCAGGTGGCAGCTGAGACCTGACCTCCAAAAGTTGCCCTATAACTTCTATACGAGCCCGTGGCACATGTGTGCCTGAACTCCCCCCTCCCACCAACACACACGGAGAGATGAACACATGTACACATAAATAAACTTTTTAAGAACTTGGGGGCATTGGGCTCATACTTCCTGTCTCTGACAAGAACTGGAGACATATAAAGTCCTCATTCCGCCACAATTCCCTGGAGGTAGGTAGTATGCCTGTACGTCTCTTCCTCCCCCCTCTCCCCCCCCCCCAGAGAGTGCCCGGCAAACACAGGAGCCAGCAGCATCGAGGCTCTTCTGTGGACAGATGCCCCACTCCCTGCCATGGTAATAAAGGATTGACACTCTGAAACTGTGAGCTCGGCCCCTATTAAACACTTTTATAAGATGAGTTGCTTTGGTCGTGGTGTCTCCTTTCAGCCGTGGGGCAGTGGCAAAGACAGACCTCGTACATGGCTGCATGCTCATTCCCACCATCACTCTGGAGCCAGCAGCTCCCGAGTGGGTTCGGCCGAGTCACCTGCTCACGGGTGAGGTGAGTGCACACGCAGCCGCTCACTGGGGCTCAAGGTGAGAGGGTCCACAGGGACCCCTCCCTGCCGCCAGGGCCTCAGAAGCTTTGGGGAAGAGTCTTCATTTTTAAACAAGGTGTTTTCTCTAGAAGGCCAGCTTTTGGCAAGGTTACTCAGACTTGTGGAAGGAAGTGTTCCATCGTTTTCAGTACAGCTTGCTCGACATTGTTAAAAGCCTTAAAGCCTGCACGTTCCTTCACCCAGCAATTTAATTTCCAACAATTAAATCCGGGAGGCTTTAAGAGCTATTTGTACCCACATTCATGAGAGCGCTCATTTACTACACACTCTGAAGGCTTCCTTGGTGAGTGTTTGAAAGCAAATGTATTCCTGTAGGGAAATGCCGCCATTAATTTATGTCCATAGTCACCAGCACCGAAAAAACGTCATCAGAACAGCAAGGGTTTCCTTCTGATGAGAAGCTCACTTGTGTTTTTTATGCAGATAGGAAAACTCTGGTGAGTTTAAGAGCAAGCATACCCTGCCACTATTTACCCTCTTGGGCCTGGGGCGGGACGGATGTTCTCAGGGTCGTTCAGGAGCGAGCTCTGCCGCTGAGCTGCATGGCCAGCCCTGCAAATGACTTCTAACCAAATCTTCTGGACAGCCCCCTCCCCTTCAGTGTTCTCACTTCATTAGGAGCAGGTTCTTGGTGTTAAATCAGAAACAGTAAGAAAGCAGTGTGGAGAATGTTACCATACAATGGAAGGGTCAAGCAATAATTATACAATTCATTCAACTGGCATCTGCTGGGCAATTGGGTAGCCGCCGATAGAAAAGAACATCCCTCTTTTTTCTCTTTCTTTTTTGAGACGGGCTTTATTGTGTTGTCCTGATTGGCCTAGAACTCACAGGGACCCTCGTGTTTTTACCTCTTAGCCTCCTGGCCCTGGAGTTACACCATGGACAAGTCAGATAGTCTTCCCTTTGCTGTTAAACTCAGCTCTCCTCAGAAGAGACTGTGTGTGCATGTGTCTCCAGACCCCTTTTGGACAACAGCTACGCTCACACGGGATTCGAGCAGATCTGAGCTGGACTCTTGAAGAAAGGCTCTCCTGCAGGGCAGCCCAGAAGCCAGCACTGTGCTGGGCTCAAGGCCAGTGAGTGGTCAAGCAAGAACTCTCTCATTAAAGTGGAGCGACAGAAAGAGAGGGGAAGGGAAAGAGAGAGCTTTGTGTTTATTGTTTTAAGAAGAGAGAACAATTTTTTTTTTTTTTTGGTTGAGAGTTAGATCAAAGACAGTGGCCACGGGCGGAGGTGGCAGTGAGGGGAAACGCTACGGGCCAGCTGGAGATAGGGGGCTCACTGCACACAGAAGATGGTGCTGGCAGAGTTGCCGAGCTGTGATGTTCAGGTGGCTGAGGACAGAGAAGGAGATGGGTGACAAGCTTTAGGAAATGGTTCATAAGAACCTTCCCGATGGAAACGGGACCCATGTATCCTCTCCTTGGCCAGGGAAGCTTCTTCCCTGATGTGGACAGGCGGGCAGCAGTCAGGGCTGGCTCCAGAGGACTGTAAAGGCTACCAGCCAGCTGCTTGGCAGCTGATTCAACCATGCAAGACGTGGAGTTGAGGGGGCTTCACAGTGTATGCCTGCAGGGGTTGGGGCATGTTATAGGAGAAGCAAAGGCCTTGAGACCCCAGGCCCCTAGCATGTAGCTGGATGATTAGTGAGCTCTGTTTCTGCCTTTACTAAGTCCTTCTAGGCAAAACTTGGCCTGTCACGCACTGTGGACCTTGACACAGCGTGCACCTCTTGGAAGTATGCTGGCATGGTCAGAGAACAGTCTGATCCTGCCAAAACCCACAGAAAATGAGCCATCAGCTGTTTCTGCACACCTACTGGGGTTACACAGGGACCCAGACTACAGCCCAAGCTGCATTCAAGCTTCCAAACACGAGCAAACACGAGGGTCCCAGGGTAGAAATGTCCTCCGGTGAGCATCAGCCAAAAACCGACGCGTGTTTGCAAAGCAGCGGCAGGCACCTCATCTGAGCCCCGCTGGCTGCAGCCCGGAACTTGCCAGGAGCAGTCTCCAGACCATGATATCGTTCATGAGTGTGAGCCTGGCCAAAACTCTGCTCTCTGCCTGGCCATGCGTGTCCACACACACCACGAGCGAAGCCAGGGTGAAAAGCAGGGCTTAAGAGGCACATACTGGGCTGGAGAAATGGCTCAGTGTGTGGGAGCGCTTGCCGTACAAGCATGTGACTCACATAAAGAACGAGGTGTGGCCACAGGTGCCTGTAATCCCAGGGCTCATAGGGACAGGCAGGACAGTCGCTGGGGCTTGCTGGCTGCCTGCCTGACTCAAGGTTCACTGGGAAATCCCACCTCAAGGGAATAAGGTGAAGAGCCATAGAGGGCGCTTGATTCTTCTCTGACCTTAGCACATACATACACCACACACACACACACACACACACACACACACAGGCAGATATACACAGAGGCACACTTACACACAGGCACACACAGAAGCATGCACATATGCGTGCGCGCATATGTACACATTGCCAACCTGGTCCTTAGAGCCTGAAGAGTAAAGGGTTACGCTTTCCACTAACAGCTTGCTGTTTCAAAAAAGCCATCACTTAATGTCTCAATACAATACAATATACAGCAGTGAGGTTGGACAGAGCCCATGTTTACCAGGAAAACTAAAATAATCATGTGGAAAATAGAAAAAAAAAAAAACTTTTAGCCAAAGGATTCATTCTGGATTTGGGCAATTTGTAGAATGCTCTCATGTTTATGGCTCCACGTATTGAAAACGTCTGTCTTATTTCTGCAGGCAAAATGCAGTGTTGCGAAGGAATGACGGCTTGAGGTTTGCTGGTGAACACTTGACATGCAGACAGCTTCCCTCTTGAGACTCTAGAGAAAGTTTCCAGAGGCAGTATGTACTCGCCAGAGATGCCCATTTTCTAATACCAGGGAACACATCACTTTTATTAGAAGCCATGCCACCTCATCGAGGCACTTCCTTAAAGGATCTAAGGATCTGAAGTGGAAGGTCTATCCTGGACGGTACAAGTGAGCTCATGTGGAGACAGAGGGTGAGGGCATGAGCTGCTACCGCCGATAGCTTCTAGGAAAAGACTAGGGAGCAAGGGCTGGTTCCTGCAGAGATAACCACATCCTCAAAGATGGAGGAGCCTTGCAGCCCGTTTCCAGACTCTTAGTGATGTCATGTAGCCACCCAGAGCAAAGCCAGGCTCCAGCCTTTGACAACTGAGCAAATCACACTTCCTACAGTAGCAGAAATGTCCTTTGCTGAAGAACTCACAGACAGGAATGCCACCATGTTGACACCTTGACGTGTGTGTGTGTGTGTGTGTGTGTGTGTGTGTAATGTATTCACATATATGTGTGCATGTTTGTGTGTGAGAGTGCAGGTGTGTATATGCCATGACGTGAATATAAAGGTCAGAGGCCAATCTTGAACGTGTTTCCTCACTTATTGCCTTCTTCAGGACAGTGTTTGCTGTTGGTTGTCAGTGCGCACTGGGCACTTCTGAGACTTGGCCTATCTCTACTGGCCCCTTTGCTGCAGGAGCACTGGGCATTTACGTGGCTCCTGAGGATTTGAACTCTGGTCCTCATGATTGTGTGACAAGTGGTTTACCCACAGAACCGCCTCCCCAGCCCAGCATCTTAATTTTAACTCAGTGACGTCTGCACTGAACTTCCAACTTATAGAACAGCCAGGACGCGTCTGTGTTGCTTTAACCCGCTGTTTGAAGTGACTTCTACAGCAGTGACAGGAAGCTGAAACAAAGCCACTGTACGGCTTCCTGTTAGCCATGTTCATGACACACAGAGATTTATTAGACATTCACAAGCCAATCTCAACACAGCGATTTTTATTTTAATATTTTCACTGTTGGATCTTGTATACTGGTTTTCAACGCCTCGTTTCTCTCAGGATGATGTAGCCTGAAGGTTTTTGATGGGTCTGTAGGTCTGAGAAAGGAATCTGGAATTACTGTCCAAGATGAGCCCCTCTTCAGACCCACAGGGTTAGCTAGCTGCATTCCCGGGCATGCGGGTTGAGAATGATGGTGTAAGCATGGGAACAGGGCCATGCAGAAAGAGATGTAAATCCCTGAAACCATTTTTAATGAAACATAAACACTGAGTTAGCATAAGGGCCAGTTTCTGGGTGGTTGGTTTGAACTTTGGCAATAAAGCTATAGAGGGGAAAGTCTCCAGTTTTAATTGCATCCAGATGTTCCGCTGGTCCCAGCTGACATTTTTTTTTCATCATTTTTAGTTAATATTTTTGTCAGCGACATTTTGGTGTAATATATCTAAATTGGCAGCAGTGGTTATTAGTGATCAAATGAATCTCTAATGAGAGTGTAAGCACCCTTTACTTAATTAACAGTTAGCTATTAGTACAGCAGCTGGAATTTTCTGTCGTGTGACTCTGTTTGATGACAAACATCACCGGACCCATATAAAGGGTGATGTTCTATTTTAATAATGGCTGCTGTCACAGCCAATGCCTACAGGAATCTGAAAATAAGAACGTAGGAAAGTGACTCTCTTGGTCAGACCAGAGCCAGAATCAGGGCTTATCACAAACCACAGTGGACCCGATCAAAGAATCTCAGTTTAAAGTCCATTCACACCAATTGGGATATTCACGTACCAATTTAGAAAACTGCGTATGTTTGTCTGTGTGCATTAGTGCGCAAGTGTGCATTCAGAGCCAGAAAAGTGTGTTGGATTCTTTGGAACTGGACTCAGAGGTTTTTGTCGGCTGCCTGACATGGGAACTGAACCCCAGTTCTCTAGGCTGAGCCATCTCTCCAGCTAGAGTAGTAATTTCAAAGGAGCACACTTCTGAAGTTTGAGATTAAGGAAAAACCCCCACCATTTCTGAACCACATTGTGATTACATATGTCACGTGACTG
Source organism: Psammomys obesus (assembly GCF_907164565.1). Lineage (NCBI taxonomy): Eukaryota > Metazoa > Chordata > Mammalia > Rodentia > Muridae > Psammomys > Psammomys obesus. The sequence goes on along the minus strand of NW_026596117.1, from coordinate 21,420,738 downwards.
GCTATGCGGGATCTGCCTGGACATCACTGGAAAGGTGACCAGCTAAGGGGGTCGGCTCCAATACAATTTACTTTTCTGGAAGCTTGTTCTGGGAGCTGAGCCTGACCATCTTGGGTCCACAAGGAAAGGACTGTGGCACACACCTGTGGGTGAGATTCGCTGCCACTTGCTGGTTAGACCGGGGCTTTGGCCTGTTGTTTCTTGACCATTTATAAAGAGCTGGCGTTCTAACACACTTAATAAGGCCTTTCAGTATCGGCTGCTTTCATCTGTGTCCGCATGCACTAGAACGATGAGATAATTTTAGACTTTGAATCACCGGCGTGTCTGGTTTCAAGGAAATTAGGGACTCAGGCGACACCCCCTTGTGCCACTTGGTGGCTGAGTCATCTGTGCTTCCCGGAAGTTACTAGAATCAATTTGAGCCTTTATATTTTAGTGCAGCAATAATAAATTGTTTGGTCCCATGATGCCTTTAATCACTTCCTCTACCAGTCACCTTAGAGAGGATTCTGGAGTGGCGCTGTGGGAGGACAGAAAGTCCTCCTCTAGAGCCATCGGAAAGAAGAAAAGATGTTTGCACAGACGCCACAGTGCAGGCAAACCACCTTTCCCATGCTGTTCCTGTCTTACCTGTCACTCTGTCAAACAACGATAGCGTCCAAAGCAGCTCTCACCAGGAGGGCGACATGGTGACAGACTGGCTTGCTACATTGCAGTGACCAGCAGTTGATAATGGAGCTTCACAAAGAAGAGAAAAGAATTTTTCTTTTCTAATAATATAACTATTATTAACATGGCATTTACGTTTTATTAGGTGGCACTAAGTCATTCAGAGACATTTAAAGCATGCAGAAGGGCGGGTAAATACTAGGCTGTGAGCTGTGGAAAACCGTCGTTCGCAGAGCTCCATGTTCACAGGGGACCAGACAACCGTGCAGTGTGGTGTAGGCTGCGCCTGCTCTAAATTAACTCCACAGTGTGTGAAGCAGTAGCTTTTGGGCTGTGCCTGCCCTGAATGATTCCATTTTAGAAACAGTTTTCTGTTTAAGTGTATTTAAGTACAAATGCTGAAACAGAACATCTCCATACCTCATTAGTGAGGCAAGCAACCAACCTCCTCCATTCAACCCAAACCTTGAACAGACCGAGAGCAAACGTACTGTAGCGTACAAGGCTCCAGCCCATCGTGTCCAGGTTTGAAAGCTCACCAAACCCCACCATTTCCTGAGCTTAAAACCCCACCTGGGATCTCCACCCTGAAAAACTCTGCCCCCCAAGAAATTCTGCCTCCTGCTCAGTTCTTTGTTCCTTCTTGGCTGAGCAAAGGCAGCCCCTGTCTTGTGTTTTTCCCAATGAATTTTTGTGTGAGTTTGTTTGCCATCTGGCTTTGTGGTATTCCTTGACTCCACACTGCCAGGATACCTTTCTTTTCAGAGCTGCAACACTCACACTTGTTCCCACAAAAAAACCCAAAAAATAAACAAACAAACAAACAACAACAAAGAACCTAGGCACTATGGATTTGCCAATCAGAAACATGTGAACATATAGGCTGATTAAAACCACATCAGAAAAACCGGATCCTTCAAGTTTTTGAACACAGTAGACCAATGAAGGATGCAACCTCTTCATCTGCCTCATGTAAAATGAGGGGCCTCTTGTTGTCTGAGACTTCTCCTGGGAAGACAACAACACATGTGTGCAAACATGCACGCCTGCTTGTCCCAGTCAGGAGACCCACGACAGCCCAAAGTGATGATTCTACCAAAGTCCAACTTGATGATGAATTAATGAGTTCTCACTAAGGGTTCCTAACTGAGGCATGGGCAAGGGGTTCCCTACTAAGCTGACTCAAAGGCAGCTGCATCACCTAAAAGCCCACCCACGAGCCACCTCAGCTTGAGTGATGACTTGCAAAGCTGCAAACCCAGAGCTCTGCACATCTCGAAGGCAGGCAGCTCAGCAGGTGGGAGAATCTCCACTCAGGAACGGGGCTGCTCAGGCTCTGCCTCCTGCCACTGTTTACTGCTGCTATAACCATGGGAGGAGCCATCCGGAGTCTCCTAAGTTTCAGCTTTTCCAGTCATTAAGGTTGGTGTGCTTCAGGTTTTTTGGTTCTGTTGATCTCCGTGTGGAGCTCCTGTCCCCTCCAGGTCTTTCTATCTCCCCCTTCTTTCATAAGATTCCCTGAATTCTGCCCAAAGTTTGGCTATGAGTCTCAGCATCTACTTTGCTACCCTCCTGGGTAGAGTCTTTCAGAAGCCTTCTGTGGTAGGTTCCTGTTTTGTTCCTTGTTTTCACCTTCTTCCAATGTCTATCCCATTTGCCTTTCTGAATCAGGATTGAGCATCTTACCCAGGGTCCTCCTTGATTAGCTTCTTTAGGTATACAGATTTTAGTATGTTTATCCTATATTATATATCTAATATCCACATATAAGTGAGTAGATACTGTCTGCTGGCATGTCTCACTCAGGATGATCTTTTCTAGTTCCCACCATTTGACAGCAAATTTCATGATTTCCTTGTTTTTAATTTCCTTGTTTTAATTTTGTAAATGTACTACAATTTCTGTATCCATTCCTCAACTGAGGGACATCTGGGTTGTTTTCAGATTCTGGCTATTATGAATAAAGCTGCTCTGAACATGGTTGAGCAAATGTCCTTGTTGTATACTTGAGCATATTTTAGATATATGCCTAGGAGTGGTATAGCTGGATCTTGAGGTAGCACTATTCCTAATTTTTTGAAAAAGCAAATCAGATCCTAGGGGTCTTTTCTGAGACTGATACTCCAACCAAGGACCATGCATGGAGATAACCTAGACCTCCTGCACAGATGTAGCCCATGGCAGCTCAGTCTCCAAGTGGGTTTCCTAGTAAGGGGAACAGGGACTGTCTCTGACATGAACTCAGTGGCCTGCTCTTTGATCACCTCCCCCTGAGTGGGGAGCAGCCTCAACAGGCCATAGAAGAAGACAATGCAACCAGTCCTGAGGAGACCTGAGAGGCTAGGGTAAGATGAAAGGGGAGGAGGTCCTCCACTATCAGTGGACTGGGGGAAGGGGCAGGGGAGGAGAAGAGGGGGGAAGGGCAGGATTGGGAGGGATGAGGGAGGGGGCTACAGCTGGGATACAATGTGAATAAATTGTAGTAAGTTAAAAAAAAACTTTAAAATTCTGGGGAAAAAGTTTGTTTGCTTCCTGAGGCTCAGAATATTTCCCATCCTTCCCTCCTATACTTCCTCCCACCCCCACCTCCAACAACAGCTCCTTGTTTGTTTAAGTCTGGTGGAAATTGCTATCCAACACATCTCACCCTTGGACATGGGTGGAGCCCTCTGTTCAGTCACCAGACCTGGACTGAAGCATCCTGGGACCAACTCCTGACTCTGAAGGACTTCAACTCATCAGATCCCTGTCACACTAGGCATCAAGTTTTTATTAGTTCAGGTGAGCTCTGCATCTCACCCTGCCTAGCCTGGAACCAGCTCTGCTGCGTGGACTGTTCAGTCACTGAGCTTATTGATGTCTATCATACCTAAGGACCACATCTATTATGCACCTGTCAGCTCCGTCCTGCCTTCAGTGAGGCCATTTGAACTATGGAGCTCCTTCAACCCATTCTTAGGTGTTCTGTAAGCTAATGTCGTTGTGTATCATGATGTGAGACCTGACAATGTCATTGGCTGCACACTGTTACCACAACAGACTGAGGAACCCCTTGATCTTTGAGGAACCTCATCTCACGTGGAGCTGGATCATCACTGGCTTTGACACATAAAAGAATTTCAAGACAAGCCAGTATGAGGCAGAGTTGGGACTTATTAAATAAAACTTGTAATGTAGATTTTTAAGCACAAGAGTCAAGAAGAAGAATATCAGAAGGTAAGATGCACATGGGTGGGACTAAAGGAAATCACAAACCGGTTCTCTAGGGTTGGAGGAGGGGTGGGACCTGACAGGATTACAAAGGGATGAGGTGAAACTCCAGATCACTGGAAGGCCTGAAGGCTGGCTGTGTTCATTGTAAACAAAATAACTATCTTATTTGAGATTCCTAGAAAGTGACGATGAGAAGATGTAGTGAGAATTTTGGTTTCTTTTTTTTTAAGATTATATATATATATATATATATATATAATCATATATATGAGTACTCTATTTGCATGTATGCCTACATGACAGAAAAAGACATCAGCTCCCATTATAGATGGTTGTGGGCCACCATGTGGTTGCTGGGAATTTAATTTAAGACCTCTGGAAGAGCAGTCAGTGCTCTTAACCGCTGAGCCATCTCTTCAGCCCGAATTTTGGTGTCTTTCTAAAACAAATATTAAAAGAATATGTTTTCATTTTAATCCCAAGTGTGGGGATACATGGCTGCTTTGCAGTACCTGACTATGATTTGCCTCGTGCTCCAGCAGAGGTGTGTTTTTGCCAGCTGCAGATAGCTTCTGTGGTTGTGTGACATTTGCAATTCTGGGGACTTTTCAGAGGATATATAAATGCTAAGACTCAGTCCCTAAGAATTGGTGTTGTTGGTGGGTTGTTAGTTGGTTGTTGGTTGCTGTTGATTACTGTTTGCTAAGCAGTAGTGTGCGAAAAAAGAAATGAGCAGAAATTAGATATTCTGCTGTTGAAGACCAAACTTGCCTCAAGGAACTCGAAGCCCCTAATCAGCAGGAAGTAGTCTAATGATAATGCTGCCCCCTTTCTGATCCCTGACTTTATTCAGGAATCTCTTTCCTTTCTGTTCTTTTTAAATCTCCTACCTAGTGTTAGGGGGTTGAAAGGAAAAAGGAAATGGAGCAGAGAAAGGTGGAAGAAAAGTAGCAAAATGTCAGCTACAAGAGGGCCTACCCAAAGTCATACATGAGCACTCTTTGAGCCTGGATCATTGCTACTTTAACATAAAATATCTATATGAAAGAAATCATGTCTGAATGTTAACAGCCTTCAAAGCAAATGTTGTTAATTGTGCTGGAATCCTTGCTTATCATGTGGCAAGAGGCTCTGGGGTGAGGGCAGCTTTTCTTTCCCACATAATTTTTTTTTCCCACATAATTTTTTTATCTTTCTATTCTGTCTAAATTATTAATCATTAAGACCGAAATAAAAAGTCATGTGACTGCCAGTGGTCACGCAGCCAATCAAATAAAATCAGTAGTGTTGGTGATGAGGTAAAGCCAGTAAAGTTAACATAGCTTGTGAATCTCTGCTCTTTTAGAAAGATCTGAACAAATCTCCTCATGTTTCTGACATGTGCATTCCAGACACCAAGAAACAACTGCATGGTGCGGGACTCGCCGTGCCTGCTCCCCCCCCCCCCCCCCCCCCGACTTCCAAGCTCATCTGCCTGTAATTCTAGCATCTGTAATCTCACTGAGGCTGTGTAATTGCCAAAGCAGAGAGCATCATTTCCCAGTTCTCAGGAGGCCAGTCCTCTGAACCAAGAGAAAGCACCCCTTTGCTAATACAAGTCCTGGCTCCTCTTCCTCAAAGTCAGAATGCAACGACCCGCCAAGCCCACACCCTGTGACAGCATGGGACATTATGGGATGTGAGGGGTAATGAGAAAAACGTCCCATCCAGGTGATGTTGTACAAAGAGTAAGTAAGCAGACACAAGTCCTCTTCGAATTTTAAACATTTCTGTCTTCTTCCCCCTCCTTAGATAGCTTGGAAGAATAGTTACTGAGAGCAGCCAAGGGCCCACAGGTTTGGTAAACCTCACTTTTGCCCCAGACACTTCACCAGATGCGGAAAGTGCATTCTATGTGTCACTACTCAGCAAGCCTGGGAGCCAGGCATCATTAGCACGACCCTCGCTTACAAACCGGAGTGGAAGGGCTAAGGGAAGAGTGTGGAGCACCAGCTGCTGAGGAGGCACGGGAATTCAGCCCGAGGCTTTTCCAGCTGCATGCTCCACTGGCCTGAGGAGTGGCAAGAGGAATCCAGTCTCTCTTGTCGAGCTCTGTCAAGGTCACCTTTCTCAACTGGGTGGCGAGGATATCTGGGAAACGTGAAGCATTCCTACTTCTGGCTTCCTGAAAGAACCGAAGCCGGGAGGGGGGGGGTAGGCCTGAGAAATGACAGGAAATCCCAGCTCTGAGAAAGTCCTTGAAGAACTCGGGGCTTTGCTGTTGCTGTGTTGAAGCCTGGCTGACCTGGCTTCATCCCGCTTCAGCCTCCTGAGTGCTGGGATGACAGGTGCGTGCACAGCGGGTTCCTTCAGGAGCTAGGAATACTAGTGCACACCTCTCTATCCTCGTTTACACACTCACCAGAGGGCTGGCTGCACCCTTTAAATGCTGCAGAGCTCTCTCCCTCTCAACGAGCCCGTTCTGGGACCAGTCAAACAGACTGGTTTTTCCACTGAGATCCCAGTTAGATTAGGATTTATGACGTCAAAAAACAGAGCCCTTCTCTTAAGTGTATAAGCAAGTCTCCTAGGCTGTGCCTTACTGGAGAGTAAGCATTTTATAAGCATCCCATAATTCTCTAAGCAGCTGCTCCCAACACCGTTTGGAAGGTAGAGGGTGATCATGTGCTTGCCTGAACACCTTCTGTTCGCCTTCCATTCACCTTCCGTTCAGTTCAGACAAAGACTTGTTCCTGAGAGTGAGTTTATTGGGGTGAACTGAGACTGTGCGGGCAAACGAAAGTATTAAGTTATACCAAGGAAACAAGTCTCAAGATCTTATTACACAGACCAAACTGAGGAAAGGGTGTAACTCGCTCCCTCAGACCCCACAAAGTGGGGAACACCCCACTCTCTGAGGCCAATGTCGGCTGACATCCGTGTGCATGGAGGGTGGAGCAGGCAAATGACTTCCACTGTTCCTGGGGCTCCCTACCGTTAACACGACCTACTCAGCTGCCATCTGCCCGTCCACCTGTTTGCCCGCCTGTGTCAGTCCTGCGCAGACCTGGTTCTGCCCTGTCCTCCCTAACAGCTGGCTACCTTCTCTCTCAACTCTCCTGGGAGCAGGCCTAGTTTGGGGTGTTGTCAGTTCTGACCCTACCTACGTTTCTACCAGCTCACTCCGGAAGCCTCCTGAATTCTCTTGTGGCCTCCTTGACTTGTATTCATTCTACAAGCTGCCTATAAGCGCAGGTAGAGACATCTACCGTGCCATGTGATATGAGGTTAATATTGGCATGAAGACCTAAATTGTCCATGGAAAACACAATTCTCACCTCAAAGGGGATAAGAGATGATTTGTTCTATAGTCAACTATGAGTGACAAGGCCTGGGAATTATAGATTTAGGTTACCTCAAATTCCGTTTTCCCACACGGGCTTTTAAAATAACAGGACAAAGAAGATCATAACCCAGTCATAGAATAGCCCTCAAGAGTCTAATAAATATTCCGTAACAGCCAGATCTCCAAGGCGAGCGAACTGCTGTCTTTGAGGCGGAGGCATCTTCTGACTTTGCGGTGGTTCAATACTCTCTGACCTGGAGAAAGACAGAGGCCTATTCTCTGTCCCTGGCATAGTGCAATACCCAGGATGCCAAGTCAGGACCCCTCCGCAAATTTCTGATGTTTGGTCTCAAGAATAAGCCATGGCTGATAACCCTAGCATCTCTTTCCTAGTGATGTCCTATCTCTCTAATCAGAAATCTTGCCTCCTCTGGTATTTTCTGTCTTGACTCGGCCTTTCTTCCTAACCCTGTACCATCTTAGCTGTGAGAAAGCGGAGGCTCATGGGCTCCCTGGGAAGAGCTATTATCAATGAGCACGCTAAGGTGGCAAAAGGCTGTAAGAGGGGGAGGGGCCTCTCGTTTGGCTGTCAGGACAAAGAGCCTTTAGAACTAAGAGGTCCCTGGGTCAGCAGCCATCAGGCTGCCATCTGAATGCTCAAATGGCACTGTGAACAGTCAGACTAGGCTTTACAGGACCAGGGCACTGGGCCTGAAAACCTCCAGCAGGCAACTGTAACTGCTCACAGAAAATCCTCACCCTGGAAGTTCATATAGCCATCTCTGGAAACAGTCTGACAGGGAGAAAGCAGGAGAAAGGGCTGAGAAGGACAGAACTTAGGGATTCTCTGATGCTCTGTGCATTGCTGGGAACAGCACCGGATCCCAAGTCCTTCATCACATCTACTCCTTTCCATTACATTGTGTTAACAGAAAAAGAACCACCAGCAGAAACCTCAAATTGAGAAGAGACCTGGCTCAATACTCCCTGTCCATTCCGTATCATCATGAGGCATCCACCTACATGCCTGTTACAGGAATATGAGCTTAGTGTTTTTAGGTGAACTCAGATTATGAGCCGGCGAGTGGGCTACAACCAGCTCCAGCCAAGACTCACTTTAAGCGGTTTTTATTTTTCTTTCTCTCTCTTTTTCTTCTCTTTATTCTGTACTTCTTTTCATTTTTCTTTTTCTCTTTCTTTCTTTCTTTCTTTCTTTCTTTCTTTCTTTCTTTCTTTCTTTCTTTCTTTCTGCGACAGGGTCTCACTCAGTGGCTCTGGGTATTCCGGAAATGTGTAGACAAGGCTGACCTCAAACTCACAGAGATACTCCTGCCTCTGCCTCTCAAGTTCTAGAATTAAAGGTGTGTGCCACCATGCCTAGCTTTCAGCATTACTTTCTTAGGAGAGTAAATAATTTTGTCATTATTTTTCATCTTAAAATTATATTTACTGTGTGTGTGTGTGTGTGTGTGTGCACGCACGTGTGTGTGACAAGCAACAAGTGCCTGTCAGAAGACAGCTTTTGGGAATCAGCTCTCTTTCTACCATGTGGATCTCAGTACTCGAACCCATGAGCTGGGAGCAGAAGCACATGCCTGGAGCCCGTGCAGTGAGAAGGACGGTTTCAAGATCAGCCTGAGCTACACAGCAAGACTACATCAGTCAAAAACCAGACAAACAACAAGCAGAAAGACCAACAGGGAAAGAATTAAATTCACACAGGTTTATTTGAATAAAACCAAATAGAGAGTCTGAATGACATTAATTGGGCCTATCAATTAAAAAAACTAAGAAGAGGATAAAGCTTCTCTCCTGAACAAAAGCAAAAAATATAAAAAAGCCACAAGTTCAACAATTTTGAAAATCATACCTTAGGTTAGCTAAGAGATGATGTGCCTTGTGGTATAGAATATGCCCTGCCGGACATCTGCGCCTGTGGGGTTTCCTTTCTAGCCCTTACCTGAGCAGCTTCTAGATGTCTGCTGCAAGCAAGGATGTATGGGTGTGGTGGATGTGGTGGCCGCTATGTTGAAGCGGTGGGGTCGCTAATCTTTGTCTCATCATGGCAGCAAAATGGAAGGGGCATTCACGTAATCTCTAGGAACCTCTTCATTGTGATGGGCTCACAGATGAAAACATCTTGCAGCTGGATGAAGGAGGGCCCTCAGACACTGCCTTCCAAGGGTGAAGACGGGTTCTGATGGCTGGATCCCAGAGCTGCTTCTTTGGAGTGACTGGAAATAGACTTTTCACTCTCCTCCCCTTTCTTCTTCTCTTTGTAACCAGCCAGGTAAGATGAAAATACTCCCAAGAGATACACGCCTCACTTTGGCTAATAGCCTGTTGAAACAACAGATCCCAGGAAACTAGAATTCCTCTGCCTCACCTTCCCCCTTTCCGTGGCACCTCCTAGAACCTCAAGCTGGGAAAGGAGAAAGGCCAAAGGATAGATCAGCCAGAGCAGAACTTTTCTCCTTGAAAGGATTGTAATTTACCAGACCAGGTGGTGGTGGGCGGGGTAGACCTTGATAGGGATTGCTTAGCTCTGCTTACCTGTGGCCCGGGGCTCAACACTTCAACTTCATCTCAGGATTAAAGATAGACTGAAAGGTCACCGAGCCTCTTTGTCCCTTTCCTCAGTGTGGCCACAATGAACAATGCTCCCTTTCTCTGCATTTCACTATTAATTCGGTAGCTTAAATTGACTTATGGAGGAAGGAGTGACAAAACCTGGCTTGTTGGGTTACAGGCCTGTGACTCTTATGTGTTCGCTCTTCTTTGGTGAGTTCATCTAGTAAAAGCACAACTTTCCTGCTTCCCTTTTGCAAAGATAGAAGCAGATGCCGAAGGCTCAGAGGCTGACCTTCCCCTCATGGATGAGTTCTCCATTTTGTCTTGAACCAAGTATGAGCAAACAGTTCATGCCAAGAGTATGCACTACAAATGTGCCCACCAGAAAGGTATCTTCTAAGATCCCCTAAGCTGACCCTTATTCAATTTACCATCTGTCCAATTATCACTTACCCAACCATCAACCATCTATTACCAGTTATCATCTGCCATTTGTCCATCAACCAATTACCTACCCATCATCTACCCAACCATCCATCATCTATCTATCTATCTATCTATCTATCTATCTATCTATCTATCTATCATCTATCTGTCAATAAGTTGATGGATCAGTAAATCTATCTACTCATCCATCTGTTCATTATTCATTATCCATCTATCCATCTACCACATATTATCCATTCATTGTTTGGTTAGTTTTTTTTGCAGCAGAGTCCCATGTAGCTCAGTGTGCAGCTGAGGGTGACTTTAAACTCATGATCCTTTCTGTCTCTACTTCCTAACTGCTGTGATTGTAGGCATGTGCCACCACACCCAGATTTATTATTATTAGCTTATTAATTGATGAAACAACCCGAGTCTAGAGAGGATGAGTATGCCTAGAAGATCCATATCAGAGAATCGATTTCTTTGGCTACTTGTTTCTTTTTTTAGAAAGCAGAAAAAAAAAAAAAAAGAGGCAGGGTGAGGTGGAGAATGGGAGGGCTTAGAGTTTCCTAATCTTTCAGAAGACCTGAGTCTTCCTGGAACCTTACAAGGTGGCTCATGGCTTGTAACTCTAGCTCTCTGGGATCTGCTGCCCTCTTCTGGCCTCTGCAGGCACTTGTACACATGTGACACATATGCACAGAGACACACACATAAAAATAAAAGCAAGTCTTGACGAAAGAGAGGAAGTGGGAGATACTCCTCAGAGGCTTGCTTTATTATGGGTTAAGTTTTGTACAAGGCTGAGTTCCAGGAGTGTGCCCTTGTTTGGGTTGTAAATCATTTTCAAGGTGGTTGGGAAGAGTGTAAGACTACAAGGCCCTGAGGACAAGCAGCCGTTTTATTCTTGGTAGATGCCCTGATATACCGTGGATCTATAACCAGTCCTTGGGCTGAACAAGAAGGAGACTGTCCAGTTGAGGAGTATGCAGCTGAAGCTGAAGGAAGGAAACCCCCAGTAGCCACACTTGCGGGAGGGGGAGCAGGTGCTAGTTGCTTTTCAGAGAAGCTGGTGGAAGGTTCTAAGGACAGCCTGGGCTGGAAGCTACAAGTGTGCTTCTTATTTTGTTTTTACCAGAAAAAACAAAACAAAACAAGAAAAACAGTTCCTTCATCACCCACTTCCTCTTTTTCCAGGTCAGAATGACCTCAGTGGCCCTGCCTCCTATTCTAGGGCTGTGTTGAAAGTGCACCATTTCTGTTTCTGGTTTGCCCTCTGCTTTAGTTTCTGGGCTGGAATGGGACCAAGGGTCAGGATGCAATGGGCTCTCTAGGAAGCCTGCATTTTTATAAGACTTAAACTAATGGATTGTGCTGTGGAATTCAGCAGTATTTTTCATCAGATCACACCCACTCCCACGGTCTCCACAGCCCTAGCACTGGCCCAGTTCCACTTCTACAGACACCCTTAATGCCCGCCCTTCAGACGCTCTGGGAAAGAGCTCTGGCCGCAAGGATTCTGATCTGATTGCCAGGCCTGTTCTCCATCCACCTAAATTATGGTGGCAGCAAAGATAAAAGCACAAAGACAGAAAAAGTCACTTTTCTTTTTCCCAAACATCAAAATTCTCTGAGCCCTCCATTTTCTTAATCTTCACCCCCAACACACACACACACACTTTTTTTTTTTATAACAACAAATAATAAGTTCTGTCACTATTTTTATTGCCTTAGCATTTGGGGTTATAAGAATGTAAATATTTCACTAAAGAAAAATACATTTGGAACATTAATAAGATTGTTCCTTTCATTTAAAAATTCCCAGTGATGTGAATAAGAGAGCATCTCCTTGACCAACGTGAGATGAGTGTGACACACAAGGGACTCTGCACACAGTCTGGCCAGAGTCTCTTGGGATTGGGAGGCAGGTCTGTGGGGGCCCATTTTAGTAAATTTAACTTTAAATGGTTCTGTTTCAAACCCAAAGGCTGTCATACTAAAATGTATTTACATTTGAGCCAGGTTTCGTTGTCAGTAAAAAATGGTTTTGTTCAGTATTTTATTCCATTAACTGACATTACTCCTCTCTTTCCCTGCCAAATTCTCCACGTGAGGTGTATTTAGCACACTGCTCCTCCTCTCCTGTTTCCTCCCCAGCTGTCCTATAATCTGCTCTTCTCCCGCATCCCCCTGCCCTAACGATGCTCTTTGGATCACACAACTGAGCAAACTCCTCCAGCACTGCTTTTCCGTGGTCCTTGCCAAGCCTGTGGTTCGGCACCATCTCTCATCTGTCACCTTCATTCTTCTGGACCCTTGCCTTCCTCCATCTCCAGAGGCCACCTCTTCTGTCCAGAGGTGTCCACCTCTGGGGTGTTCCCAGGCCTTGCCTCCCGTCTCCAGACTTTGCTCTGTGTATTGATCTTGGCTGGCTTGCCTATCTCCAGCTGTCGACATTATTTATTAGTTCTCAAGTCCACACTCCGCCTCACCCACTCCCTTCCAGCTCCCAGCCAGTGTTTGGAACTTTTGAGACCGTAGATCTGTTTCACACTGGCATTTGAAGCTGAGCAGACCACCTGCAAATCTCACCTCCAAGATTACTCCCTCCTCAACTTCACTCCTGAGGGCATTGAAAGGTCTTGGATTCAGAGCCAAGAGGGATACCAAAGCCAATTTGCCTTTGGGGAAAAAAAAAAGGGTTTTGTTTTGTTTTACATTTATTTTTTGTGAGTGCTTTGCTTGTACATATGTCTGTGTACCACGGGCATGTCTGGTGCCCGAGGAAGCGGTGAACCTCCATCTGGGCGCTGGGAATCGAACCCAAGTCCTTTGCAAAAAAACAACAAGTGCTCTTAAACACTGAACCAACTCTTCTCCTTTGAAACACTTTTTTGTGTACAAGTGACTAACATCCCAGATAGACTGACAGCTGCATGATGGGGACTCTTAGAGGGTTCCCAGCCACAGATAAGCAGATAGATGGCAGCTCTGATGAGAGTTCAGGCCCACATGGCAGAATGTGTGTGTGTGTGGGGGGGGGAAGTCCCCTTCTTACAGGTCTCAGCGGAATAGGGACATCTCATGTAGCCAGGCTGTCTCTGGCCCATAGGCGGACGAGGGAATCCCAGGGCAGGAATGTGTGACCTGAGGATGTGGGGAAACTGAGGAAGAAGGGCAGCTCTAGTTGAGGTGTATCTAGTCTATGGTGGCAGGGGTGCGTCACCACCAGGAGTCCTCTGGTGACCTAGGGAATCTGGCAGCCTGAGGTGGACGAGCTTCCTTGGGAAAGTGAACAGGACACCTGTCATTCTGAAATCTGGGCTCCTGGGGAGTCAGCTCACACACTAAGGAGCAGGGTCTAAGTAGGGTGCTTCTCTTCTGGCTGTAGTGGCAAGGATCCCAGAGCCGGGGAAGGAGATTGACTGTGGGTGGGCACGGCCAGCGCAGTGTCTCATCTGGGATCCTACCAGGTACCACCATTTCCTTTCCCATCACCAGTACCGGAAAACACGGAGCCTTCCCTCTTTGACCTCTTTCCTTGGAAGTTTTTGGGTGAAGGCAGTGCTGTCATTAACAGGGCAACAATTCTCAGCTTGCTGACATTTCTCAAGACATTTCATTAAACACTCTAGTCAAGAAGGAATACAGGCTGGCTTAGAGCCACAGATGAAAAAACAGGCAGCAGACGAAAACCCAGGGTGCTCTGAACCTAAAAGATGTCTCCAGGTAGGTCTGGGAGTTCAGAGCTGAAGGAATGGGTAGGCAGCTCACAGGTGGCTTTGCTTTAATCCACCCCTCCTAGGAGGGAATACAGGAATCCAGGCATTGCCGGTGTCACTAGATTGAACTGAGCGGACACCTTGGTATGTGATGAGCCCAGTGGCAACTGGTAAGACCTGTGACTTCAATGACACAGAAAGGACTAAGTGGCCAGTTCCTTTGAGCATTCATACAGGGAGATACAGAACCAACATAAGCAAAAAGGCTTGTGGACTGCCCTTTGCCGGGAGTGTCTGTGGCAGGAAAAGGAGGACATATCCTGGGACTGGAAGGTGGTATAAAACACAGGAGGAAATCTGTGTGTCATCTCTTAAGTGCTAGGTCCTGTACAGAGGATTAGCTTTCTAGAGACAGGTATGACATGGCAGGCAGGATTAGAAGCCCATTTGGGGTGTTGAGCTTCATGTTGAAATGTAAAGGAACTCCATTTTTATCCATAGCCAAAAGAGAATCAATGGAGGCTTTGGCTCATGGAACGGAATGACAGACACGTATTTTAGAGAACTGACCCCAACAGAGTAAAAACAGAGTCTAAAGACAGAGGGTTAGAGGACTGAGCAGCCATGCTTTCGGCAAGAGGTTGGTCAAGCCTGTCTGCATAATCAAAGACTATGTTTCTCTTAGAAGTAACTGCATAGGCTCTTACCAAATGAACACCAAGGAAATGGCCCCACATCTTCCCCACTGCCAAGCTCATGAAGCCTAGGCAGGCTCCTTGGCCTGCCTTCCAGGCCCACATCAGGGAGCCTTGCCTGTCTGAAGCTGTAGGAACTTCCTTGAGAAGAGATCCTACAGAGAAACCGAGAGCTCACAGACCCAGGAGAATGGCTGCGCTCACAGCTGGGCAGGCCTTGAGTAGGCTCCCGCTTCGTCTGTGCCATGCAATTGTTCCCCAAACAGAGAAGTCTCTGCGCCCCCAGAATGCCCAGCGCCGGGAGCACAGCTGGAGTCCACTGCCCTGCAGGGTCAGGAATGTGGATTCCAGATGTTGCAGATGCTCCAGATGTTGCCCAACTCAAGTTTCTCCTCTGCCACTATCACCACCCAGGTGGAGGCTGCTACTTCCCCATGCAGACCAAGATCTTGGGTTTAGAGAGGGTAAGCAGCATGCTCCGAGTCACCCAGCTAGGGAAGAGATGAGCCAAGATTCAAACCCAGAGAGCCTAGTCTCAGCAGGTCTTCATGCAGCTTCCCCAGACACAGGCACCCAGGGGTGGACAGGTGGGTTTGACCAACGGTTAGCAGAAGCAGGGCCAACAGTAAAGATGGATGGGTATGAGCCAGATCATGAGGAATGATTAGCCCAACTCTGGCCAAGAGAAAAGAGAAAACTGGATTTGAACTCAGAATCTGTCCCAAAGGTTTGAGTGGTCACTCAGCTGTTGGGAGCTGGTGTGTGTTTTTCTGAGCACATCTACAAGGCTGTGCTTTACAGATGGAAGCTTGTAGAGGGGTGTCAGGATGACAGAGGTGACCTGAGCTCCATTGGCGGATGCCACAGGAGGAGTATAGGAAGGGTCCAGCTTTTCCTTGTCATCACATATCACACAGTGCATTGACTGTGACCACACTTTATGGGGCAAGCTAGAAATCAAGAAGGAAGGCTGCAGTTAATAAGTAAGCATCTTTCATTTTTCTAGCTAGGTTTGTGTTGCTTTGACAAAAACCATGACCAAAAGCATCTTGATGTATAGGTCTCAGTCCACCACTGAGGTAAACCAAGATGGGACCTGGAGGTAGGAGCTGAAATCCAGAGCATGGAGGAATGTTTCTTACTAACTTGGCTTTCTGGAAGACAGGCCAGCTCCAGTGCACAGTTGCCACCGTCCTTGTGGTAGCCCATCCTTGTGGCATCTCCAGGAAGGTGAGGTCCTCACTGCAACTTCACCAGTGACGGTCCCCAGATTCTTCAGGGACTCTGACCCTGCCACAGGTATTGTGTTGTGCCTTGGCCTTTCTCATGATCTCTTCAATCCTGTGGCCTCTGCTGCAACTGAAACTGCACCTTCACTAATGGCCTCCTGGTCTTCCTCATGATGCCAAGCCTCCATTGTTCTCCATGACTCTTTTATGCCCTCAAAAACCAGTAATGTGTGGTGTGGTGGTTTGAACAAAAGTGGCCCCCATAGGCTCGTAGCGAGTGACAGTATTAGGAGGGGTGGCCTTGTAGGAATGTGCAGCCTTGTTGGAGGAAGTGTGTCACCGGGTGTAGGCTTTGAGGTCTCAGATACTCAAGCCAGACCCAGTCTCTCTCTCTTCCTGCTGTCTGCTGATCCAGATGTGGAACTCTAAACTACCTCGCCAGCAACCATGTCAACCCACATGCCACTATGATTCTACCATGATGATATGGACTAAACCCTCTGAACTGTAAGTCAGCTACAACTAAATGCTTTCTTTTAAAAGACTTGCCATAGCAATAGAAACCCTAAGACATGTGGGTACACATTATTAGTTTAGCTACCAGCTTGGCATGCAGCCATGGTCTTCAAGAACACAGCCTCTGTGTAGCAACCCTGAGGAAACACCGCAGAGGATTTCACCTGATGGTGATGGCCTCTTGTTAATCATGGCTGATTCTTTGGTCTCAGCTAATCAGAAACAGGAAAGTCTTAATTCAAAATACCACATGAATGGCCATGCTAGAGTGTTTGGAGGACGTTTTCACTTCCCCTGAAAGCCAGGCTTCCGCTGTCAGTGTTTCTCTTAACGTTCTTCTCTCTGAAGCTCTTATGGAACATCCCATCAAACTCTGAGCACTTGCTTTTCCAGCTGAATATTCTCAAGAACCCTCCCACACTCCTCCCCAAACCAACATGGTCAGGTCTGCCACAGCAATGCCTTGCCCTCCGGCACCAATTTCTGTCCTAGTTTGCCTTCTATTGCAGTGTGAAGCAGCATGACCAAAGTCATCTTGGGGAGGAAAGAGCTTATTTGGCTTACATGTCCCAACCACAGTCCATCGCTGAGACAAGTGAGGCAGCAATTTAACTTGGTCCACATCCTGTCCTGGTGTCGATTGACTATGAATATTTCAGTGCATATGAAGGATCACAGAGGAGCTCACAACAAGTGCTCAGAATAGGACTAAGGGACAAGGTGGGGACTCATCTTCCATCTCAGCCATGTAACACTGGGAATCAGGAAAGTGTCAACGCTCTTACCCAAACATAGTCTATCCTAGTGACATCATGAACCAGCATTAAGCCCTTTGGGAGTAGCTCTAAGGGTTTCAGGCATGTGCAGTGGCCATTCAGTTACTGAATTAGTAAGCAACCTGTATATCTCAACTGTGTGTGATTAGATTGTGTTGTTAGATTATTTAAAAATATATATATAGAGAGAGATGGAGAGGGGAAGGGAAGAGAAGGGAGGGGAAGGGAGAGGGGAAGAGAGAAGAGGGGAGGAGAGGAAAAAAGGAGGGGAGGGAAGGGAGGTGGGAAGGGAAGGAAGAGAAGGGAAGGGAAGGGAGGAGAGAACAAAACAGAGGGAGAAAAGAGAGAGAGGGAGAGGAGAGGAGAGGAGAGGAGAGGAGAGGGGACGCAAGTCCGTGATTATTCATGGCAAGTGAGTATGTTTGTCACCCACATGTGCAAATGGCCAAAGAAAGATGGGATGCAGCCCTTTATAAAGGCAAAAATTACTTCTGCAGTCTGCAAGGGAAGCTGGGAAATGTAGTCTTTCAGCCGGAAACTATTAATTGTGACCTGCTGGGTAGTTAGAGCATACACAGGAGGTGAGTCAGTGTGCGGAGATTTTAATGGAAAAGAGGAAGTAATGGAACAAGGAGCTCTCAGTTTCCTTTCCCCCAAAGCAGAGACAAATGCAATTGGAAAATGCATAATTCTTAAATTTGAAATCCTCCCAAATACAGGGATTGATGCTCTTTGTTTAGATTTCTTTTTCCTTTAAGATTTCACCCCTTCTTGGGGGTGTTTTAAGGGAGGGGAGTACCAGAGAGTCAGCAGTAAAATGGGTAGCTCTGGGCCCAGCAAATAGGAGGCAGTGCGGCTCCCCACAGCAGGCCCTCTGCATGGGGAACAGCCAGCCTGTCGCTCAGGACCGCTGTGAGATAGACAAACCCACAAATCTGGTCAGGCCATGGTCACACCTGTTTTCCACTGCGTGGGCCTGGACACAGAATTTCCTTTCTAAGCCTGCTTTGCTCTGGGGCTCCTTCCCATCTAAGGCAGCTCCTGCTATCTGACATGGCCTATCTCCGTGGCTCAGTTTTATAAGCACATCCCCAGAATCCCAAGAGGCTGTGTCTTATGTTATGGTCTCATTCCTAAAGGTTGGGAGGAGCGTGCCTAGCATACAGCCATGGAGCCTTTGGTTGGACCTCTCAACCAACATGGCTTTCAAGAGGAGGATGTTGTATTGTTCTTAGAAGCCGTACATTGCAGAGGGCTTCTAGAGAACATAAAAGGGACCCCTGAAAGTTCTGGTACTCTAGTGAGAAAGCAGTCTTTGGCCCCAAAGCCTTGAGGCACAGAGGGCCTGCTTCCCACCATACTGGCCCTGTGGTAACGCATGAGGTGAAGGACTTGAGCTTCCACACTGAGCAAACACACAGTCACTGCTTGGGAAGTTAGTTCTCTTCTGGGCTATGTTACTGACATGTGCTTGGCTGCTTACCTCGACGGATTTCCCAGGGAGAAACAAACACACAGACCACAGCATTCATCAAGAGTATGCAGGAAATAGACCCCGATGGCTGCAGGCTAAGACGCCTGAGAGACTGATGCCATTCCCTGGAATGCTCAGGTTACGGAAGAAGACCCACAGCCTCCAGGGTGCTCGGGGCACTGCCAGACCACAGGCAGCCATTGTTTTGAGGCGGTTCTACAATCACCCATGTCTTCCCTGATGTGGTTACCTAAACAACTGTGTCAGTCCTAGCAGTTGCTCAAGGCTTGAGGAACAACTTTTACATATAGTGTGACTGTATTGGTGTGCCTCTCACTCGCTAAGCACAGATCCCGGATTTATGGTTCCAAAACTCATTCAATGCACAGGCAAGGAGAGGGTGTTCGGAGGCACCTGGGCAGCACGCGGCTCCGTTTACTTCATGGGGTTAAATGATCTGTGCCGTACCATTGGTTATCAGCAAAGGGCAGCAGGCTGTTTCCAGCAAGCTTACCCTTTGGTAATTGAACCCCAGTGTACTGTAGGCAAAACATTTTTCATGTTCTTCAAAGACATGAAAGTTCTTTAAGAACATGCAGTCATGGCCCCTGCCCCAGCTTCAGACACATTTTATCCTGCAGCCTTGTCTCCCCCAGGTTTCTAGCATCATGGCTGGCACATGGCCAGCATGTGGCTGAATGAATACTGATGTGCAGAATTAACTGGGAAACAACCAACACCTTTGAGCCCCCAGGGAATCCTGCAGTCCTGGGCTGGCTGAAAGAAAGGGGGCAATTTCCCTCCTGTACCAAGACTGGTTTGTTCTTGCTTTGCCTGGTGCACAGTGACAACCTCTCCTCATTTGTCAACAGAGAGGCTCTTCAGGGCTGTCTTAGGGGCCTCAGATGGGGCCATTGGCTCTAGAGACATTGGTGCTAGAGGGCCTTGTGGGTTTTCTTGTGTTTACATTCATTGGATCTAGACAGAGCAGCCTGGGCTTTTGTCTGAGGGCAGCCTGGAAGACATGCCCTGCCAATTCTTCACTAACATGCACAGAGAGGTACTTCTCATGGAAAGGAAGAGAGAGGAAGATCTGAGCCTTAGTGTACAAGCCAACAGAAGCCCCCAAAGTGAGCATGGGGTGAAGTTTTGTCTGTCTTTGATTGAAGGAAGGAGGCACTGATACAGGGGTGAAGGAGCCGCAACAGTAGAACCTTCTAGAAGAGTTCATCTCTCGCCCCAGGGGTTGGGATGCTTTGCGTGGGATCTTTGTGTGATGATTGCCAATGTCACATGAGACAGCTCTGCAAGACCTCCGCCTAGGGAGGCAGCGCAGAAAGAAAGGATTCCGTTACACACTAGTTTACTAGTTTGCTTGCTGTTGCCGTGGTAAACAAACACCAGGACCAAAGTGACTTGGGAAGAAAAGGATTTATTTTAGCTAGCAGCTTCCAGATGCCTCTTTCTGAAAGGAAGTCAGAGCATGAACTCACAGCAGACACAGAAGCACAGGCTGGGGAGGAGCGCTGCTTACTGGCTTGCTCAGCCAGCTTCTTATAGAACCCAGGACCACTTTCCTGGGGCAGCACTGCACTCAGTGAGCTGGGCCTGCTCACATCAGTCATCAACCAAGAAAATGCTCCCGCAGATCGCCTATAGGCCAGCGCTGGTGGTGGAGCATCTTCTCCACTGAGAGCCCATCTGTCCCGATTCCTAGCTGACTAGTTGGTGCCAGTTGATAAAAACAAATTAACAGCACCCATGTCCAGGCAGGGCTGGGGAATAGCAGAGTGTCTCTTCCATCTGGAAAGGGACTAGTGTGAATTAGTGTGTCTAAGAAGAGTCACCTCTGCAGAAGTGCGCCGGACTTTAGAAGTTGCCCAGCATTTCCCAAAGGCACCGATCACAACCACGTGTCACTGACCAGTTCTGCACGGCCCATGGAGACTCAGCACTCAGCTGGCTTTAGGAGCAGCTGATGCTGGAGGAGCGTTTAGCGTGTCTCTTACTGGACACAGGATAGAAACAGTGGCTCCGGTGTGCCTCACTGCATAGGATGCTTCCCTGAAGTTGAAGGTGAGGGTCTGGGGGAAGGGGCGGAATGTGGCGATGAGGTGGGAATGAGAGGCTGAAAATCTTGAGGCAGGAATGTCTCTTTTGGGACAAGAGAACTGGGGACCACTGTGTCCCACTCTGTGAGGCTCAGGAAGTCTCAGGGGAAACGGTTTCCTATTTTCCGTGTAGTTACTATGGCCAAATTCTTAGTAATCTGATGTCCCAATCAAAGAGGGTGACCACTTAAGCTGTGGGTGACGCCCAGGCCCTGCACCCCGTGTTCCTGTGGAGTTGCTGGCAGGACGGTGGCTGTCTGGCAGTCTTTCTCCTCTTGGAAGACTGGAAGTTAACTGGACAAGCTCATTACTGACTGAGCTGCACCCCAGCCCTGCCTGATGCTTGAAAGTATAAAAGGAATAAATGTCGGGGTGTGTGGGGGATCCTGTTATCTATCC
Source organism: Psammomys obesus (assembly GCF_907164565.1). NCBI lineage: Eukaryota > Metazoa > Chordata > Mammalia > Rodentia > Muridae > Psammomys > Psammomys obesus. Next base: position 21,399,606 of record NW_026596117.1, on the reverse strand, counting down.
TTATAAAAGTTGTTAAAATATGTGTGTATGACATAGTGTTCTGTTATTTGCCTATAAACTTTTTTCTCTAGTAAAATTTATGATTGATGTGAACTTATAATTCATATTTATCCAAGGTATTCATTGACAGATAAATGCATAATGAAATTGTGGTATATGTAAAGAACAGCACTTTATTCTTCCATAAAGAGACAAGAAATTATGTCATTTGTTGGAAAACGGGTAAAACTGGAGATCATGTTAAGGGAAACAAGGCAGACTCAGAAAGACAAATGTCTCACATTTCCCCACATTTCTGAATACCAGATCTTTGAAGTGATACATAAAATCACTTGGATATCTGTAACGCAAAGCAGGATCTTATTTTGTTGACGAGGCTGACCTCCAAATCACAGTCCTGCTGCGATGGTCCCCTCAGGTGGTGGGATTTATAGGCATGCTCCATTACACCTGCTGACGTCTCAGATCTGGACTTCTGATGTTATTGGTTCAAATTCCTATATCTGGAAACACGAAGGTTTCTTTCTTCCTTTCTTTTGCATGCACACGTCTACATGGTGTGCTTACAGTTATGTGTGCATGCTTACATGTGCGGGCATATGTCTGTGTGGGTGTGTAGGCCAGAGGTTTACATGTGGATGTCTTTGTATTGAGGCAGGATCTCTCACCCAGAGCTCACTGCTTAAGCAGGAAAAGAAAAGAAAACAAACACATTTGATTGTTTTCTATCATTCCTGTCTGTTGAGGCCTTGCACGTGCTAGACAATCTATCCTTAGTAATTCTCCACTCCTTCAGACCATGATGGAACAAGAGACAAAGCGAAAGACACTTGGCCTTCCGACGTCAATGCTATTCAGGGTATGTTAGTAATGTAAATGTATTTTGGAGATTGGGTGCTTTACAGAAAGGCCTGAAATCTATCCAAGTCTCTCTTGCTGTCTGTAACACATTCTTGCCCTGTGTAACCAACAGCTGAATCTGGCTGATCAACACCCCAATAGGAGATTTTACTTTGCTCTGTTCTGATATTATCAGTTACCATTATAGATTAACTAACTATTCTGTTGTTCCCAACAGGCGGGTTTTGCTTTCTTTTCGTGTTTTCCAGAAGTTTCTATAATACCCGCATTAGCAATTAGATCTTCAACAAATAAGGTGAGTCTTGAAACTGTGCTAGAAAAGCATGTAACAAGTGCTAACACTTGAAGAAATACACTCCTAGGCACAGGCTCTCTAGTTAATTTGGGTTACAGCACTTGGGAAACCCTGGCAGGAGAGGCCAGGGGCTAAGTCAACCACTCTGCTCCTCTCCAGCCCCAAGAAGATAATTCTGTAAGTGTAAATTGCTGGTCTAAGAGCCAGTAGAACAAGAGAGAACTGAGTAGCTGATAAGGGGAATTGTGTGTGTGTGTGTGTGTGTGTGTGTGTGTATGAGAGACAGAGACTGAGACAGAGAGAGAGACAGAGACAGAGAGAGTCTTGGTAATTTTTTTGTCGACTTGTTACAAGCTTGAGTTATCTGCTAAGTAGGAAACTCAATGGAGAAAATGTCTCCATAAGATCAAGCTGTAGGCCAGCCTGTGGAAAATCAATCATTTTCTTGATTGATGGCTGTGGTGGGAAGGCCTATTCCACTGTGGGTATTGGCATCCCTGGACAGGTGGTCCTGGGGTTTATAAAAATAATAATAATAAACTGGGCAAGCCAAAGAACAAGCCAGTACGCAGCACTATGCTATGGTCTCTGCCTTGAGTTCCTGTCCTGACTTTCCTTCATGATGGTCTGTAAACCGTAAGATGAAACAAACTGTTTCCTTCTTCAGTTGCTTTTAGTCATTGTCTTTATCACAGTGTTGCGGGGTCCACTTAAATACAACAGAACTCAAACACCAGGTCAATGCAGGTAGCAACATTTCTTTTAATCAAGCCGGGCTGCTGAACTGTGACCCTGAAGGGAAATTGTACACCAGATTTAAAGGATGGAACCATAAACCAAGGAGGAGCAGGGAGGGCTGGAGCATTGTCCAATTGTATTTTGGCATAAGGGGTTGAGCAAGGGAGTTTCCATCAACTAGGATAGGAGCAGGTTCCAGGGCCTGAAAACATAAGCTTAGTTGACCCTGCCAGCAAGATGGAGAAGTTGTCCTTGAAATGGCTAGACTCAGACAATTGTCTCCTTACAAGCTGTCCCTGAGATGTCTGGACTCAGACAACTATGTCCTCACAAAAGGAAGCCTGTTTAGCTTTTGGGAAGTTCCCAGCTCCCCTAGGACCTGGGACCTTGAATTTAGTTTCTCCCTATGATTAAAAACGATAGTACTTAGAGTAAGTTTCTTTTGCTTATTTCCAACAACAGCAATAGAAATCTAAGACTATTTGTGTTCTTTAGAGGGTAGATGAGCTGTTCTTTTCTTGAAATATTCTGTTGTTTGGCATATCTGTATGGAAGGCCTTTTTCTTTGCTTCTTAGTAGACACATTTTATGCACAACATCAAATGTGTCCAGTAGCCATTTTGGAGTGTCCGTTGCTGCAGCGTTGTTCATATGGTTGTGTAGCTGTCACCGTCATCCATTTCAGAGAATTTGTCATAGTCCCTAGCTGAAATACATGCTCATGAAACGTGATCTCTCCGCATCCTTGGTCCCCAATCTGCTCCCTGTCTCTGCAGAGTTGATTGATGCAGGAACCCTGCGCTAGCAGAGTTATGTAAACCTTGTCTTTCATGACAGGCTTAACCCACCTGTCTTCGGGGTCATCCATGGAAGAGTACATTTCAGAATCTTCTTCCTTTGTAAAGTGAAGTGACAGCTCCCTGTGCACACTTACTGACGGACCCAGGCTGGCTGCTGGCTGTCAAAAACAATGCTTCCAGTCTGTACAGAGATCTCTTCTCGTCTCTGCTCTTGGCTATTTTGTGTATAGACCCAGAGGCGGAATTGCTGATAATTTTGCCTGATTTTACTTTGCGGCAACATCACGCTTTCCATAGTGGCCAGACCTTTTTATTCCCACGAGCAGTGACCAAGTCTTCCAGTTGTTCTCCGTGCTCCCCAACACTGGTTACCTTCTGTCTTGTCTCTGGGTTTTCAACAACAGCTCCTCATAGTATAAGGAGCATCTCCCTGTGCTTTCTGATGACCGGTGATCCTGCTCATCCTCTCTGCCCTTTTTAAAGGAAAGTTAGAGCCCTCCCGTTTTCATGTGTGTGATGTGCATGCGTGTTTGCATGTGCCTGTGCAGGTGTGTATATGTATGGGTGACAGGTACAATCCTCTGTCTCTTCTCTTCTTCTCTTAGGCGGGATCTTCCAGGCAAACCCAGAGCTTGACCATACGTCTAGCTAGTTTACACTGTTAAAATGTCAGAGATTAACTGAATGTATTTTGGTATACTTATTTTCGTGTGACGAACAGTTCTTTGGCACACAGTCCTAACGAGGTTTAGGGGTGTGAGGTGAGCTCTGATAGGCTGATGAGGTAAAAGCATAGGTCTAAGAGGTCAGAGGAGTCCCGACCACCCCTGGGTGACCCCGGTAAAGACACGCCTCGCTGTAGATGTGACGTTTTCTGGATTCTCAGCCAGGAGAGGTGAAGCCCCCCCTTTCGTTTCTCACCTTTCTATGCTGCCCTGACTCCTCTGTGACGTCATCAGTTAGTCTTGGGTATTAAGGTGTCTCTGTCCCTTCTCTGTCGGGTCATTTTCACTTGTCTGTTTCTTCTCTTTTACATCTTCTCTGCACTTCACTGAGGGATGGAGCTTTGCAACCGGCATCGGCTGAGTCTGGCTGTCCTCCCTTCCCAAAACCAGGGCAGCTTCACGATTGGGCAGCTTTTCTTCTCGGAGTAGCACAGCTGTTTTCAAACATTCATCCAGTGTCAGAATTAAATGAAACAAAACAGGATAGAAGTAGACAAGTAATCATATAACATCATGCCTAGAACGTCATCTCTAGAAATACAGTTTAGGAGCTGAGTCAAGGGCTCAGGTCTTAAGAGCACATATGTTCCCACAGACAAGCTGAGTCCGGTCCCCGGTGTCAACACTGGGTGGCTCACAACCTCCTCTAACTCCAGATCACAGTGCCCCAAAGGCCTCCACTGGCCTCGGAGGGTACCACTCAGGCGTACACAGTTGCACACACACACACACACATGTAATTAAAAGTGACATCATTAAAAACTAAATTGCACTGAATGAGACAGCACTGAAGAGTCAAGGGTGATTCCTTTGTGGGCTCATTAGCCCCATGGCCTTTTGGACTCACCCGTCACCCGTCCTATGCTTGTCAGGGTTGTTTTTTTTTTTTTTTCTTAGAAAGACTCACTTCCTGCCTGACAGGAATCTCAGCAGAATGGGGACTTGCAGGAAGGGGAAGTCACTGAGGGGGTAGGACTGCAGGGAAAGTGGTAGGAGTGAGTCTCTTGGATTTGTTTTCTAGCTTGTGGTAGTGGTACCTACAGGACAACAACAGCAACAAAAAAAAAGTAAATAAATAAATACACACATAAATACAATCTTTTTTTGGCGGGGGGGGGGACTTTATGTTCTGGTTTTATTCCAGAGTTTTCATACATAAATTAGCTTGCTGACTGTGCCACAAGTTTAACTGGGATTTCTTGGCTCGTTGATGTAAATTAGTCAAACTAAAAACACTATGTGAGAAGGTTTTTTTCTTTTTATATAGATGATCAAAATTAATGTTTGACAATTATTTGTAATGAGCAATTCCGTTTCCAAGTGGAGAGCGAGGGCTTGGTAGATGGCTCCGTGGGTAAACTGCTTGCTTTTCAAGCATGAAGACCTGAGACCCAGAAACCCACAAAAGCAGGCTGTGGAGGGGCACTTCTGTAACCCCAGAACAGTGACCAGACACAAAGAGATCCAGGGGCTAACCAATTTAGATAAAAAAGAATAAACTCTAGGGTCAGCGAGAGATTCTCTGTGTGTGTGTGTGTGTGTGTGTGTGTGTGTGTGTGTGTATGTGTGTGTGTGTGTGTGTGTTTCTGTCGCTCTGTCTCTCTACACCACACACACACACACACACACATACATACAAGAGCTAACAATGAGGCAAGAAATGGCATGAATTTCATTTGGATCAGGCCTAGAGTACCTGGACAGACTGTGACCCCAAATTCACGCGCAAAACATAACCCCCAAGTGAAGTCAGTCCTTTTGAGAGGTAATCAGGTCATGAGAAGTTGGTACCCTCATAAAAGAATATCCCAACATTCCATTGACCCTTGCACCACAAGAGGACATGACAGAAAGGAAGGCCATTCAGGAAGTAGCCACTGTTTCCAGCCTCCAGAGCAAGAAACAGATTTCTGTTGGTGTGAGACACGCAGTGAAGATAGGCTAAGTACTACTCAATCATTATTGAGTTGTCTATGACTTTTCTGTTTGGATCAATCTTTTTCTACTATTTTGGTTCAGACTCTGAAGTTTCATGTTAGCGTGTAGGTTTTTTGCCTGATAAAGTTATAAATTATGTCTCTGTAATAGGAAAACAACACTCAGCTAATCGTTTGCTTGCCTTATAGGACACGAGCCAAAGTTCTTCCTTCAAGCCAGCATGGGGAACAAGCACCACCTTTCATCAAAACACTCAGGATGCAGAAGTAGGCAGGTATGTGATAAATCTGAGGCCAGCCTGGGCTTAACAGTGACACCTTGTCTCAACAAAACACAATGAGGCCACCCCTCCAAAGGAGTGAGCTCTCCCTTCATACTATAAATGCTGAGCTTGTCAAAGAATCTTTGACCTAGCATTTCCTACCTTACTGGTTTCCTCATCAGTGACTTCCTTACGCTCTGACATATTTAGTCTAAGAATTTCAAAACTTTAGTCCTTAACCCATGTGTGTATGTGTATGTATGTCAATGGGGATTGAACCTATGGCCTGCACGTTGCTAAGCAAGTGCTATAGCCTAAGCTACATGCCTCAGTCATTTTTGTAAACACAGTGTGTGTGTCTGTATGTGTCTGTGTGTGTGTGTGTGTGTGTGTGTGTGTGTGTGTGTGTGTGATAGCATGTAGTAGGTGGTATCAAAGACAACTTACTGGACTCAGTTGTCTCCTTTCCTTGCGTGGGTCTTGGTGGTTGAGCTCCGGCTGTCCAGCTCGGCAGGCAGTGAGCTCACACAGCCAGCTATCTTTCAAGCTTCCCCACCATCCCCCCCTTTTTTTAGACAATGTCTCATTAAGTTACCCAAGTTGGCATGGAACTTTCCAACATGGGTAGGCCTTGAGCATGTGATCCTCCTGCCTCAGTCTTTAGAGTAGCAGTAGGATTTAGACGCCAGTGCAACCAGGCTAGCTCAAGCTCTAACTTAGTCCAGAAGTGATGTCCTCTGGCACCATTTCTAAACCGAGGCAGCCCTGTCTTTCTGTGATCTGTTCAGAATGTATGCTTCCTCCCCCAGGCAGGCTCGTGCCGACTTCCACACTCCCTGTTACAGCCATTGGCACTCAGCGGATCACACTCTAGGAACTGAGGCCCACAGAGGACAAATGGTTCAGATATAAATGCTATAGTTTACTATTTGCACATGATGCCCCTTGCTGCCTACATTCACTTTTCAGAAGTCTGCCTTGGACACTGTAAATTCTGAGGCTGTTGTTCCCATGGATTCTCCTTGCCTTTGATGCTCCCCTAAAGGTAAGTGATCATCCTGCAAAGGCTTCTTGGTGGGAATGAAGCAAAGGAAGAAATATTTCTGGAAGTGAATATCCTGGAAATTGCCAGAGAAAGCCATCCAGTGGTCAGAGGTCACGCTTCCCGTCTGAGAATGCTTTGAAGAGCATCCTCCCCAGGGGTGTGACTCTGCTCTCCTGCCTTAAGCTCTGTCCAGAAGGGAACACTGTCCTGTCCCTGCATTTGAAGACCTTTGCTGACAGCAGTGATTTTTTTTTTAATTTTTGTTACTTTTGGCAGCTCTATCTAGAACATGACCTAGAAAGGATATGACATGAGTTTAGCAATTTTGTTCTGAAAGTCCCGTGGCTTCCGTGTGGGCATTTCTGGTCACAGTCTTGTTTTTCCTCTTTGGTCATGATAACTGGACTTTCAGGGGATTATTTCTTCTTACAGATTAAGGAAAATTTCACAGCCAATTTTTAGGTCTTTTCCTGATTAAAACAAAACACACAATGAAAGGATCCTGGGCTTGGATTTGAAAAGTAGCCAGGGACATAACACAGAAAAAAAAAAGACATCTATTATTAAACTCCCTAACAAATCTGGTTATTTTTGGGAAAACTTGTAACACCTCACAGAGCTTCTTTCTCATACCATTGGTTATACTTTTGAAGAGGATGAACATGGTAGGCTATTTTGCAAAACTAATTTGGAGCTAAAACTGGCTATGCATTCCTAAGGCATCCTGCCCTGAAACTCCTAAGTAAGCTTCAGGAGATATAAGAAAAAATCCTTGGTGTTCTGACTCTGGATAGCCCAGGGGCCATTACCCTTGGCTCCAGCTCACTGATAAAATGGGGTTATCATGTCTTGTTCACCAAGATTCGCCAAAGATGAATGAAGAAGGGTGGAGATAACAGCTCACGTCTCCAGAGCTTACCATGAGGTAGCCCACGCATCAACTACTGTTCGTGATTGCCTCTGAGGCAACAGCTATTTTCCCTCTCCTATCCACAGCTAGGGAGACTCTCCCAGTTTGCACATGAAATATCACAGTAGTTTTGTGTGTGTCTGTATCCCTGCTGTGGAGCTACTTGGGAAGCTCTGAAACCTTTAGGAAACGGGGGTCTGACTGGAAGAAGTGGGTTTCTCGTGGCAGGTCTTTGAAGGTTCCACCGTCTCTGTTTTCTCCCCTGCTTCAGCTTCCTGAGCTGCTGTGGCTTACAGTCCCAGTCATGGGCTGTTGACACTTCAAACTGAACTGCTCTGCAACAATGGACAGAAACCACGAACCAAAGCCAGCCTTTCCTTCTGATTCAGTTGATTCAGTCAGTTACCACAAGGTGAAGTAACAGAGACTGAAGTTCCCAAGGCTGAGTTGGGGGCTCACAGTGAAGGGATGACCCCCTGGTCAGATATGAACAGTGATACTTCAGGACTTGTGTTCCCAACATCATATTCTCTGTCCAGATTGTACATGTAAACCAACTGAGTTGAGATAGAATCAAGGCATTCGGTTGGTTTTCACTGGATCTGTACAATATTGTGGGGCTTTCTATCTGTAAATTCTTTATTTTATTTGTACTTGTTATTATTCATGTGTGTGTGTGTGTGTGTGTGTGTGTGTGTGTGTGCACGTGTCTGTGCACACACATGAGGTCAGAGGACAGCTTGCAAGAGTGGATTCTCTCCTTACAACATGTGGGTCCGGGGATAGAACTTGGCTGCCAGGTTTAGCTGCAGGGGTTTTGTCTGCATCTGACTAACCCCCTGGCCATAAGTCCCTGAAGCTCTTGCCTCCACCTCCCAAGAGTTGGGATTAGAGGCCTATGTTACAACACTTGGTTTGTTTTTGTACTTGTTTTGTTTTGTACTTGTTTTGTACTCTAAAGCCGGGACTTCCAAGCTGGCCTAGGCTCCTCTAAAACTCTCCCCCTGCCTCAGTCTCCTAAGTGCTATAATAGTAGGTGTAGCTACGATAGCCAGGGCTTTGTTATCTTTATCATTTGACCCGATGTTGAGTCCAGTGCTTGGTGAATACATGTGAGTATTTGCTAAATAAAGGAAAGGTGATTCTTTTCAATAAACAGCCAAGAGGATAGGATTGCTGGCTATTTGTTATTCTTGCTTCAATAGGTTGTCTTGTTTTGCTTGTTAGTTTGTTTGTTTTTTGTTTTGTTTATGAGACAGGATTTCTATGCACAGCCTTGGCTGTCCTGGAAGCTTTTCCGTAGACCAAGCTGGCCATGAGCTCACACAGATCCTCCTGCCCCTGCCTCCCAAGTGCTAGGATTAAAGGTGTGTGCCACCACTGGCTTTCTTGGTTTTCTTAATACTGGGCTACATCATATAGACTAGGTATAGATCTCTCATCAGAAAAGTCATTTGCAAATTCATTTTCTTATCCTTTGAGTTAAAAAAAGTATTACTTTCGGTCTTCTGGAAGCAGAATGTTTTCTGGTGTTGGTGGTGATTCACCTACTTACGGTCGCTTGTGCAGTTTGACTCTGTATCTAAAACCTGTGTTTTAGATATATCCACACGATTTACCACAATGTTTGATTCTCAGAATTTTAGCTTTAGTTCTTTTGTGTCCATTTTTCATCTTTCTTTGTTCCCTTCTCTCTTTTAACGTTCTTCTTTGTATGTTTGCCCAACTGTGCTATGATTTCTAGTACACGTGATCCTTAAGTATATATTTCAGCTGATTTTGACAAATGGACCTTCAATGTTTTCTGAGTTATGGATTTGTGAAAGTCTGCTTAGTAAATTCATAATCTGCAGTTGGCCACTAAAGGCTGTGAGCAGGTAACAATAAAAAAACTCTGTAATGGAAGTTTTGGTTTCTTTAAAAACTCAGCTATGTGATGTAAATATGTTTTTGTTTTAATCCCAAGTGTGGGATTTTAGTTTGGGCTTTATTTTGTTCACAGCTGATAACTGCCTCCTGTGGAGTATGGTCTTTGCCAGCTGGTAAAGGCCTGCCTCCTGCAGCACAGAGAGGGGTGTGGTCAGGAGTCTGAGGGAGATAAATATGAGAGCCCAGAAAGAGAAAGTGTGGCAGTTTGGGGAGACCAGAGACAGAAGGAGTGGCGGCTTGGAGACAGATGGAGAGAAACATTTCAATGCAGCAGCTTGGAGGAGACTGCTTGCCGTGTCTGCTGTTGATGGAAAATTGGGATAGCCCCTAAAAAAAGAGAAAAAAACCCATTGCCCCCAAACAGCCAGGAGAAATGAAGGGGTCTGTGCCCCCTCTTCCCATTAACCTTCTCTCTCCTACCTAGGGTTGGGGAGTTGGAAGGGAGAGGCTTTAAGGAACCCCAATAAAACAGAGTTAAAAACAAGCACAACAGAGCTCCATTTTACTCATTTGCTTATGAACAATGCAGCCTGGTGGAAGCTGGGAAGTGCCCACCCCATCCAACACCATGTTAGGAATGAAAGAGTCATTACCTCTGAATACCAGCAGTGACCCTAACGTCCCCCATTTTCAGATTTTATCCTCTTGAGGGGATCAGCTCAGCTGAACAGAGCTGCCTTGCCCAAGGTTTTGTCCCTTTGTGGAGCCAACCACACTCCACACAGACTGGCATTAGGGTATGTATGTTTGGACACCCTGCTTCAACTCAGAAGGCTTTGGAAAGGTAACCCTGCTACAGAGCCCTTGATGTCTACAAAGGTAGCTCAAGTTCCCTGTCTAATCCTCTGTTTTCCTCCACTCCCCTCACCAGCATCCCTTCCCTCCCCAAGTTTTTATCTTAAGAGTGTGTCATAAGAATCCATGCTTAACTTGGGCTGGGGAGAAATTTTGGTTACTAATGTGTTTGCCATACAAGTTTGAGGTCCTGAGTTCAACCCCTAGAGCCTACGTTAAACAACAACAACAACAAACAAACAAACAAACAGCAGGACATGGTAGTATGTATTGTAATCCCAGATCAGATCTGAAGAGGTAGAAAGAAGGGAATCCTGGGATAGCGTGCTAGCCTGATCTGAGAGCTCTAAGCAACTGTGAGACCCTGTCTCAAAAAGGTATGTGGGAAGACCTTCACCTACCTGTGTATACACACACACACACACACACACACACACACACACACACACACAGAATTTATGAAAAACTACATCTCAGTCTCTGCATTGAGAAGAATCCAACCTGTTATAGAAAAGCATTTCCCATCCATGTTGGGCTATGGAATATTAACCTTTATGAAATATCTATGTCCTAGAAATGTATTCACAGACTGCCGCATCAGGAGATGAGTGTTATAGAGCAAGAGCTGACAGGTGTGGATTTCGATCTTGTCTACTGACTAAGCTGTTTGACCCTGATCAGGTTGCCATTATGTCTCACTTTATAAGAATGTGAGCACGCCCAGCACAGCGCTTACTTAGGTAATGAAAAGGCTCCTGGAGGGCAGGGTTTGTGTTTATGTTATATATTGCTATAGGTCTAGTGCCTAGAATCGTGCTTGACACATTCAGTGAGCCCTTTCTGAGTCGGGGAAACAGTGCACACCAGGCCTTGAGGGCTGCTCATGCTGCGCGTTTACTCATCGTGTTATGGCATAAGTCATGGTTATTTCTGAGAGGAAGTGGGGGGAACTGCTTTGTGGGCAGCAATGCACAGCTTACTTACTGACCCTTCCCGTGCTGACTGGCTTCCCTAAAGCTGCTGTTGCTGCTACGCTGAGACTCCTCCACCAATGTCCTGCATGCGTCTAAGGACAATTGCCAGGCCACTTCCCTGACCTTTCTTGTAATTTGGGTTATAAGTCATATTGGCAAGAACATAAGCTTCACTGTCTACTTTATTAAAGTGGGGCAAGGCTTAAAAAGCCCCGGTGAAATGAGTTTTGAAGGCTTATTAAATTGTACGATATCCTGATGCTTTTGAGAAGAATTTAAACATCATGCCACATTTCAGCATGAACAAGATTAAAACAACAACAACTTGTAATTACTGTCCTTCATACCCAGACTTACAGTGGCAGAAGCCTTTTTCTTCTTCTTTTTTTTTCTTAAAATGAGGATTTCTTTCATGCATATAATGTTTTGATCAAATCATTCCCTCCCTCCCTCTCCTCCAATTTCTCCTCTATCCCCATTTACCTCCCCATCTTAACTCACTTAACTCTGCCCTATATATTCTTGAGTGCAGGGGGATTAGCTACCAGAGCAGAGGTAAATGCTCAGGGGTTACATCCCTAATGAAAACTTGCCCTCTTCCAGAACCATCAATTTCCAATAGCTTCTTGGGTAGGGGTGATAGTTCGTGATCCCTGCCTCTGTCCGAATTCTGACTTTGTCTGGCTAGATCTTAGGCAGGTCTTGTGCATTCAGTTACAGTTGCTGAGCTAGCGTGTGTAACGTTCCTGTCATGCCTAGCAAATACTGTTTCACTAAAGACATCTACTACTTCCGGGTGTTACAAGTGCTCACCCTCCCTTCCACAGCGATCCCTGAGTTTGGGGGAGAGGGAGTGTGATGCAGATGTTCAGTTTAGAGCTGAGCACTGCCGTCTCTTAGCCTCGTCTCTGCATGATGGCCAGCTGTGGGTCTCTGTATCCAGTCTCCATTCTTTGCAAAAAGAAGCACCTCCAATGATGGACGGGACATCAGTATACCATGCTCATTTAGCAGAATAATGGTAAATTCTCCCCCAGGGAGAATTATAAGACAGCCAGTCATAGGTTCTTCCCTAACTTAACAGGTTTACAAGGCATGGTTTATGTTTGTTGAACCTGTTAAATCCAAACAAAAAGTGGCTGATTGTTTCCGTGGCATTCATGGCACCATTGTGTCAGTGGGCATATCTTGCTAGGCCTGTTGTTTTCAAAGCTTAAAGGCTTCACAGATGGTAAGACTATTGTTGAATTCTTTTCTCCCCCTGTAATCACAAACAAAACACGGCACCATGAAAGCTAGCCAGTAGGTTTGAGGAAGCCTCTAGGTTTGTACCAGCTTGATTTCTCCATATTCTATGACTCAAGTATGTAGTGTTTTGAGCAATAGGTGTAAATTTAGCAGTTAGGTTCTGGAGGGTAACCGAGAGCAATGGCAATAGGTTGTAATGTTTGAGGAATTTACCACAACTTGAAAACATGTAACCCACACCTGACACTGAGCTCTTTCCATGGTAGTCACATTGAAGAAGAAGAGTCCCCAAAGCTGTGTCACTAGACATGGATACTGTTGTCCTAAAAGGCACAGTCTCTGGTAGTATGGAACCTTCAGGCAGTGAACAGCCAAAGGAGCACCTTCTAAACACAGCGAAGGCTGGGGTAATGGATTTTGCCCTTCTCATAGTCTAGGTAGAGAGAAATGTACCAATATAAGGTGCCAACAGAAGCTAGATCTGCATGGATCCAACCAAATAGAGAAGGATCCTGAAAGGATGCAGCTGACGGTAGCAAGGTGTCTCGGGCAAGGTGTCACTCAAATCATGCCCTTTTTGTCACAGCTTTCTTGAGGCTTAACAGTACAATGGTGTGATTAAGTTGCACATAGTGATGGTTTGATATCTGCTCACCTCGTGAGATGATTACCATGACCAGGTCAACAAACACATCTACTAGAGCAGTCTTCCTCTCCCTCCCTTCCTCCCTCCCTCCTTCCCTCCCTCCTTCTCTCCCTCCATGCTTTTCTCCCTCCCTCCCTCTCCCTCTCTCCTTCGCCCCCTTTCCCTTTCTTTCTGTGTTGACATTGCCTAAGCTCCACACTGTCTTAGCCAATTTCAAGTTTATAATACAGTGTATAATATAGTACATTGGCTATACTCACTACCATTTACTAGATTCCCAGTCATTGTCCCATTAGTGAACATTCATGCCTATGACCAACAGTTCCTGTTGCCTGGCAAATCTCAAACTCTCATATATATATATATATATGAGACTGGCATATATATATGTGTGTTTGGCATATATATGTGAGATTAGGCAGTACTTTTCTTTCTCTGTCTGGTTTATTATAGTTACTATAATCTCCTCCAGGCTTATCCATGTTGCCATAATTGATTAACTTCCATGGTTTTAATGGTTGAATAATCTCGTCCAGGGAGTGTGTGTGCTCAAGCATGAACATATGCACATGTACCATATTCTCTTCTTTGTGATGGGGCACAGTTGAGACAGGATCTCACCATGCAGCCCAGGCTGACCTTGAGCTTTTGATCCTCATGCAATCCAGGCTTCACCTTCACAGCTTCATGCAATGGCTTCTCTGGGCCTCCATGCAGGACACCCCAGCCACATGCCTGGCCTCAGTGATTTTCCTTAGTCACAGAGGAAGATTCCATAACCTCTTTCTTCTGTTTTTTACTCTAAAGCCAGAACTATGTGGCTGAAGCTGCCAAGTTCTGTCCTTTGCTGGGGCTGGAACATGGCCCCCTTGTTTAATTACATCTTCACCAGCTTTTTGCTTCCCATGGTTTCCTTTACTGCCTAAGCTTGCCTGTTCTGCAACTTGCTCCGTAGACCAGGTTGGCCTTGAACTCAGAAATCTGAATGCCCCTGTCTCCTGAGTGCTGGGGTTAAAGGCTTGTACCATCATGCCTGGACCTAAGCTGATCTTTAATTCCTTTTAATAAGATGGAAACTTAGCTGGGTAGGATCTTGCCCTAAGGTTACCACTCCCTTAATTCCATTTAATATCTTTATTCTGTTTATCTCCTTGAACATAGGATTTAGCTCCATTCCACTTCCTGGTGCCCCTTTAACATTTGAACCATACATTTTGTATTTTTCCTTGCTCAGCTTGCTCCATTCAATCAAAATGCTATTCATAAGAATGAACCACAGGACAGAGTTTGTACTAAACTGTTTCAAGATTTCCTTTGCCAATGCAATTAATCCAAAACTCTTCAATTTAGCCTCAGGCGCATTTCTTTGGAGAAGATAAAAAAGCAACCTCATTCTTAACCAAAATATCACAAGAATGATCTCTAGACAACATACTAAAATTCTTCTCCTCTGAAACCCCTTGAAGCCAGGCCATAGAATTTCAAATCACCTTCAGCCCCATTCTCTTCCATGCTTCTACTATTATGGTCCATTAAACAGTGCTTAAACTATTCCACTGTTTTTCTAACCCAAAGTACCAAAATCCACATTTCTCCAAACAAAAGCACAGTCAAGCCTGCCGCAGCAATACCCCACTCCTAGTACCAACTTCTGTCTTGCTTAGGGTTTTATTGCTGTGAAGAGACACCATGACCATGGCAACTCTTATAAAGGAAAACATTTGATTAGGGCTGGCTCACAGTGTCAGAGACTTAGTCCATTATCGTCATGGCATATAGGAAGCATGGCAGTATGTATCAGACATGGTGCTGGAGGAGTCAAATGTTCTATATCTTGATCTGCAGGTGGTAGGAATTGACTGTGTCATACTGGTAGTAGCTTGAAAATAGGAGACCTCAAAGCCCACACCCACAGTGATGCACTTCCTCTAACAAGGCCACACCTCCTAATAGTGCCACTCCCTATGGTCCAAGCATTCAAACACATGAGGCTATTTGAACCACAACAGGTTCCCTCTCTCAGATGACTCTAATTTGTGTCAAGATGACATATAACTAGCCAGCACACCTTCAAACTTCATGTCCTCTTTTTCATTATTAACACCTCCTCCCAACACACACACACACACACACACACACACACACACACTCACGAAGTCCTGTTGCGCTTTCTGCACATGCGTATGGAGCCACACTAGGCATAGGACAACCTACCAGCAGTCACCTGTGCAAAGAGTGTTGCTTCTCCATTTAGCAGTCATCAGCTCCCAATAGCAGCCCTGCCAAGGCTCACATTAGATTTTATTCCCAAGTCCTCAACAAAACTTTAACACCTTGAGAGTAACTGAAAAACATGTAAAAAAGTAACATTGAAATATCGTGCTTCTGACATTCATCCAGGATGATGATGATGATGATGATGATGATGATGATGATGATGATGGTGATAGTAACGATGATGTCTGAGACTAGGGCTCACTGTGTAGACCAGGCTGGCCTCACAGAGTTCTATCTGCCTCTCCTTTCTGAGTGCAGGGATTAAAGGATTGCACCATCACATTTGTTTAGGAGCAAAACGTTTAAGCGTCAAAATAAATGAAAGGGGGAGGGAAAGAAAGAGGAGGAGCAGAAAGAAAGAGGAAGGTGTGAGAACAGTAAGACTGGTGTGAGAGGAATCTGTTACTGAGCATGGTTGACTCCTCCCTTATTATGGAGGGATGGAACCCACTGAGCCCCATTTTTCTTGCACAGAATGAGCATTAGGGTGGTAGGTGAGATGTTAGTGGTACCTAATGTATAGGCAGCCCGAGAAGGAGCAAGGAGCCTTTACACTTGCAGCCGCCCTTAAAGGCAGGCTCTTTTCTACTACACTGCGACTCTACCAACAAGGGATCCTTTGCTTGTTTGGTTCTGGTATGCATAGGTAAGGATTTGGAGATAATCAAAGGAACTTTCTAGAAATCATAGGTGATTGTAGAGGGGCCAAGAATGAACCAACAGAAAGGGCAGAGCTGCTGCCTGCTGGGCTACAGCGGCCCTGTGCTTGTGGCTCTGAACGCTGAAGCACAGAGTGGTCAGAGTTGGTAAAAAGGCTGAGTTTGTTCATTCATTAAGGGCATTCTGTATTCAAAGCGGCTTGAAAGGGGCGGGATTATGCAGATGAGTGGAACACTTGTTTAAGCACCCTTGGGCAGTCTTAGGAAGTCTACAACAAAGCCTGGGTTTTTTCCAGCTCTGACTATTTAAGTGAGCCAAGCTTCTATCTGAAAAACCCCAAAGCCATGGCTCATTGCAGGGAGTGTGGACAGCCCACTTCCCTGCAGAGCTGGACAATGAGGGACACCACCTAGTGAGCACGCAGTGCTGCTATAGAGCCAGGGGCTGACCGCTGAATTGGCTTTGCTGAGTTTTGCTTTTACACGACAGAATGTGTCAACCTTCCTTGCGTTAACTTGCCTTCATCCCACAGAAGCGCTCCTCCAGGCCAGTTCCACCTCATCACCCACGGCCCCGCCCGTCCTCCGGCTGGAGAGCTGCAGCAGTGACTTCCAGCCTCACTGTATCTCACCAATTATACAAGTGCCAAATCTTTTCTGTAACTTCTGTGCAGCGTGTGTGTGTGTGTGTGTGTGTGTGTGTGTGTGTGTGTGTGTGTGATGCACGCGCCTGCTGAGGATCTGAGCTAAGGTCCTCACAGTTGCCCAGCAAGCTCTTTACCTGCTGAGCCTCCCCAGCCCTTTTCCTTCATGCCTTCTTTCCCATTACTTCAGTCTAGGTGAGACCTGAAGATTTTTTTTCAGCTCCTTTCCATCCTCCACATTGAGCCACAGTGATTATTCTAGACCCAGTTCTGACCCTCCTTTACCCCTCAGAGGTGTGGACGGTATCTCAAAGTACTTATAGGTTTTGAAGATTTGAAGCATTTCTCTCCTGGCTGCTGAACCAGCCTGGAGTGGCATGTGTCTGTCAGTTCTACCTCCATTGCTAGGGCAAGGTCTTCCACAGCTCTGTTTTTGTGGTTGTTTGTTTCGGTTTGGTTTGTTTGGTTGGTTTGGTTTGTTTGGTTTGTTTGGTTTTCTTCTTCTTTTCTCTCTTCCACAGAAACTGCATAGCAGGTAATATCAACTCCACTTTCATGGGGCTTCTGTGAAGTCCATCCCACAACTGAGATGGAAACATAACACACACAAGTTAAGCACATGGTAGAAAACACTGGGGTTTAGGGGCTGTTTATCATGGTGGTGTTACTCGGCTCATTCTGTCTGACATGCTCTGCTCCAAGGCTTTAATCCCCAGAACCCACTTTGTGGAAGAAAAGAACCAGCTTCCGCAAGTTGTCCTCTGCTCTATGAATGTGCTGTGGCACTCGAACACCCACCTCTCACACACAAATTTGAGAAAATTTACAAAAAAATAAGAAGGAAGTGACGTAAGCCCCTGACACATTCCGTGTACGTCTAACCCCACTCAAAGCAGAGTTCGGCTCACAGCTCTGCCCCAGGCGGTCATTATCTGCAGTTTAATTTGCTGAACTCTGTAAAAGGTCAGAATATCTTTCAAGACCTCCAGACTTCACGGAGCTGAAACTCTGGCAGGGAACATTGAGACTGCTTCCACAGCAGCCGGCCATGACAGCTCTGTGCCTTCCACCAGTGCTCCAAGGGCCGAGCCACACAGCTTGTGAGCAGAAAGGTTTGTTCTGACTCGATTGGCCCTGTTGCTTTCAGGCCTGGCCAGGCAGCGCACTGTAGTGGCAATGAGTAGCAATCTACTTCACCTCAGGGAGAGGGACAGGATGAAGCTGGAGTCCCTCTGTCCTTCCCAAGCCCCAGTGACCTGAATACCATGCATGAGGCCCTCTCAAAGTTTTCATGAGCTTTCAATAGCATGGAAGGAGGGGCTGGGCCTTGAGGGCCAGACTCTGGAGGACACTTCAGATGCAAATTATAGGTGACCCCCTTGAGGAGCAGAAAGTGAGTTAAGGAGACAAAGGTAAGGGACAATGCGAGGCAGAAAAGTCCAGCAAAGGTGGGCAGATGCTGACTGGAGGTGGGGAAGAACGGGCTTTGTGGGGAGGAATGAGGAAGGGGTCTCAGGAACAAGACTGATGTATTTAGCTTGGGTGTCCCTTGTGCTGAACTGCATCCTGGGGAGCAGGCAGGACAGACAGGTTAGAGTCAAAGTCATTCAGTCTTGCATTAAAAGCTTTGGACTCGAGTCTCATGAAAATGGCGCCCTTACCCACTAAGCCATCTTGCCACCCTGCTTTTCTTATTTCTAAAACAATACAACTGCTGGTTCAGAGAGCTGGCAGTCCTACTGAGGCTACGTATATGCCTGCCCGACTGCTGGCCTGTATCACTCTGAGGCATATGCCCAACAGGAAACACGCAGAACGTTCATGGCAGACCTATACGTAATCTCCAAAGGAGATTTCCTGGGAGTCCACAGAATAACATGGTAAACTGATTCCATTTCCTAGGAGATTAGTGTGTGGGGGGACAAAGAATTACCTGGATCATGCTCAACAGCGTGAATTAATCTCATATAAATGTTAGAAAAAAAAAACAGATCTGACACTAAATTATGTAATTCTAGCATACAAAGAGAAAGACTAGCAAAGTTAAGATGTGCTCATTAGAGGTCAGGCGAGGTATTGCCCTGGCTTGGAGGAAGTACGAGGCCTCTGGGAGCTGCTATGGCCTGCTTCTTGGTTGAGCTGGTTTCATGGCACACCATTGTCCTAAGCCCGTGATAAACTCATACACATTAAGCTGTGAAAGAAAGTTCCAAGGGGGATATGTGTTCATAAAATTTTAGAAAATGTAAATAAGTGGAGATAATAAAAGATCTTTTGATTCTACAGTCTATAATATTGTAGCTATTTTTACTTGTTTCCCTTTAGTGTCTTCTTTATAATTTTATTTATATTTTGTATTACTTGGGCATGTACTTACTAACTTGTATATTGGTGTATCTGTGGAGGTCAGAGGATAGCTTATGGGAGCTGGTTCTCCTACCATGTGGGTCTGAGAGATAGAACTCAGATAATCAGGTTTGGCCACTTGGACCACTAAACTACCTTACTGACCCTATTTGTACATTTTGTTTTCAAGAAAGGGTTTCTCTGTGTGGCTGTGGCTGTCTTTGGCTCACTTTGTAGACCAGGCAGGCCTCGAACTCATAGAGATCCGACTGCCTCTGCCTCCCTGAGTGCTGGGATTACAGGCCTGCACCCCTGTGCCCGGCTTCTATTTGTACTTTTAAATACTGATGGAAACAACAGGACCGTTTCTGGAAAGGCAGAGGCACTTGCTCATGATGATCACTCCTCATACACCTTCCCTGCCATGGCTTCCATGGATGCTACCAGACAGCATCAGAGACAAGTTTTAAGACTGAGCTTTCATGCAGCTCAGAAGAGTGAGGTGAGACATTTGCCACTCCTTGAAGGAGGGCCTCACCTGGACACGCAATTACCTTCACGCATCAGTCTCAACCGGTGGGTCACGCCCCTTTGGGATCTGAACGATCCATTCACAAGGGTCACATATCAGATATTTACATAATGAGTCATAACAGTAGCAAAATTACAGTTATGAAGCATCAAAGAAGTAATTTTATGGTTGGAGGTCACCATGATGTGAGGTTATGAAAGGGCTGCAGCAATAGGAAGGTTGAGAATAAGTGGCCTAGCCCGATGCTCAACTACCTTAGAGGAAGGACAGCCCTGGAAACCCCTTGCGGGATGATCTCAGCCTACACAGGACAGCCTTCCACTCTTAGTGAGCAGGGATGCTCCCTGAGGGTAGCTACTGCATCCACACGCTCAGCAATGGGTTTCCAAAGTCTAGCATTTTGCCTGGCGCCTCATACAACATTTCTACAAAATTCATTTATCAAGGGTACGTATTGAGTGGAGAGCCTCCTGGTGGCTGACTATGGGTTCAGTGTCACGAACGGTTAATCCATCCCTTAGGACGTGCACTCGGATAAAAGTTTGGTTATGGTGACTTAAACACCCAGGTTCATTCTTTTCTGTTCCAGACATGGAGAGTTCTATAAAGTCATCAAGGACACAATCTTCTGTCTTTGCACTGCATCCTGAGCATATCCTCAAGGGTGTGTGATGGCTGACAGAGCTGCCAAAATTCCATGCAGGAGACAGAATCACCAACTGATCATATTCCAAAGTTAAACACAGTTGGGTGTAATTAAATGATAGCCAAACACTAGCCTAACAAAAGTTCCCAAATTACTCATTACCTCTGTCTCTCCTATGAGTTAAAACAATTCCCTTTTTAATAGAACAAATTTTACCACTCTGCCAGTAAATTGTATCTCAGTGCATCAGGATGAAAGATTCCCAACACGGAAGACCAAAGCATTCCACTCCCATACTTCAGTGGCAACTGGGTGGAGCAGTTGGATTTAGACACTGACCATTTCAATGAGCTGATAGGTTTGTGTGCCGGAAGGAACAGACAGACATGTTTTTTTTGTCAGATCTCCAGATGTCTCCATGCCAGCTGCAGCAGGGGAATGTCAGCTGATAGAGCTACCATCAGCCTGAGTTCCTGTCCCTCTTAAGGGCCTCCTTTCAGATTAAGCCGAATCCTTGGCTCAGCAAGTTTCAGGAAGACCTTACAAGAGGCAAAGTTAGTGAGTCCGGTAAGTATTCAGACAGAATCATCTAAAAACAAAACAAACAAAAAAAAAAAAACCAACGGTATAAGAGCCCAAGCCAGGGGTGAGCTTCTCAAAAGAGTCCTGTTTGGGTGTGTTTACAAGGCTGTTCATGAGACGCTGTGACCCTGTCACACTTGTCAAAGGCTGTGATTTGTAAGCCTTAAAGAGCAAGCAAGTAACCAAGTAAAAGTCTATGAGCTAGCTCATTCCTCTTCCTTTTATAAGCGAAAATGCAAGGTGGTTCTTGCGTAGTGTATTGTTTAGTTTTAGCGATGAGAGAGGAATGTTAGCACTGCTAATTGTGAGGTGTAGCATCCTGGGCCCCGAATAGGCTCCGTTCATTTGCTGTTGTGAAGATCCTGGGTTCTCATCACATATCTCCAGGAAGGCACACCTCATGTTCACAGGCAGCTTTGACGTTGTCAGTGGTGTTGAAGTTTCTTGGCTGCCAGGCAACAGGCATGGCAAACACGTCCCAGGATGAGGGGCGTCTTTCTGTCTCAGGTCCCTTCAGTTCCCTGTCTGTCCATCGGGGCTTGCTTTGCTTTGACTGTGGATCAGACCCTGAGCTTTCACATTTCCACCATGGTATTTGGTCTATGGGTTCACAGTTTAGGGTCCTTTGATTTTTCCTAAGTGAGTCACCAAGCTCAGGAAAAACTCCACCAGCTGCCTTCAAAGGCACTCCTCCTGCTGTGGCGATACAGACAGGAGGCTTCTAGCATTGCGAGTCAAGCCGCCACTGGACAAGCTAACTAGCAAATTTCTGGATACCGGCGGATGTCTTTCTGGCTGTGTGGTTTCTGTTCTGCTTTTAACAGTGAAGCTTTGCTCACATGAATGAGCCTGGTCCAGGCAGTCTCCTCCCTTCTCACATCTCCCATCAAGAAAGACCGAGAGCCTCAATGTGAATGGAAGGTTCTCTGAGACATTTAATTTTACAAAATGTTTGAAAGCTGACTGCAAATCTCTCCAGTGGATTCCAGTGGAAAGATGATGAGAGCCTAGGCTTGGATATTATCCACCGAGTCCACCAGGCAAAGTTTTAGCCAAGTCCACATATGGTAAGGGTTTAATGAATAGTTTTTTGGGGATTTTTTTTGTTTTGTTTTGTTTGTTTGTTTAATGAATTGATTGAATCCTATTGTGCCAGACCAATCAGCATCCAAAAGGGAGGAAAAGCCAATCAGGGCTCTTTCTTTCCTTTACTTAAAAAGAATTTTTGTATTATTCTTTGATATTTCATACATACTATAATGTGTTTTCACCACACACCCCCCATTACCTATTGCTCTGTTTTATACCCTCCCTCGGAACCCCTTCTTCCCAACAAGTCCTTTCCTATTTTCACGTCTCAGGTGTGTGCACCTGTGTGCATGTGTGTGATCATATATGCATGTGTGTGTGCATGTGTGTTTGTGTATGCGCCTGTGTGCACCTATGTGTTATGCGCACAGATGTGTGTGTGCGTGTGTGCGTGTGTGTGTGTGTGTGAGAGAGAGAGAGACTTGGCGAGTGTGACAGCCACGCCATCTGCAGAGGACAGCGGGTCACAGCGCTACTCCAAACCCTCCTCTTCTTACCTCCTTTTGTTCCATCTTCTCTGCTTCTCGGTGTTCCCTAGGCCTTGGGGATGGGGTGTCCTGCTGCATTTCCTAAGTGGAGTGCTACCATGGGACATTCCAGCAAGTGACCCAATGTGCTGGCGGAGTCACCAGAGTTGGCTCTGTAAGTAACCCAGCACCACGAACATACAGGCAGCCCCAACTAAGCTCAGTGAGTCTCTGTCTGTCTGTCTGTCTGGTCTCTCTCTCTCTCACACACATACACACACCATGAAAGTTGGGAAGAAGGGGTTCGGTGGGAAGGGATCAAACAGGACAATGGGCAATGGGGAGATATAATCAAAATACATTATATTGTGCATGAAACTGTCAAAAAATAAATCCTTGAAATTGAAACTAAAACCAGAAATTAGTCTCCTTGCAAAGATTTGTCTGTGCTGATTCGCCACTCCTCAAACTGCATTCTCCTGCCTCCTTGATAGGTTGCCTTCTTTGACTGAAAAGGAAGGTACTGATCTCCACATGCCAACTCCTTCTGTGCTCTGAAAAGAAGCCATCCAGGCAGAAAAGGAATTTGCTGAAATTGGGAAATCTGTGCTGTGCTCTGTCCATCTGGATGGCTCCTCCTCTGCTCACTGTGTCTGCCGACACAGTCTTCACAGGCCAGTGTGTCATCTATAGAATGATGCCCAGGCTGGCACCGACACTCTGAATTAGCCCTTGAAGACATTAGCTTTTATAGCAGAAATTCTGGAAACTTCTGAGTTTGCGTGGGAAAAACAAACTTTCCTTCAATAATCATTCATGTCATTCCTAGCTCTTGTTTTTGTTTTGGTTTGTTTTTTGTTTTTCTAGACATGGTTTCTCTGTGTAGTCCTGGTTGTGTTCGACTCACTCTGTACACCAGGCTGACCTTGAACTCACAGAGATCCACTGGCCTCTGCCTCCCCGAGGGCTGAGATTACAGGCTAGTACCACCCTGCCAGGCCCACTTCTAGATCTTATTTTTGGTTTTTTTTTTGTTGTTTGTTTGTTTTGTTTTTTTCCCCCCCAAAAAATTGTGAAGAATCTGAGTTGCTGAGTCTCTGAGTCACTGTCATAGGTGACTTAGAAATTTCACTCATCTGGATCCCATTATAATGCTAAGTTCTCTGTGCAGGCAGTTTCTCCATCCACCATTTTGAACACCGGATATGTGAAGAGATATGCTTTTAAGCTGAGCGTGCTCAGGAATGTGGCCACCTCTACCGTGATGACATCTTTCCAATAAGGCTAAACACAAATTTCCCCGGTAAATTCTTGCCTCATGTGTTTGTGAAGAGACTTACACCTCCAGTGCTCCACTTACTTGTGTAAATAATAAATGGCTGTTCATCCTTTATTTCTGAGTATGTCTTCTGGCTTTCTCACCACCGAGGAGTGAAACCATGCTCAGTTACAGACATGCTGCTTGGCGGGGTCTTATTCCTCACAGTATAGTCCATCAACCCAGCAATGTCTGCCTTACACTTAGACTCAGGGACTCACATGCTAAGTTGGTAAGAATTTAAATATCCACATCCCTTTTTAGCACACATCGTAGCACTGTCTTTGGGTGCCCGGCTCCTTTTTTGCTCTATGGACTTCTGTAAGGGGCAAGGAGGGTGTGGGGAGAGTGTGAGCCACAGGGTTAAGGGAGAGAAGATACCAGTGTAATTTCAACCCAGTTCAGGGGCAAGCCATCTTGTATTGTCTACATGCAACCGCCATTCAGAAAGAGCACTGTTAGGAGCGAGGTCTTCGAGACCACGAGAGCCGTGAGTCCATCTTGAGATGGGAGAGCATTAGAAAGAAGGACACATCATAGTACAAACAGCAGGAATGGGGCCTGAGGGGAAGGAGATGTTCCCCTGTAAGCCTGGAGAAGAACTTCATTAAGAGGTATGGCTTCAGGGAAGAGAGCCAGCCACAGGGACAGGGTGCTGGACGCGACAGCCTTCAGACAAATCTCCTATAAAAGGAAAGCATCTGACTTCTACATGCTTTCAGTGTGTGTGGGAAGCCCCACATCATGTCATTTACTCTGGGATAGCCCATCTTTAAAGAACACGAAGGAGCCAGGTACTGGGTCAAGCCACAAATTAGGGACTGTGTAGCCACGGCACTGCCCTGTCCTTAATGCTGTCGCAGGGAGAGAGGCACAGGAGGCAGGGTATGGCCTGACCTCTTCAGATTGTGGGATCCTGCCCTGCAGAGTGACCAGTGTGTTAAAGGGTCAACTCCTAACCAGCAGGCTCGTGAGCTGACAGGAGCTGACACGGACAAACCCTCCATCTATGAGGACACTTAAGTCTTAGTTTGGAGACACTCCCCTACCTCTGGAGAACCAGAGCAACACACATCCAACTTTGGTCCCAACTTCCAGTTTTAACAGTCCTGTTAAAACTGCAGAGCAGGGGAAGGGTCTACAATTCATTTTTAACAAGCTCCCAGAGGAGGGTCACGTGATGGTTCCTGGACTTTTTTGGACTAGCACAGCCCAAGAACACAGCAGGTCAGTAGCCCTGGGCAGAACAGCCACACAGAACACAGAGCCCGAGGGACACTCCTGGGATTCAGGTGCTGGGGTGGGAAGTCTTAACCTTGACAAGCCGCTGGCTGTGGGGTGTTCAGCCTAGGATGACCAGCCACCCCCACTTGCCTGAGCAAGGAAAACCCCATGTCCTGGGACTAAGTGTCATAGTTCTGTGATATTTGCCAGGTAACGCCCAGTTGGAAACACGCAGTCCTTCTGATGATTTGCTTGGTGGTTTTTCACTTAGGTGAACACGTTGGCTGTTTGTTTCATTTCTGGCCCTAGCCACACCTTAGAGAGGAAGTAGTCAAGCTTTAGATAAGGCTACCTTATCTTTTCTTAGTGGCTCTGTGATCTCAACTTGCACAGGAACTGCAGCTGAGCAGGGCTTTTTCCATCTGCTACCCAGAACATGGAAATGTTCTAAGTATGTATTCCAGAAGAGCAATGGAAGGTTGGAAACTCCGTCGGAGCCCGAGAGAAGCCAGTTTTAATATGGGCTGAGAACCACCGCTGCACATGACAGTAAATCGGCTGGAGCCTGTCATTGCAAAATGCTTGGCTCATTTCCAACCACGGCAACCCCAGCAGCATCCGTGGGGTCCTGTTGTTTGTCATGCGTACAGGCTGAAACAGGCTACATGAAAGAAAGCAGAACCGTGCTCACTGGAATCTGGGAATGGGGTTAAGGGTGGATGATGTGGACAGATGGAGGGTGGATATCCTGTACACATATGGACATGTCATTTTACTCCCTAGTAATCACTACAGAATGTTTAGGGTGCAGCTTCCTCTTCAACCAGACATCTGAAAGTGTTGCCTGAAGAGATGGTCTTGTTAGCCACAGTCAACATCTCCCTCACACCTGGCATCCAGGCCGCTCTTACAGAAAGAGTACTCTTCCTCCAGCTTCTGGTCCAGCTGGGGAGCAAGAAGGAATCCTTAGATTTGACGCCTAATTGTCCTGCCCAAGAAACTCACCAATCAGTGGCTACTCCTTACAGAGCTTTGCTCCCACCAGCTAAGGTTCACATGAGAGTGGGCCTCGGCTCCCAGGACTAGGCCACCAGAGCCAATAGCCTCACTGCATCCTGCCAGCCTTCTAGGGGAGGCCTCACACTGGGACAGGAAACCAGCAGTTTCAACAGTGGCCCTGACTCCCCAGCTTTCTTCCTGGTTCCTTCCTTCTCCTTCTCTTCCTCCTTCTTTCTCTTCCCTTGTCTTCTTTGCTGGTTTTCTTCTTCCCATTTTTCTCATTCTCCACGTTTTCTCTCCTTCCTCTATTTGCTCTTCCCCACCCCACCTACCTCTCCACACCTGTGTTTGAGTCTCTGCCCTTTCTCTAAGAAGGCTCACTTACCATTTCACCAAACTCTTGCTGTCCTGGGAAATTCTGGTTTCAAAGTACACCCCCCCCCCCAAAAAAAAAAGAGAACTGTAGGCTTGGATCTCAAATTCTGGGTGAGGCACTTGGAAGTGCTCAAGGTGTGGGTTTAGAACCCAGCAGCTGACCCCTGGGACTCACACAAGGCCATGGCCCCACCCTGCTAAAGCCTATAGTCCCTGAGGCCACAGGAGCTGGAAATCCCTGGGCAATGGTGTAGGTGGTTAGGACTGCAAGATCAGACAGCACAGGCTGCAGTTCTAACCTTGACACTCAGCAGAGCTCAACCAAGGCAGCAATGTCTGGGGCCCACACAGATTCCTCCGTAAATGGAAGGCAGCATGCTGCCCTTCCTGAAAGTGGCACAATAGGTGACCTCAGTTCCTACATCAGAATCAAGTATGTGCTCAACGATTGTCCCTTCTCTTTAAAATTTCAAATACAGTACCACTATTTTTAAGACACTTGCTGCTCTATTTTTACACTGATAGCACAGGAACGAACCCCCAAATATCAAAAGATGGAATTTTATACAAAAACCAAATGCTTGGTGAAAGACCCCTGCCTCACCCTAAGTTAAACATAGCTAACGCCATTTTGTGAGACACCACTGTTTTGTAAAACTCTGAAGGCTAAATGGAAAACTGGAAAATTACTAAGAAACCCCCAGCTGTGTCACCCACTTGGGATATCTGCGTCAGGCTGCCCCAGTCGAACTAAAAACAGTTTGTGTTAATCACCCTCATGGATATCTGTGAGACTGTTCCAGCTGAGATAGGGAAAAAATAAAACAACAGGTGGCAGGCCACGTCAAGGGGTCATCATGACCATTTTGACCACCCAGTTCCTGGAATCTAGGTGTCCCTGCCAAACTTTGACGCAAAACCGTGGTCTCATGTAAATGTACCAATCAGCCCCCTGTAACCATGCTTCGCGCTTCTGCTCTAAAACCCTATAAAAAGCCCAGCTTTACACTCAGAGGGCGCACAAGTCCTCCGAGTGACTCTGCTGCCCCGGGTACCCGTGTATCAAAATAAAAGCCTCTTGCTGTTTGCATCTGAACGCCTGGACTAGTTGATCCTTGGGCAGGGGTCTCTCAGACGAAAGATACCCTCCGGGGGTCTTTCACCTGGGAAGGATTAAGAGGAGGTGTGTCGCTGGAGGTCGGCTTTGAGGTTTCAAAAGACCTGAACCATGCCCATTGTCTCTCTCTCTGCCTCATAGTTGTGTCTCAAGTTGTGAACATTCAGCTACTGCTCCAGAGCAGGCCTGGCTGCCATGCCTCTTTGCCATGATAGTCACTGAATCACATCCTCTGACACTGGGAACTCTCAATTAAACATTTCCTATTAGAAGTTGCCTTGGTCATGGTGTGTTCTCAGAGTAACAGAAAGGCAACTGAGACACTAGCCATTGGGAAATGCAACCTCAAGTTAGTCTGAGTTATCATTTCACCCCAGTCAGAGTGGCTGTCATCAACAAAATCAACAACAAATGTTGGAGAGGCTGTGGAGAGAAAAGAACCCTTATTCACTGCTGGTGGCAGGAGGGGCGCACATGAATACATACCTCAAGAAAATCAGTTTGGAGACTTCTTTACAAAAACGAAGAGACCTGGGCATGGAAAAACACGTTTTTAATCCCAGAAATCTGGAGGCAGAGGCAGGTGGGTCTCTGAGTTTGAGCCAGTCTGGTCTACAGAACCAGATTCCTGGCAGCCATGGAAAACCATGTCTCAAGACAGAAAAAAAAAATTGAAAGTAGAACAACTACCATCTGACCCAGCTGTTTTACTCCTGGGCCTATACCTAAGAATGACATACCTTACAATAGGGATGTTTTCATTCCCGTGTTTATTGCTGCTTTATTCACCATGGCAAGGAACTGGAATCAACTTAGTTGTCTATCAATAGATGAATGGATAATGATAGATAATGAAAACTTGGAATATATATATATATATATATATATATATATAATGGAATACTACTCAGCTCTTAGAGAAAATGAAGATAAAAACTTTCCAGAACAATGCATGAACTTAAATATATAATACGTGAGGTTACACGCTCTCAGAAAAAAAAGTAAACTGCATACCCTTGTTCATATGAGGAACCGAGCCATCCAAGAATACATTTATATATGAAACAAATGTACACGTGGGTACAGAGAACAAGAAAGAGAAGAGGACAAGGAAGGCTAATGTAAGATGACAAGGAAGGACTGAATGTAGGTAAAGGACGTGAGTTATGAAAGAGGATATAAGGTTAATTATGTTTCTACTTATAACTCTGGCATGGATGTTTTGGTTTTGGTGGTAGATAAGTGTATAAAATATAATGGATCCCAAAAGTGTAAAATGCAGTGCGAATTTCTGACGTTTGTTTTTTTTTTTTTTTTTTTTTTTCTGAATGGCTCTTCTAAAACTGTATTTAGTTACACAGACTTTGGCTTTGGTTCATTTTTGTGCATAACGTTTTTATTTATTTGCAAGGGTTTTTTTTAATAATAAGATTTATAAAATTAACAAAGAAACAATCAAAAAGACACTGCGCTGTGGTAGAGCAATGCAGAGAGCTATTTAAGCTGGTCCCAGCCTAGCGCCTGCCTGTGTCAGATGTCAGCACATTTTGCATTTTTTTTTTAACTTTCATGAAAAAAGTATGTGTCCAGCCATGAACATTTGCCCAAGGCCTGGGGAGAGTTCCAGTCCCAGCATGGATTGTCTAAGCTGTGAATTGGAGATGCTTGCTTTTGGCCCGGGAAGACTATGAAAGAACATTTGGCTGGCTCTAGGCGGCTGGTGATAATTAGGGAGAGGGAGCTTGTTACAGCCTGGTTCATAAATGTTCTCCAAAGACCCATGCATTTAAAGGCTGTTCCACAGCTTGTGGCACTGTTACCAGTTGGAGCCTTTAGGAAGTGCGGCCCA
The DNA here is from genome assembly GCF_907164565.1 of Psammomys obesus. NCBI lineage: Eukaryota > Metazoa > Chordata > Mammalia > Rodentia > Muridae > Psammomys > Psammomys obesus. Next base: position 21,370,316 of record NW_026596117.1, on the reverse strand, counting down.
TGGGAGGAAGTTAGGTCATCTGAGGTGGGAGTTGGGGAGGGCTCTTGAAAAGAGATGCTGGGATCACAGTCTCCTCTCTGTCTTGTTGTTCCTGGCCCACATGCCTATCTTTGTGCCACCAAGCACACTCTGTCACTTGGCCTTACCACCAGCGTAAAAGCAGTGGAGCCAACCAATGCTCTTTTGTTTATTTGTTTTGTTTTTCGAGGCAGGATTTCTTTGTGTAGCCTTGGCTGACCTGGACTACAAGCTCTGAAACCAGGTAGGCAGTGGTGGTGCATGTCTTTGATCCCAGCACTCAGGAGGCAGAGGCAGGTGGGTCTCTGTGAGTTTGAGGCCAGCTTGCTCTACAGAGCTAGTTCTAGGACAACTGATACTACACAAAGAAACTCTGTCTTGAAAAACAACAACAAAAAATCTCTTTCTTCTTTTCAGTTAATATTCTTGGGTATTTTGTCATAGCTGACTAACACAGGGCAGTAAATGGAATCCTGAAGATTCTTCAAGATCATCACAAAGAGGAATAGTGTTTATCCCTATCTCCTTTCTATCTTCAGCCTCTGTCAACTGATGTCATGTAAACATTCCATTGTACAAACACAAGATAAAAGGCCACAATCTCCAGAAGATGCTCTTTAGCAGGTGCACAAGTCCTGAGCTCACAAGCCGACTTGGCATGGCTTGCAGAGCACGCCTGTAAGGCGTGGGCTTACGGAGCAACAGCACAACAGACAGAGATGCACAGGACCATCGTCACAGATGGCCAAGCTAGAGAGTGGACTGGGTGTGGCCGAGACCCAGCCATACCAATGTTGGATGGGACCAAACATTACCTTGGCTCTCTCCATTAAAACTTTGAGTGACAGCCGAAGGATAGAAAGGCCGGTGTGGAAGAGTTTCTGAAAGACGACAAAGTCCAAACAAGATGGCCAGGTCATTTCAACTTTTCAGCTTCTCCTATTCCTCCCCAAGGACCTGGTTCATCTTGAACAAATGACTAGCTCATTGAGGGTGGAGATGACTTCCAACCAGTTTCAAGTCTGGGCCCGACTGTCTCAAGGCAGTAGGTGCCCATTCTTACAGAAAGGGTAGCCTGGTGATGAGACCACTGAGGGGAAGGCACTGGGCTCTCCTAATCTCTTCCCTGTGACATAGGGGTGACTGGATAGCAAGGTCACCATGGAAAGCTAAGAGGAAACAAATGAGTGGCACTGTGACACCTTGCCTACAGGAGGTGGTTAAGGACACTCATCTGAACTCACACTTCAGGACTGCTACTCTTGGGGTCAAAATCAAGTGGAAGAATCTACTGTAATAGTCAATTTTATATGAAACTAAAACAACAAAGCTAGTATTTGCTCAAACAGGCACCAAAACCAGCATGGAGGATCAGGATTTCTTATATGGATGGTCCAAGAGGAGTCACCTTCTTAACACTAAGCAACCACACAGGGCTTCTATAGTGGTTACAGGCCTTTCAGCATCATTTTAAACTTCTATGTAATGGGTGGGCTTAACTTGATACCAGCCTAAGAGGGTCTATATGAGTAAGATCAAAAGTGAGAAATTCTCTTCTTATGGTTATGCCCATTTACAGAAACAGCTAAAGAATGCAGAGCTTAGGGCATTTTTATTTTTGTAAAATTGGATAATTGTAGGCAGCTGCTAGACCAGATAACTGTAAGTAACTATTTCCTGCAGGTGGTCTCCATGGTCCTGTTTTCTCCTTTTGATTTTGTTGACTTAATTTTCTCCATCAGAGAATTAGCTTGACTGGGCCATAGGATGCCCAGATAGCTCATTAAGCATTATTTCTCTGTGTCGTTATCTAGGTGTTTCTAGAAGAGATGAGCCTTTGAATTGGAGGACTCAGTAAGCAAATGGCCCTCCTTTATGATTGGCATCACCCAGTCATTGAGGGCAGAGGCAGACAGAATTTGCTCTGTCCAATTGCGTGAATGTAGACACTGGCATTTTGCTCATGGTCCTCCTCACCCTTAGGTCCCTGGCAGACATTATCAATGTCTATTTTCTCTATCATCTGTGTGTGTGTGTGTCTGTCTGTCTTTGTCTCTGTCTCTCTGTCTCTCTGTTTCTCTTTCTGTCTCTGTATGTGTGTGTGCCTGCATGTGTTACCATCTATCATCTATCAATTTCTCCTTCCTATCACTGATTTTACTTCTCTGGGGCTGCCCTTCTCACCCTCTTCTTACAGAGGCCATCTACCACAGACTAGAGTTAGGTTCATAGCAGCTTTATTTGTAATAGCCAGAAGCTGGAAACAACCCAGATGTCCCTCGGTTGAGGAATGGATACAGAAATTGTAGTACATTACACAATGGAATACTGCTCAGCAATTAAAAAACAAGGAAATCATGAAATTTGCAGGCAAATGGTGGGAACTAGAAGAGATCATCCTGAGTGAGGTATCTCAGAAGCAGAAAGACACACACAGTATCTACTCACTTATAAGTGGATATTAGAGATATAAAATAGGATAAACATACTAAAATCTGTACACCTAAAGAAGCTAAGCAAGAAGGAGGACCCTGGGTAAGATACTCAATCTTCATTCAGAAAGGCAAATGGGATGGACATCTAACGAGGGAGAAAACAGGGAACAAGACAGGAGCCTACCACAGAGGGCCTCTGAAAGACTCTGATACCCAGCAGGGTACAAAACATATGCTGAGACTCATAGCCAAACTTTGGGCAGAGAGCAGGGAATCTTATGAAAGAAGGGGGAGAAAGACCTGGTAGAGACAAGCGCTCCACAAGGAGAGCAACAGAACCAAAAAAAAAAAAAAAAAATCTGGGACAGGGGTCTTTTGTGAGACTGATACTCCAAACAAGGATCATGCATGAAGATAACCTAGAACCCCTGCATAGATGTAGCCCATGGCAGCTCAGTGTCCAAGAGAGGTCCCTAGTAATGGGAACAGGGACTGTCTGTCACATGAACTCTGGGGCTGGCTCTTTGATCACCTCTTCCTGTGGGGGAAACAGCCTTACCAGTCCACAGAGGAAGACAGTGCAATCAGTCCTGATGAGACCTGATAGGCTAGGGTCAGAAGGAACAGGAGGAGGACCACTCCTATCAGTGGACTGGGGAAGGGGCATAGGTGAAGAGGAGGGAGGGAGGGTGGGATTGGGAGGGAATGAGAGAGGGCTACAGCTGGGATACAAAGTGAATAAATTGTAACTAATAAAAAGAAAATAAAATTTTAAAAAAAGAAAAGAAAAAATGCCTAGCCTACCTCAATTCCTGAAAGCCAGCAAGAGGGCTGTTGGGGTTTAAAAGAAAGGGGGTATGGTGATTTTTCTGGTCACTGCCTGATTTCTAAAAGGGAGAAGCAATGAGCTAACCCCCCCTCTTAAAACCTTAACACACCAATGCTGGACTCTAGCCCCCCCATGCTGGCTCTATTCCCCAATCCTGTTCTCTTGCACTCTTACTCTCTTTAGGTTCCCCAGATCACAGTCCATGGGCCGGGTCCCCTATCACTTGGGGTAACTGAAGAGGCCTCAGAATGTCGCGGAACTTCTGTGTTAGCAATCCCCTATGATCCAGCTCTTGGGAGACTAAGCCAGGAATATTATGAGTTAGAGGCCCAAGCTTCATACCTGTCTCAAAACAACACTCCAAACTAAGAAACAAAGCCCTCAAGTTTATGATGAAAAAATTTATTTGAGAAGATGTGACCTGGGTCCATGAGTTTCTGCTCACGCCATCTTCAGTACCATGATTGGCACCCTGCTCTAGATTTGGCCTCTGCCATCTCCAAATGAGGGCGGGTTTGCTACCCTGGCTTGTCTGTTTTCCTGAAGATTCTCCTCTGAGATGTCTGGAGGGCTCCCTCCCATGTTTCCTTGGGTCATACAGTCTCCTCAGCATCACTTCCTGGGTACCCATCTGCATCTGTGCATCCATTACTCCCCCTCCCATGTCCCAGCGCTGCCTCGAGGTTCCCCCAGAGCCTCACATGATCTACACATTTGATTATTGATTTTGTGTCTTTTTCCCTACTAGAATGTGAATCCCACATCTTTTGGTCTCTTGCTGTGTCTGCATTCTCTGTAGCAGGACCAAGTAGAAGTTCAGATATTATTTTGTAGTTGTCTCCTTTTGCGTCAGATCTTTTTCCTCTGAGGCCATTGGCAAACCAAGGCCGGCCTTATTGGAAGGAAAGTGCAGTGAACTTGAATGACCTCTATGCTCATACCATCCCCTTTTATTTCAATTCCCAGTGATTTACACTTGCAATGAAATGCAAATGTAACTTGAAATGAAACTTGCAAAACTCAAAGCGTGTGAGAAAGAGTTTATTCCACTTGTCTGCATCTCAACTTTGCTTCTGTTCCAAGGTCATTTCCAGGAAGAACCTCAGATGTCTTCCTTACCCTGAAGTTGTGACTAAGAGCCAGGAGTTCATGTCACACTGAGTAACCAGTGGCAGGGCAGCATTTGATCCCAACTGTCATAGATACCTTCCTTAGGATCTGCACTCAGCAACTCACAGATCAGTAACCACAGTCCCCTCTATGAGGAGGCCCTTTGTGATCTTCTGCATGCTGCCTTGACTTCCAGTCAGTCCATTACCTCCACCTCACTCAAAGACACAGACATGGTAATGTGTTACTTCAGCACCATGCTGGATTCCAGTTCTTTCTAAAAGCATGACACCATCCCCAGAAAAGAACTCCCTCCTAGATAGCTCTCCCAAGAAGGAGGGGACAGAGGCCTACCAAGCTTTCTGAGAGCCACTAGGGCCTGATTAGATCTCCTCTGTCATGTGAGAAACAGGAACACTCTAGAGAAACAGTTTCCTGTGGCAGGTAAAAGCTTTGAAACATGAGAAGGAAGGCATGTGGGCTAAGGCTGCCTTTGAAGATGGAAGAGCTGGCCATATGATGCCTCTAGGAATTGTGAGGCATCAATGCAGGGTAGTCAACAAAGAAATGTGCTCCAAGCCCTCCAGCCACAAGGAACCAAACTCTGCTAGCACCTAGACTGGGTGCAGAGGCAGATCCATTCCTATAGCCCAGACAAGAACCCCCATCTCAGTTGGAGCTGGACATCAGCTTTATAAGATGCTGAGCAAAGAATCCAAGACAGCGCACCTGGACTTAGAACTTCATCGGAGCTGGGACCTAACACGTGGCTGTTGTCATCAGCCACTCACGACAGAAAACAAAAGAAGGGCCCAAGTCAGAGCACCTGTCCCTAGAACGCACTTGATAATGCTTCGGAAAATGGCCTTCCCCTTGACTCCTGAATGCTTTGGAAACACTTTTAGAGAAGGAGGACTCTGCACTTCTCCAGCTCTCTTTATTAGCCAGCCCCACTGTCACTGGACTGAGGTCATTTGTATTTATTGACCTTTGACTTCTGTTAATGAGCAATAACAGCAAGTATGTGTGGCCCTGCAGAGATGAGCAATCAAAAGCCAGATGCCTATCCTACCCCTGCGTGGGGCAGGTGGGAAGAGTCAGGACCTCTGTTCACTGGGCTCTAAGACGCTGTGTGGATCTGAGGGTCCTGTCTAGCTGCTGCATTCCTGGTTTTGTTAGTTACTATTTAAAGAAATAGGAGGCTAGGGTCAACCGATCTTCTCTGCAAGAGGTTTATTAAGTGGGTATGAAGGGAGTGGGGGAAACAGGACATGGTGGGGAGAGAGAAAGAAAGGGAAAGGGGGGCGCCCCCTAGAGAAAGAGGGAGAGAGATAGAGAGAAAGAGGAGAGTGAGAGAGTGTGTGTGTAAGAGGAGAGTAAGAGAGATACCATGTGTCAGGGTTGGCCCTTTAAGGGGCAAGGTAACCACGCCTTCCAGGTGTGGCCACGTGGCTGGCGACACATGATGACATCATAAGTTACTGGGTAACCCAGGAGCAGGTTGTGTTCCAAAATACTAACAGGTTTGAATTTTACACTTGAAGTTAGTTTTTTAACCTAACTCAAGACAAGCGTTCTCTATCAAAGCTTATAAAACAAAATAGAACTCTTTCTTTCAAAATGGCTTTCTCCAACTGGGGACCTTTCATTTTTGCTTTTGTTTTTTTTTTTTTTGTTTGTTTTGTTTTTCAAAAGATTTTCTATCTCTCTATCTACCTACCTATCTGTTTATTTGTGTGTGGGCATGCATATGCGAGCATGCCATGCTTTTGTTTTATTGACACAGGGTCTCTCTGTCGTATAACCCTGGCTGTCCTACAACTCACCATGTTGCCCAGGTCAGCCTTGAACTCACAGAGATCTGCTTGCTTCTGCCTTGCCCAAATGCAGGAAAGAAAGGTGCGTGCCACCCCTGCGGGATCCAGTGACCCTTTCTATGTCTTCCACGCGAGCCTCAGGCGGTAGGTGTTTTCTTTACATACAGTCCTCACACGGATGGTCCCTCCAAATATTTCCTTGAGTCAGACTCTCTCATGCCCTATCCAGTCTGTGCCCTCGGCGTGGCCTGGTGACCTCAGCCCTTCACACACTTCTCTCCAGCGACTTCGACAGCTCACAGTACTTCATTTCGTAACTGTTTTTTTCTGAGCTTCAGAACTGAAGCTACATGTGTGGTTTGGAATCCTTAAAAGGCTATGAGTCGGCATTTCTCTTTCTCGCAAGCTGATCAGCTGCCCTGCCATCATTTACTACAGTTGGCAGAAGACATGGGACTCCGACATCAGAGCCAAAGGACTTCCCTTCTGCTGCACAGAATCAAGCCCATGCTTTTACATTGGTGCCCTCTCTCCCACTGCTCCCCTGTGGACTATGTAGATGTCCAGAGGGTGACACACACATGGGGGGCCCACCATCATGCCAGAGGAATGCTTTGCTAAGGGAACCCGAGCTCTTATAATGGAATGTGAGCAAACCAGCTGGACGCTGGCCTGAGGGAAGACATCTTTATTATACTGGCCCGATCTTCTCTCTGGGGGAAGATACTGTCTTTGTCTTCCAGGCTATTTGCTATACAGCATCTTTAAAGAGACATGGCTCTTCTGTTAGGAAGTACAGAGGTAGGAGAAACCAATGGGGAGGCCCTTTGTGGTGTCCCATGCCCTTATTCCACACTGGGAAGGTAGAAGCAGAAGGGTCCTAGATTTGAAGCCAACCTAGGCTTAAAAACAAGCAAGACCAAAGCAATGGCAAATAGTGTCCCTGCTCAGGAAGCAATGGTACACAGAACCTCACAGCCCCTGGGAATGTTCTTCCCATGCCCACCTCGTCATGTTTCTCCAGTTTCTCAGCTCTGAGTCACAGAAAGAAAGCCAGGTTTTTGAGAAGTAAAAGGAAACTGAACAATGTTTCAAAAGATGTGTTTTGAGAACATAACATACGGAGTTCAAAAGAAATCCAGAGACGTACTGGCAAGAGCGAAAACTCTCTCCTTCTCCATCTCCATCAAAACTCAATGAAACTGAAAGCATCCTCCCAAAGAATACCGGAACAAAACCAAGTATTACCACTCGTCCCTTGTATATAAGAGATTAAAGGCTTCTTATATGAAGGATGTTTACCTAGAATCCAGAGACTTGGTTTGAATCTCCCCTCTGGCCTTAACTACATACCTGTGTACCTTAAGACATGTTCACCTACATTCCAGGCCTGGGTTTAGGCAAGAGTGTGCCTTTAAACAGATGTTCTCTCTAGAATATTCCAGCTTGTAAAGTCTGAACTACTCCAGTTCCGTGCCAAACCCCTGAGAGACACTGAACCCGCTCCAAAGCCCCTGAGACTAATTCCTACGCAGCATCTGTGAAGGCAACATCCAGCTTAGAGCTGCATGGTTTATGCACTGCACTTACCCAAAGAGGTAAAAGACAAGTGACATGCTGTCAGAGAGCTGGTACCCAGACCATCTACTCCTACCATGTGCCCAAGTTGGTGCCCTATTTAATTAGTCCATCCAAAGATGCTCATGGGCCACTCCTGTTTCAGAGAAAACCACCGGTTTCCACTTGGAAGGAAGAGCAGGAAACACTGCCTTGAAGATTTAGAAGTTCAGTCAGCATTTCTGAACTCCATCCAGGGCAAGAAATCCTGACATTCTAATCAGAAGGTCCTGCACCTAGCTGTGGCCCTGTGAGACCTGTGTGTTCATTGCTCCCTCTTCTAACAACAGACTCATTATAGCAAATAAAAAGAATTACTTTTTATGAATAGAGAAAGGAATACAATTTTTTTGTGTGTGTTTTAGTTTTTGAAATAAGGGCTCTCTGTAGCCCTGGCTGTCCTGGACCTCTCCATGTAGACCAGACTGACTTCGAACTCACAGAAATCCACCTGCTTCTGGTTAATCCCACGTGTTACGATTAAAGGTATGCACCACCACATCCAGCTCAGAATTTTACAAGAGCTACTGCTCAGTAGACACATATCTTATGCATAGCATCCTTATGAGATGTGTGGGCACTCTGTGCACGTGGAGGCCAGAGGTCAGCATCTGGCATCTTCCTCTCCGGAAGCATCCAGGATCATCCAGTATCTTATTCTCCATGTTATTGTTTAAGATGGGATCTCTGACTGTACCTGAAGCTTGCCGATTCAGCCTGACTAGCTACCCAGCTAGCCCCAGAGATCCACCTGTCTCCCCCGCTCACCAGCTACAGAATGTGTCGCTGCTTCTGGTTTTAATGCAGGCGCTGGACCTGAGCTCAATTCCACACATTCGTGCAGTAGGCACTCAGTAGTGACTGAGCCGTTTCCCTACCCCACACCTGAAACTCAATGCTGTTCTCTGGGAAGCCATGTTGAAAACAAGGTACGACGTGGGGTCACCCTATCCTAGTGTTTCTCACGCTGGGTGGCTTGCTCCTCTTCAAGCCCCCAAATAAGCCATAGGATCCGACTCTCAAATGTCCAACCAAATAGTCCCCTGCCCTATCTGGTTGTATGGCTTGGCTTGGCCATTGGGACATTTGTCAGAATGGCACAGAAAGTGATCGATACAGGCTGGTATGATCCACTTGTGGGGGGCAGTGTGATTCCCTCAGTGAGCAAAACCCACACCCACACGTGTTCAGCCCACGCTCCACTGGGATCACTCCAAAACATCAGAGCTAAGAAAAAATCAGAAGATTCACTTAAGAAAATTTCTAGCACTTAGCAGTATTCAGATCTCAAGACTGGGTTAGAATGCTTGCCTCATGACTCCTGGCGCTCATTTTTACAGCCGGCGGAAGGGAAGCAAGGGAAAAAGCTGGCTGGCCGCAGTCAGCATTTATCTTGTATCTTCTGTGCTTGGCTTAGCCTATGATTGGCTGAAGCTTGGCTTCTGTGATTGTGAGTCGGCCGTTAGAAGGATATGCTCTTAAGTACGTAATTTGTGTACATACAAAAGCAGGTGGCAGTCAGCTGCGCATGGAGGCACCCTCTGCCAGATTTTATCACCCACCTATAGAAACATACTTAGATCACACTTACCAATTGTTCTAGTTTCCTGTGTGTCACTGTGATAAAACAATCTGACCCAAACCGAAGTAGGGATGAAGGGACTGGTTTTTAGCTTACAAGCTATCACTGGAGGTAGTCAGGCTGGAAATGAAGCAGGAACTTGAAGTGGACCCTCTGGGGGAACGCTGTGTCTAATGGCCGGCTTCCTTGAAGACGCCTGCATAGCTAGCTCTCTTCTACATCATCATCTCAGAGTGGGCCTTCCTCATCAACTAACAATCAAGACAGCCCCTCCCCCAGACACGCCTACAGGCCAGTCTATCCGAGCATGCCCTCAGCTGAATCTGCCTGCTCAGGTGACTTTAGGCTAGATCGAGCTGACCGTCAAAACTAATCAGGACAGCGACATATCAAGAGCCACCACGATCTCAAGAAATACAGGACCAGCCCGGTTATGAGGAAAGACCATGGAGCCTGGACCTTCAAGCTACGCTCCCAACTGAATACAGAAAGAACTGCTGCTGAGTTCACCACAGAACTGAGAGGAATGGAACCTACGGCTATTTCGAGCCTTTGCAATTGCTCAGGGTTTTTATATGGTGATGACTGCCCACGGAGTAGCAAGACACAGTACTGTAGTCACTTGTTACCTGTCGGCCTTTTAGTAAGACAAGTTGAAGGTCATCCTTATTTTAAGTAGGGGCTCCACAGAGCCTTTCGTAGTTTCCTTAGGTATGGACAGACTGAGCATTGCTGACTCAGGGTCAGGTTGCAGTGGCTAAGTATGCTGAAATCTCTACCCCAGATACCACTGAGAAAAGAAGAGAGCGGACTCCTCCAGCTTCCTGCCCCTCCCTGCCATAAACTAAGATTTCATGTCAAATCAAAACTGATTGGTACAAAAACAGCCACTTAGCTGAGCTTCTTAACTGTTCTTTGGGAGCCAGGTTTAAGTGCTAACTGACAATCTGTCTAAAAAAACTGTTTGGAAAATATCCTAATTTCCAAACACCTAAAAGATCTGTGGGAAGGGACTAGCCACTGGTGAGGGGAAAAGCTAACTTGAGACTTCAGCCATATCGGGCAGTTTTGATGAAGTCAGCACTCCTTAGCACGCCGGCACGAGGGGATTCCTGACTCTTCCGAGATCCCTGGAGGGTTTACGTGCCTCGTCTGGTTCTGAGTCACCCGCTGCCCCCTGCTTCAGCTACTCTGTCTTCTCTGCATTCCATGCTGTCATGGAATCTTGCACAGACTCAGTGTCTGGCCCCTTTAGTGAGTTCCTGCTGAGCCTAGCACATGACAAATAGTTCCCACAGAACGGCTTCTCTGCAAGCAGTGCCACAGGACCGAGGACAGGAGGGACTTCCCTCCAAGAAGAGCGGCAAGGCCTGAGCGTGCTTTCCTGAATCCCACCCCAGCCTGAGCCTGTGCTCCCCTCAGAGAGTGCCCAGCTTGTTGTAATCTCTCTCAGAGTTCTTCAGTGCTAAGGGGGTGAGGCCTTTAGAAATGCCTACCCCCAGATCCTTCAGGGTGATGGATGGAAATGTCTAGATCTCTCTTTGCAGCTGTGCCTCTTCCTCTCTTTTTAACCTACCTATATATGAACCCTTTCTGGACCTCCACCGAAGCTGTGCAAAGGAGAAACTTCAGCTTGGAGACTTTCTCTCAGACACAAGAGTTCTTCCTGACAGTTAGAGGGAGACTCTCACAATCATTACTGTTGTGACAGAGACTCCAGATAATAGCAGCTGAAGAGCCAGGCATGGTGGGGCACGCCTGTAATCCCCGCAATCAGAGAGGCAGAGGCTGGCAGATCGCTGTGAGTTCAAGGCCAGCCTGATCTACAGAGCCAGTTTAAGACAGCCATGACTATTTAGAGAAACCATGTCTCTGAAACAAATTAAACAACACTAATTAAACAACAACAACAAAACCCAACAGCTCAAGAGTGTAAGATTTAGGTTGGCACACGGTTTCAGGGAGATTATAGGCCATGGTCCTGGGGGAGGGAGTGGTCTACTCCATAGTGATGGAAGCAAGTAGAGGAGGATGCAGGATACTCATGACGGGCTAAGTAGTGAAGAGAGCGGGCTGGAAAGGTTGATGGGGATAACTTTCAAACTGCTGCCCCCATCACCTCTCCTAACAGCTCCATAGTTTTCAAAGGAGGACCGCCAGCTGGAAATCCAGCTCTCAAAGCAAGAACCTGTGGGGGGGCATTTCAGATTCAAACCACATCAGCGCACAAGGGGACCCCTTTGAAGATGCCCTTAAAGAAGAGAAAGTTCTCTGCTGCCTAGCATGAGCTCTGTGCTCCTGACTCATAATGCTGTGTGCCTCAGAAACATGCAGAGAAGCACCAGAACGTGCCCTTTCTCGAGCTCCTCAGTGCACACTCTTTTATTAATGCTTTTTCTTTTTCCATTTTCACGTGTGTATGTACGTGTGCACACGTGTGTTACATGTATGTGGACTTCTGTGTGTAAGGGTGTGCAGGTGTGTGCTTGACTGTGCATGTAGAAGTTGGAAGTTGTCTAAAACCATCCTTGGTGGATCTTTCACATCATTCACTGAGTCAGGGTCTCCACAGCCAAAAGCTCAGCCATGTGGCTTGCCTCACTAGCCAGCTGGTTCTGGGGACTGCCTGTTGCCCCCTCCCAAGGCTGGAATTACAGGTGGGTTGCCATACCTAAGCAATATTCATATGGGCTCTGAGGAACAGAATTCGGGTCCTCAAACTTGGTGGCAAGTGCGTTAACTACTGGGCCATCTCTCTAGCCAGTGTAGACTCTTTAAAGCAAGCTAGAATGCATGAGTCTCAAAGACACAGGAGGCCTGCTGGGCTAGGACGACTCTGCCTTTACCTCTTTTGAACACCCCCCCCCGGTCTCTCTCTGTGTCTCTGTCTCTCTGCCCCCTCCCTCGTGTGTGTGTATGGTGTGTCTGTGTGTGTGTGTACCTGGAAGGGCATCAAGGCTTCATGCTAACTTTCCCAGCCCCCTTCCTTCCCGTTCTGGGGATTCTCAACACTCTGAGCTTACTTTTCCCAGCCGTCAACAGAATGTAATAATTCTAAGACATTAGCCAAGATTCCCAGACCACAGCCAGGCTGTATGTCCTCTTGCCTGAGTAAGGTGAGACCGGAGCAGCATTGCTAAGCACAGTGAGAGGACGTTCATACAGCTCTCCACAGCAGTCTGCATGAAGAGAGAGAGCTTCCCATCCTCCTGTGGCCAGGAAAGAAACGTTGATACCAGAGACTGTGCGGATGGGAACCACATAAAGGTGGCCTCCAGAGGACGGCAGTGACCTCTCCTGACAGTCAGCGAGACATGGAGCTCTGTCCCAGCACTGCCCAGAACTCAATTCTACTGGCAGCCAGAGAGACTGGAGAAAGACCCTGAGCCTGGGATGAGCTCACAGCCCCAGCAGACACCTGTGTGTCGGCCTGGAGGTGCCTGAGCCGAAGACCTAGTTAATGCACATCTGAAGTTCTCATGACAGCTGTTTGAGATAAACAATGTGTGTTGTTTTATGTCACCATTGGTGGTAGTTTGCTGTTCAGCAAACTCTCCTCTCCAGTTTGAGTGTGCCCCTGTGTTACAAACCGAATCTGTAAAGTAAGCCACTGACGTTTGGAGGTAAAGCCTTTTAGAGACCCCAGCATAAAGGAGAATGTGTCGGGCTCCGTGGGCCACCTCCACTGTTTCCAGGTCCCAGTGAGACAGAACAGCATGGTGAAAGGGTGTAGAAAGCCAAGGTGCTCACGTCACGGTAGCTAAGAAGCAGAGGGAGACAGGAACAGGATGGGACAAGTACATTTGTCCAGAACACTCTCCCCAGTAGCCTACTTCCTCCAGTTAGCCCTCACCCCCTAGGTCTGACCACCTCCCCCAATAGTGGTAGCAGCTGAGGATCCTGCTTTTAATACACAGGCCTTGGGGGGGGGGCATTTTCTATTCAAACCTTAAGGAGAGGTGATGAGAATTGAATGAAAAGGATGTGAGTACGGATGCCCAGGCTGCTATTGATTGTTTTATGAGAGGAAGAAAGGCCTGAGCTAGCCTGCTTCCTAGGTGACTAAGCAGTGTCTTATGTCATGCTCTGACACGGTCCTTGAAGGGCACACTTTGTCAGCTGGAGCCTCCCCCCTGCTTCTCTCACTCTCTTCTCCTTCCTCCTGTCTCCCATGTGTGAGCTGAATCTAAGGCAACCCCCCAAATTACAACCCTATGTGTGACCAGTGCGCCCCTGGATCTTTCTGGACCATGCTTCAGTTCATGGGGAGGGGCTGACGCGAGCCTACGGCATGGCTCCTGCCTTTCTAATCCATACCCAACCTCATTATTCCCGGGACACACAGGGTCCAGGGTGTCCATTCTCACTCAGGTTGTGGCACTTTGAGAACCCCTAATCTAGACTCTCTTTCCTCTGGTCCCTCATATAATGCCAGACCTGGAGCGGTCACTGTTCCAGCACAGCGAGTCCAGACCAGAGGGTCAGGAGGGTCAGGAGGAGCAGGCTCTGTCCTAAGAATCCCTTTCTCCACCAGCAAACCCCTTAATAAAGAAGGAGGAGGAAGGGGTTGCTGGGATGGGGCAAAGAAGCTTTACACTCAGCGTGGGTAGAGACTGCCTCAGATGCGTGAGAGAGGAAGGAGGTCTAAACTCTGCACGCCTTATTTCTCCCTCACAGATCAAGCACTGGGCTGTGCACACAGGTGGGACTTGCAGCTTTCTTTTATTCCTAGAGATAAGAAGAAGTAACACTCCCATAGTCAGACTGCAGAATCCAAGGGTCCTTGCTGAGAAACCCTGAAAACACACAAACAGGGCTCAAATTTTAACAGCCCCCAGCTCTGCGCAGGTGCTGCCTGCTCCAGGGTGCTTTGTCGGTGCCCAGCCTGAGCTGCCCATGGGTGGGCTACAGGGACCTGCTTGCTCTGCCCTAGTGCCTGTCTTCCTTGCCAGAGAGTGTCCCCCCTATTCCTGCCAAGGCTGGAGCAAGAAATTGTGTTTTGTTTCCTGTTCTTGCCATCTGTTGTTGCCAGACACATCATGTTGGGGACTGTTTAGAGCTTGTGCACAAAGAGGACTGTCGCCGATATAAATATGTTTTTGTTTTGGTCCCAGGCGTAGGCTGTGTGTGACTGATTCAGATGGTCCACAGCAGCAGACTATTCACCTCATGCGGGCTCTGAGAGGAGCTCTTTAGCTGCAGACAGTTAAAATCTGAGGACTCTGGAGAGAGAATAAATGCCAGAGCCCAGAGGGTGCGGGGCTCTGAGGAAGAACAAGGCTGCTCCTGCTTCCCTGTTGATGCTCTTGGTTGCTGTTGTGAGACAAGAAGATGGAGATCTTCTGAAATGAGGAATGGATTGGCTCCAAGGAACCTGACAACCCTAACCAGCAGGAAGCAGCTAAGAGAACTGCACCCTCTCCCACTAACCCTTTCTCTCTCCTACCTGGTGTTGGGGTGTTGAAAGGGACTGGGGTGGAGTAGGGAGAAAAAGAATATAAGAGATATAAATAAAAGGTTTTTTTTAAGGTAAGCCAACAAAGGACAGCTGGCTGGGTCTATCTCTTACCTCCTACTAAATGTAGTGGATTTCTAAAGAAATTGGGATGCCTTTGCCTGTCTATCTCTGCCTCCTCCTTCCTCCTCTTCTTTTTCCTCTTTTACCCCTCCTCCTTCAGCTTTTTCTCCCCCTCCTACTCCCCCTCCTTGTCCCATTCCTCTTTTTTTCTCCTTATCTTCTTCCTCCTTCCCTTCCTCCACTCCTTCTGGCTTCAGTTCCCAGCACACAAGAAATAATATGAAAGAAATAGAATTCAAGAGAATGGGAAACTCTCAGCTTCCAATGACTGGCGTGAGACTTCAGTGCAAAGCTGCAGTGTTAAAAAAGAAGTTCTACTCATTAAGAAAAGTTGTTGCACTGCACAAATTGACAGCTCTTCAGTTTTCTTTTTTTAAGGTTTGTTTATTTTATCTTGTGTGTAGAATGCTGTCTATATGTGCACTGTGTGTATTCCCTGTGACCTCAGAGACCAAAAGGGCATTGCGTCCCCTAGGACTGAAGCTACAGGTGGTTATAAGGCCCTGATGCTAAGAACTGAACCTGGGTCCTCAGGATGAACAGGAAGTGAGCCCTGAGCCCTGTCTCCAGGCCTCTTGTCTGTTCTATGTGTCAGCAACACTGTGCCAGAAAGTGGCAGATGAGGTCTCAAGAAGAGGTCACAATGTCTGGCTTGAATGAATATCCCTCATGCTCCCTCTCTCTCTTTCCCTGAAACTTTTGTGATTTTACGGTATTTCAGGCATTTTGTCAAGGTGTAATAAGGTTCAGAAAATAAAACAAAGCAATAAAAGAGAGATCAGGAAGTGGCATAATCATAAGGCAGACAAGACTAGTGCAGCTGGCTGCTGCCCATAGCAACACTCTGGTCCAGAACGTGCAGGGCCGCCCTTGCCTGAGCTGGTTTCTCACAGAGAAGCACATTGCATTATTAGTCTAGTTTAGTCTGCCCTGAACTGCTCGAGTGACAGTTGTAGTTTTTGATGTGTGGGCTCTGAACTATTTGAATGGAAGCTTGTGTCCTGGTTGGTGGTGCTATTCCTTTCCTAATTGAGAAGACTTTTTCTTTCAAAAACTTTTAGTGTCTAATCTGCACTAGTCTGTGACTTTCCTATCTTCTATCCATTCTTCAATACAACCCTCCTGCCTACAGGATCGCGGTGCCCTTTGACCCTACTGCCCATGTCCCCCCTCACTGCCTTCTCCTAGCTTTCCTGTCCCTCCCTTGGAGTAACCCTGTTTCTTGGGTTAGTTTCTTGGGACTGCTGAGAAAGAATGTCACAAATAGATGGCTTAAGGTAGGAGGTGTTTGTTTTCTCGTAGTTCTGGAAGCTCAGAGCCCTGGACCGAGGTGTCCGCAAGCCCTTGCTCCCTCTGGAGGCCACGCTTGTCCATGCCTCTCTCCCAGTTTCTCATTGCTTCTGGCACTCTTCAGCTCACACAGATGGATCCCGCCTGTCCCACCTGTCATCCAGCCTTGTTCCTTGTGTCTCTTTTGTGTGTATTAACATGATTTGGGTCCCCTAAAGGTTCACGTAATAAAGGTTAATTCTTTAGCTTGTGGTATTATTGGGTGGGGGCACCTTTAGGAGATGAGAGCTGGTAGGAGGAAGACAGGTCACTGGGGACATGCCCTAGACTGGTGATATAGAAACACCAGTCTCCCTTCTTCATACCTCCTTGTACCTAAAGCTACCACGAGGCAAGTGCCTTTCTCCTCCATTCACTCACCCTTGATCAAACCCAAAATCAAATCTCTCCTTCTTCTTATAAATTGATCATTGGTCCATTTCTTTTCTTCCTCTGACTGCCACACTTCAAGGTTCTAAAGCTCCTCACAGCTTTAGCCATCCTGTCCGCTGGATCTGACCTAAGAATATCTGAGTGGACTGGTGGGACAGGAGAGATGTCTTGAAGAAATTTCACTGTACATGGGAACCTAGCATGTAGCCCAGATGGAGCTGCAGTACGGTGGGAAGGAGAGAAGGGTTTGCAGAAGGTCTTACCTCACATCATGGTCACAGACAGACTTCAGGCTCATTAAATGCAAAAAGGTTAATATAAAAAAAACCGATATAGACTTAATGTCTTGCAGAATGGATTTATGGCCCAGGAATTCCCAGAGTTCTGAAAGGTAAAAATAAAAAATTCAGAGGCTTTGCCAGAGAATAATTAAACAGATGTGCTTTGCATTTGTTAGAGATATTAGAAACAGAACCAAAAGCAAGCTCATGAGGAGAGAGAGGGATATTTGCCATAAATGCTCAAGACAAATGAGGAGTTGCTCCAGAGGTAAAACAACATGATGGAAAGCAAGTATGATAATTAATGGTGCATTAAGATTTCTTAAATGAAAAGAAAAAAAAAAGATTTCTTAAATGAGCAAATCCAAACAGCCAACAGGCATCAAAAATAACCAACATAGGGCTGGCAAGATGGCTCAGCAAATAAAGGTGCCGGCTGCCAAGTTCAAAGACCTGAGCTTGATTCCTGGTTGCCACATGATGGGCGAGAACTCATTCCCTGGAGTTGTTCTCTGACCTCCACCTGTGTGCTGTGCATACTGCTGTGCTGTGCATACTGTTTATGCTGTGCATAAACAAGCATAATTTAAGACTCTAAATGACCAATACAAACTAAAAGCTGGGTTTTGTGACTTCTACAGCATTGTTTTTGGGAAAAAAATTACAACTGTACCAAATATGTTCTTGTATTCTTCCTTCCTTCCTTCCTTCCTTCCTTCCTTCCTCCCTCTCTCCATTCCTCCCTTCCTTTCTTCCTTTTTCCCTCCCTCCCTCCCTTCCTTCCTTTCTCTCATTTTTTTTTTTCCTTTTTGAGACAAGGTCTCACTATGTAGTCTGAAACTCACTCTGTAGATGAGACTGGCCTCACACTTGAAGTAAACTACCTGTCTTTGCCTCTTGGGTTACTGGGCTCCTGGATTAAAGGCATATGATGGTTTGGCTATAAGTTTTTGTTCTTTTTTTTCTTTCTTTTTCTTCTTCTTCTTCTTCTTCTTCTTCTTCTTCTTCTTCTTCTTCTT
>NW_026596117.1:21267647-21352298 GCF_907164565.1 Psammomys obesus | reverse complement strand
TCTTCTTCTTCTTCTTCTTCTTCTTCTTCTTCTTCTTCTTCTTCTTCCTTTTTTGAGGCAGGGCTTCTCTGTGTAGCCTTGGCTGTCTTGAACTCACTCTGTAGACTAAACTGGCTTTGACCTCACGGAGATCCTCCTGCCTCTGCCTCCCTGAGTGCTGGGATTACAGCCATGTGCCACTGTGCCCAGCTTGCCATAATTTCTTAAGCAATGCAGTGTAACCACTCCTTACGTGGCGTTTGCTTTATATGAAATAACACAGGTGATCGAGAGGTAGAGCATGTGGGAGATACATGTAAGTGATATGCAAATATTGTGTGATTTCAGATGAAGAACTTGAGCATTCCTGGATGTCAAAACCCCGATGTCCTGAAGCCAATCCCCTGTGGATCCTAAGGGAAATCTGTATTTGACACCATTTTGCCCTTTTCTCCCAGCCTCTGGTCTTCATCCCATCCCATTCCATCCTGCTTTGTTTCAATTCTATGTACTGGTGCTGGGGATGGAACCCAGGGCCTTCTACACGTTGGGAAATGCTCTACCCTGGACTTCTGCCCCAACCTTTTTGTCCTGGGCTTCTGCTGTTCTTGCCCACTGTTTTCCTTGCTTTTGTTGGACCCTGCCTCTTTTGATGGTTTTATGCTCCATTGAGGTAACTTTGCCCACTAACTTCTGCACAGGTCCCCATTCATTCTTTGCTGGTTTGAGCTGTAATTCATATACTGATAAAGAGAATGTAAAAAAAAAAAAATTAAAGCCAGAGGCTTCAGAGAAAGAGTAAGTAACAGCTAAGCTGCTTAACAAATAATGTCAACTTGGTACTTTTACAGTTCACCACAGAAAAGAAAACTTTACTGAGATGCCCTGAGAGTCACAGCTCTCAGAATGAGAGGAACTTGACATGGGTTTGCAAAATTGGACAATATCCTAATTGTACTTGACATGGCCAAGAAAACGCAATGAATTGGAAACAAAATTTTACAAACTACCCCTAATTTAAAAATTGAAAACAAGGATCAGTCATATCAGAGGAAAGACTAAATTATTTTCCCAGATTTTTAGGGGAAACATGGCATTCTAAAGAGGGATATTTGTGAGAAAGAATTTGAGTTGAATTCAACATCTAATTATATATTAGTTGTTTTTCCTGACGTTTTGATGTTTATGAGTTTGTTAGGATTTTAAAACTTGTAATTTAAGATTGTATCACTTATCTTTCTAGGGAGTTTTTGCCTTTATACTAAATTAAGTTAATACATGTCTTAAAGTGGGGGACACCAATGAGTTCTGGGTAACTAGTGTCCTAAGAGAGATACAAGGCCAGTGGGGGGGGGGAAATGGTGTCTGGGAAGGCAAGGAAGCTTTGGTCAGTAACAATCCAGAGCTCAAGGGCAGAAGAAAAGCAGGGTGAGTTCTTAGAGGAAGGGCAACGGAGGAAGACTGTAGACTTGTCTCCTATTAATATTAAGACTGTTGTTGTTATCATAAAAATCCAAGCAACGGCTCAAGTATATCCATTAGCCACCCTATTCAAATCCTGTATTGAGATACCCTCAGCTGCAGATCCTGAGCTATGACCAAAGCCTCTTTCTGAACCCAACGCTGCTGAGAAAGGCTTCCTCTTTGGTTTCCTAGTATCCACCATGCCTAGAAATTTCAACCATAACTCAGACTTAAAAACATCTGAGTGCAGCATCCTTCTAGCATCTTCTATTATTTCTGTCTAGAGTTTGCAATTTTTTACCACGAGGCAATTCTTTTGTTGATTTGTTCAGTGCTCCTAGGCTTTCAGCTCTGTTTTAATAGAAATTGCCTTTTCCTGCATCATTTGATAGTGTTATAACTCAATTATTAAGTTACATAATTGTCATGCCAAGTCAAATGGACAAAACAGATCTGGTATCAAACACTAAGGAAGTTAAAAACCTACAGTTAGCTGCTAAGATCCTAGGTGGGTCTCCTCCTAGAGAAAGTACACAAGCCATATGGCCTCAGGCTGTAGGCCTTTCTAAATGTATCTTCCCAGAGGAAGTTTCAGGTGGAACCTGGTTAGGCCAGTTTCTACCTTACTCAGTCAGAAGGGAAGTGCAGAAGGTGGGAATTGCTGGCATCAGCTTTGTGGGAGCAGCAGAGAGCTTGAGGGGGATGGAACAGGCTCCGGAAGACTGAGTTCTGACCTAGCAGGAATAATGTGGGCCCTAGATAGGTCACTCCGAAAGCTTTCTGCTGAGGGGGACAGCCCAGCCCTTGACCCCACTGAGAGGCTGCTTTGCTTCCCACGCCTCCTGCCCTGAGCCTCGAGAGGACTCAAAAGTTTCTGGAATGCCTCTGTGCTTACTGCTTTCCTAGCATCTGTGTGGGCTGAAATGAGTTTCTGAGTCCCGGTGTGTCCTGTCTTTGGGACTGAATATCAGCTCGGTTCTCCATTAAGAGAGGCACAGAAAAGGCATCTAAGCTTGCGCCTGGAGCTACTGCCTGCCACACTCCACTCTTCTCCATAGCCTTCCAGCCTTGAGCCATGAGAGAGCACACCCCATCTCCAAACAGCTGGGCTCCAGCCTTGATTTACCTTGGTAGTCTTGAGTGTTACCTTCCTCCAATCCCTGCTTCCACCTCTCAGATCTAGCCTTCCTCTCCTGGCCCACTGCTGACAGCCTCTGGCTAGTTTATTTACTACAAGCCTCTTCTTGCCCTGACTTTACAGAAACAGCAGAGACAAACCTGATAGTCACACTTTAAAGTCCTTGACAGTAAATCCTCTAAACTCCCAGAACAAAACCTCAGACTAGAGCCCGAATTACTTCTCATTGCACACAAGGCCCCAAGCGACCTGGTCCTGCTTTACCTGTTTTTGAAAGGTAGCGGGTGGGAGATGGTGCACATGCTAACAGAGGCTTTATCATGGAGCCAGACTGCCAGCCCTTTTTCCTGTAAGGTTCTGTCATTTGATGGGCAGGCTGCCTGTCTCCTGTGTCTTCTCTTTTGTAGATGACCCTTGCTCTTGATTTTCTGTAGCTTTCATCTTCTTAGAAGGTACTCACCATGCTGACTGCTTCAGCGGGTTCCAAAACTCCCAAAGTGTGTCCCCCCACCCCCCGCCGCCTATTGTCATGATATTCACAACTGCACACTTTCATTTACCTTTCCTTGGGAGGGGGGGGGCGAGGAGGGAGGAAGTGCTTTCCTGAAGGACATGAACCACGCCTTGAAAGGACTAGGCATAACTCCCTCTCCCCCAAAGTCATCAGTCCCAGAAACAAGGCCATAAAATTACCTACCCAAGGAATAGCCTGGAGATAACCACAAGTATGGGAAGGTATCTTATCTCAGGGTGGGGCATCTGTGCGGGGGGGGGGGGGGCAGCCCACCGACCTAACATTCCTGAGGTCTATAGATAGCTCCCTCAATGCTAGTTATGTTAGTTAGCCAATCACTCTGCTGAGTGTCAGCCAGTCGTGTAGCTGCTACGCTGGGAATTTTAGGTTCTTGCTCAAACCCCAAATAAATCTACTGTGTTGGTGATAGTGGAGAGACCAAGCTTAAGCCCGAATAAAGCTCTTTGCTCTTGCACACGTGGTCCAGCTCCTATTGGTCTTTGGAGACCCCAAGATCGGGGCATAACAGTCTCTAATTTCTGCATCTAAGATACAATATACAAAATCTACATATGAGACGGAAGCATCTATTTCAGAAATCCACGGAAAAGCTGATTAGACACTTCCTCTGTAATGGTTAGCTTTAATCATGATCTTGGCACAGCTCGGAATCACATGGGAAGAGATTCTCATCTAGGGATTGTCTACACTTGTGTTGGCCTGTGGCTATGTATGTGGGGGAAATTGTCTTAATTGAGGTGGGAAGCTCAGGCCTACGGTGGGAAGCACCATTCCCTAGGCAAGAAATCCCAAACTACCTAAGAGTAGAGAAATTAAACTAGCACAACCAAGCAAGCAAGCATCCGTGTATTCACTTTTCTTTGGATGTGATGTCACTGGCTGTTAGAAGTCCTTGCTTTGATCTTCCCACAATGATGGACTATAAATTGGAATTGTGAACTGAAATAAATCCCACTCTCCCCTACATCGTGTTGTTTTTTTTTTTTCCAGAGTATTTTGTCACAGCAACAGAAATAAAATTAGAACACCCTCTCATTATTTTTATTTTGGCAAGTCTATTTCAAGAAAAATATAAATCAAAATCTGAAGCAACACAATGTTGTGTGTTCTGCTACTTTCTCTAGACACCACAGGTCTCTTCTTTAGGGGGATCTCTGTAGGAGGTTTGCACAGATTAAAGATGAATGATGAACTTGTATTGTCAGTATGGATTAAGGAAGGGCAGAGGGGATGGAGTGAGGTGTGAGGAAGAAACCACTCTGGGAAGCAGCGTTCCCTTGCCTAGGAGTCCTGGTGACTGTCAAGTTTCCAAGGAAAATGACTCTGGAGGTGCTGGGTGCAATTCCTAGAATAGGAATGGCCTCTGTTTATGCCCACTGCTGGGATGGAGGGCTGGGTTGGCACAGGACAGAATGTTCCAGGACAGGATATCTACGTGAGAGCACTGGTTATAAAAGGAAGGAAGTGTCTTTCATGGGGGTGAGCTTGTTCTTAACTGCAGCACCAGATAAAAGGCCAAGTGAACACCGTCTTGTTTACTCCGAGATTCGAGATTCGGTGTCAATGACCATTCTGAGGGCTTTCCCCCCTAAGCCACCCACAAAGGTCTAAGTTAGGCTGAGGCAAGGCAAACTGGCCAGGCACAGGAGCTGAGCTAGTTTGTGATGTAAGTTTCCCTGCTGATGGGAGCCAGCTGTCATCTTGCCACTGATGCCCAGGAGGCATTCAGCATGATTCACAGGCATGTGGGGGACAGGGGATGGAGCCTGCAAGGCTTTTTATGGGCACCTTCCCCTTACAATTCCTCTTCAGTAGCTGTAGCCGAGCCGGAGTAGAATCAGGGCCACAGTTTGTGCTGGATTTGTCATGGGGAAAGTGTCCCTCACTCCCATTGTCCTCTCAGTTGTCTGCACCCTGTGGCTTTGATGACACACTGCTTGTCCCCCCCAAACCCAAGGCCAACAGGGATTTGTTAAACTTGTCACTTCTCATGACTGTGATAGCCTGTCCCCTCCCCCCCCACCCCTGTGGTGGCAAAGGGCTTCCTGTCAGATTAACCCTATTCTCAGGTAAAATGACCAAAGCAGGATTTTCCTGGGTTTGGTACTGAAAGAGTCACATTCAGGGGGCCTTCTTCCTTAGTAAAAAGGCAAAACAAAAAGCAAACAATTGGCTGATGGCTACAAGATGACTCAGAAATTAAAGGTACCTGTGTCAGTCCGATGACCTCAATTCAATGCCCAGGACCCATGTAAAAGCAGAGAACCTACTCCACAAAGTTCTTCTCTGTTGTCTACCTGCATGTTCGCACACAATTATAACAATAAATCAATGGATAAATAAAATAAGATTGTACTTTTAAAAATGTCTGACTCCCCACCCCCTGGGAACGGTGTCTGCCCACTTTCCTAAGCTATCTGCCCAGGCGTTTGTGCTCACCTTGTCCTGTGATATGCCTGCTAAGCACAGTAGCTCAATGTAGCATAGCCTTTTCCAGCAGCCGCTGCAGGGTTCGATGCTCGCTGTGGGCCCCTCTTGGGAGGAGTTGTTACAAGCACAAGAGTGTTCATGTTTCTGCCAGTCCTTCTGATGCTGCTCATATCATGGACTCCTCTCAAACCCCTGTAAGAGATCTTTCTGAACCCTCTCAGACAAAGACCTGGCCAGGAAGCATGGCTGTCAAAAAAAAATAGACCTCATCTGGAACATAGAGAAGCAGTACCTGTCAAAAAGCAATGCTTTCGTGGAGGAGTCTTCAAAGGTTCATAAAGATTCACGTGCCTGTGCTTAAATTATGTCCTCCTTCCAAACCCCCCAGCCCGCTGGACTGCCACAGTGCAGAGGTGAGTGTCAGTCCAGATGATAGCCGAAATGGCCCCCATGGGGCTTTCTTTCTAGTTGAGAGGTAGCTTTCTTTTCTTTTTTTTTTTTTAATTTATAGAGTTTTTTAAAAATTATACTTTATTTACTTTGTATCCCCCCTCTAGTTCCCTCCCTCCTCCCCTCCCAATCTTTCCCTTCCTCCCCCTTCTCCACACACTCTCCTCCCCAAGTCCACTGGTAGGGGAGGGTTTCTTTTCCTTCCTTCTGATCCTAGTCTGTTAGGTCTCATCAGGAGTGCCTGCATGAGACCTCTGTGGCCTGGTAAGGCTGCTCCCCACTCAGGGGATAGGTGATTAAAGAACAGGCCAATCAGTTCATATCAGAAGCAGTCCCTGTTCCCATTACTATGGAACCCACTTGGACACTGAACTGCCATGGGCTACATCTGTGCAGAGGTTCTAGGTTATCTCCATGCATGGTACTTGGTTGGAGTGTGAGTCTCAGGAAAGACCCCTCTGCTCAAATTTTTTGGTTCTGTTGCTCTCCTTGTGGTCCTCCTGGCCTCTCCAGATCTAACTATTATTTCCCACTTCTTTCATAAGTTTCCCTGCATTCTGCCCAAAGTTTGGCCATAAGTCTCAACATCTGTTTTGATAGTCTGCAGGGCAGAGCCTTTCAGAGGCCCTCTGTGGGAGGCTCCTAACTTGTTTCCTGTTTTCTTCTTCTTCTGATGTCCATCCTCTTTGCCTTTCGGAGTGGGGATTGAGGATTTTAGCCAGAGTCCTCCCTCTTGATTAGTTTCTTTAGGTGTACAGATTTTAGTAGGTTTATCCTAATTTATATGTCTATATGAGTGAATAGCGCTTCCTCAAGATCCAGCCATACCACTCCTAGGCATATATCTAAAAGAGGCTCAAGTACACAATAAGGACATTTGCTCAACCATGTTTGTAGCAACTTTATTTGTAATAGCCAGAAGCTGGAAACAACCCAGACGCCCCTCAACTGAAGAATGGATACAGAAATTGTGGTACATCTACACAATGGAGTATTACTCAGCAATGAAAAACAAGGAAATCATGAAATTTGCAGGTAAATGGTGGGATCTGGAAAGGATCATGCTGAGTGAGCTATCCCAGAAGCAGAAAGACACACACTGAGAGGTAGCTTTCTATGCCTAGAAGCTTGTAAGCGAGCAGCTGTCTAGGCAGCTCCGGTTGAACCAAACAAAACTGGTCCTAAGCAGGGCCTGTGAGAACAGTGTGAAGGTGGCTGCCTTGGGGCTGGCTTTGACAGGGTGTGAGAAATGCAAATTCCACAGCCTACTATGAGACAGAGAGCCTGAGTTTGAATTTCATAGAGGCTGTTGATAATTTACTGTGCTTGAGTTGCTCTGATTCCCAGTCTGAGAGCTGTTTCCAGGCTGCCTGACTTCTGCCATGGGTACTCACAGAGAGGGTCCAGGAGCTTCTGGCTGAAGAATTTTCACATTGCTCATTTAGTGGGATTTATGGCCAAAGGGCAGAATCCCAGGACAGACCAATCACTTAGAAAATGACTCCAAAGCCTGTTTTCTGAAACCATTCTCCTCTTCATTTATCTCTGCAGACATTCACTTCCTGCCTCAGAACAAATTCGAGTAAGAAATTAAAACAAAACAAAACCGAGCTCTTGGCCACAATTATGTCCTTATCTGAACGGTCCAAGGAAAAACTGATGCTCACTTGACTGATCTCTCTTCCTACCCACCAGATTATGATTCATTGGGAAAATGTTCCTTGCAGCTTTTAGAGACTTTTCAAACACTGGCTGTGCTAAAAAGGCGTCAGGTCCACAGCCAAGTCTTGAAATGATGCCCGAAGAACCAAGGGCGAAGCTTTCCTTTTGAAGAGTGTGGAACTTAAACAGCACCCATGCTTAAGCAGAGGGAAGGACCTCTGCTGACTGCCACAAAAATCAACTTTTAACGTTTCTTACGATGGTGATATTTAGCTTTTGTCCCATTCAAAGTTTTTGGGTTTTTTTTTTTCTTTCTTTCTTTCTTCTTTCTTTCCTTTTACAAAACATTGTGGTTTTTATGGAAAAACTTGGTCAAAGTATCAGATTCTTGTCCCGTTTAGGCTAAGCATGCCAGATACAATACATTCAGCGTGATTTTTTTTTATTTTGTGTTTCTTTTTTCACTTAGAAGAATGGAGCCCAGAGCATGGCAAGCTCTCTCCCACTGAGCTGCAGCCCAGCCCACAGGACATGAAATGCTTTCCTTGCCTGAGAAATCCCTGTGACAGTACAGCTTGTCCAGCCACCGTGCGGAGCATCTGAGCCGCCTGAGTGTGTGAGGGCTCCCTGCTACATCCTGGATTCCAGTAGCTCGGATCTTGTCTGCAGTACAGCAGGAGCAAGCTCCTATGATGCACCAATGCCCACCTGCCCTGGGAGGCATGACTATCCAAACTGTAAGCTGACTCCTATTCCAGCCAAGATCCAAGTTTTCTGCAAGCAACATCTAATGCCATAGCCACTGTCTCAATCCAGGAGGAAAGGCTGGGGAGGAAGAATCCCCACAGTACACAAGATTTCAGGGAAGACCTTATGGGCAGGTATGATCTCCTCCCATCTTTATAGATACCTGGAAGGTTCTAGAAAGAGTCAGCAATTGGGCTGGGGAGATGGCTTGGTGGGGAGGAACACTTCTTGCACAAGCTTGAAGACCTGAGTTCGGATCCCCAAAACCTACATAAAAACTTAAGGATGGCTCCATGTGTCTGTAACCCAGCATTGGGTGTGGGGGTGGAACAGGAAGATCAGTGGGCCTGCTGGCCACCAACATGACTCCAGGTTCAGAGAGAGAACTTGTTTCCAAGGAACAAGGTACAGAGTCATAGAGGAGAACACTTGACTTCTTCTATCCTCTTAACATGTGTGTGTGCGTGCATACACACCCGCACGCACACACACACACTGTCAAGGTTTAGACACAAGGCCCTAGCTTGGGACTTACTCAGAAGCTCTGTACCAGGCCGATGGTAACGGAGACTCCATTGCTGCTGGGTACAACCCCTGACCTCGCCACCCACAGCACTTGCTGGCGCCTCCCCATGCACACAAGTGTTGCCTCTTCTGCCTGAGGGCTAAGGGGGCCTGTGCGTCCCTTCACCTGTGTGGTATGCTCGGGCCCTGAGGATATTTTGTCTCCTCGAGCATGAAACACCATCCTCTCAGGCTCTACTCCCTGCGCAAATTCTTCAGCACTTATCCCATTTGGTATCCAGTTTAATTTCCTTTTCTTTCCTTCCTTCTTAGCAATGTGGGCCAAATGCCATTCCTCAGTAAGTCTGTCAGCCATGAATATATTGAAAGTTGATGAGTGTGAGGAACCTGGCCACCAGCCAGGGGTACCGTAAGAGGATGGAAAGTATCGTGTGCGAACCTGAGACTGCCCTACAGTAAAGTTGATTGACATATATATATATATATATATATATATATATATATATATATATGCATATCAGTCAATAAAATAAAAGGAAAATAATCCCAAATCAAAAATTAGCATTAGGCGGGTGCTCCAGTCCCCCAAGTGTCAGTGCATTTGAAATGTAAGGAACCACAGTCTGCCTTATACAGCTTTTTGTTTAGAGGGAATTCAACCAGCTATGACTTTATATGCCAGCTGTGCCAATGCCCCAGGGCAGGTCAAAACTCAGCCTACTGCTCCCACTCACTGCCACATGCTTGTACTATGCATAAATGAGTCTGAGGATATGCCATCATATCCTCAGAAGTGGTTTCAAAGCAGACAGGGCTGCACTGTAAGGCCACTGGGCTGCCTCATTCTCTAAAAAAGTGGGCTCTGGCTCCCTTGTTCAGGATTTCTGTCCCTTCTCCTTCCATTTCATAGATGTCTAAGACAGGGGCATGGAAGCCGAGAGATGAAAACCACAGCTCCAGATTTCTGTTTTGCTAACTATAGTCTTTCAGTTGTAACAGGGAAAGCGGGTAGGGAGTCAGCCTGGCCTAATGTTCTCCACGTGGTCTTGTGGAACCCTTTTGATGATGTCAACAAAATCAGGGCGCAGGTGCGCATGTGCCACAGTTCTGTGCGTGTTAATTGAAGTTAAAATAACTGTTTCTCAGAGGAGCCAAGCACACATTCTTTGACTCTGTCCATGAGTGGGCAGATACAAACTGGTCATGCGCATTGGCATGTGTGTAGAGCTGTATGCGTCCAAGAATAGCCGAGAGCACACATCTTGGTCTGAAAGTTGACAACAAAGAGAGAAAAACCTGGAAAGGTGTGAGCTTTTGTAACCTCCAAGCCCCACCCCCACCCCCCAGTTATGTACCTCCTCCAACAAGGCCACACCTTCTAATCCTTCTTAAACAGTTCCACTTACTGGAGGCCAAGTATTCAAACAAATGAGCCTATAGGGGCCACTCTCATTCAAACCACCACTGGCATCTTTAAGGTAGTGAATTTCGCCTTCCATTGAGAGAGAGGGAGCAAGAGAGTGAGAGAGAGAGAGTGAGAGAGCACCAGAGACCCCAGGATTTGCTTTGACTTGCAACATGGCATGCAGTTTGTACAATGAACAATAAATGAAAGTAATTGCTTGGTTGGGAATTCTGGGTTTCTTCTTCAACCAAATGCTTTGGTAGTAATAGGTCTTATCCTTTGGTACCTTGAGTGCGGTAACCCTAAATTGTATGAATCAGCTGCTTTCCACTCTTCCTATTAACCTGCACCCTAAAGGAATTTCAAAAGCTCTATCTTTTGCACATCTTAAAGATAGCATTAAAGCTTTTTTTAAAAAAATTTAAATAACTACAAAAGATGAGATTTTCTGTATAATGTTAAGTGTTGACATTGCAAGACAAAGCACTTTCATTATATTTCAAGATAGATCTATTAGAATGTAAAAACAAATGGGGGATTTGATACCGACTATCATTCATTTAAAGCGCATAAATGTTCTTTTCTCTAGCTGTCAGAAATCTAATAACCTGTGTTTCCATTTGTTTTCCATACCAAATTTTATTCCAAGAAAATATATTTTTTGTCATTTAAAATTTATATTGACTGTCTAGCTTATTTCTTTACTACAAAAATATATTTAAATGGATTGGGGAGATGGCTTTGTCAGTAAAGCGCTTGCCTGAATGCACAAGCATCTGAATGTAATTTCCCAGAACCCACATAAAAATCCCGGTTTTGTGGCTTATGCTTTTAATCTAGGGGAGCAGCGACAAGAAGTGTGATGACTAATTTTAATTGTCAGTTTGACACAGTCTAGAATCAACTGGGAAAAGAGTTGAAATAAGGGAATGTTTAGATCAGGTTGGCCTGTGGCTCATCTGTGGAGGCCTGTTTTGACTATGGCTTGACTAGGCTTTTAAGGGATAATAATGAAATAAAATATAGTAAGATGAAACAAAGAGTAACACCTTGGAATAGAACAAAGCAAACAAACACAGAAGGAAAAAGCCCAAGAGAAGGTACAAGAGTCAGAGATCCATTTACTCACACATTCAAGGATCCCACAGAAACACTAAGCTAAAAGCCATAATGTATATGGAAAGGACGTGTAGGGTAAAAAAAGAGACAAAAACATAAGTAAACAAAATAAAAATAAAAAATAATAAGATAAAATTAAAGATAATAAAAAGGAAAAGCCCTGACATGACATTAGAGGACAAGGAACCTCCCCAGTTGCCACTGAGTTCACTTTCTGTTGAGCACACAGCCTGCTCTGAAGAGTACTTTGTTTCCCCAGAGAGACTCCCTTGGAGGAAACTGTATCAAGTGGTTATCAGCTGGAGATTGCTTCTGTCAGGGAGGGGGCCATGTGTCCACATCTTTCAGCTGTAGGACCCCATCTGATGCAGAATCACCCAGGCCTGCATGCCGCAGCGGTTTCTGGGAGTACCGTTGCACATCTATCTTGCTGACTTAGAGAACCTTGTTTTCTAGGTGTCTTTCATCCTTTTGACTCTTACAACTCTCTTCCCCTCCTTTTTTTTGGAGGGGGGTGTTGTATGAGCCCTGAAGGGAAGGATTTGATGGAGACATCCCTTTAGGGCTGAGAGTTTTAAGGTCTCTCATTCTCGGTATGAGGTCTAGCTTTGGATCTCTGTATTTATTCCCATTTGCAGCAGGAGGATGTGTCTCCGGTGATGGCTGGGCAAGGCAGTGATCTATGCATATAGCAGAATGTCATGAGGAGTAATTTTATGGCTACTTTTTTAAAAAAGTGGTATTTGGTTTTACCCTAGGTCTTGGGGACTATATAGTTTCAGGTCCTTGGTCATTCAAGCTGTGTCAGGTATGGGTTACACCTTATGTGTGGGTCTTAAATTAAAGCGGGTATCGGTATTGGGTTTGTGCCACCATTGTCCTAACATATCTTGCAGGCAGGACAGCTTTGTAGATCAAAGGGATTTTGGCTGTGTTGGTGTTTGCATTTTTCCTTTGGTGGTGTGCAGGATACCTTCCGATACCAAAGACACCAACACACAGGGGTCAAGGCTCTGGGTAGGCACCATGCTGGCTTCTCTATGTTCAGTGAGCTGTGCAGGTGTTGTCTTCAGCAACAGAGCCTTGTTGTCAGTTTTGTCAGATTGTGGAGAGCGAGCTCTAGTCTTAGAAACAACCTGGGTTTTGGGAGGGTTTCCATGGGATCCCTTTGGCCAACAACTCAATTAGATTTAACCCATTTCTACTACTGAAATCTTCATTTGGTCACAAGAGATGTCCATTTTGGGATCTGTCTCCCACAATATTTGATGATTTCATTTAGATCACCTTTGTATATGTATATATGTTTTAGAAAGTTTCTACTGTGTTATGTTTCCATACTTCTCCTAAAATGACCCGTAATTTTAGCTGTCTTTTCTCCCTCCTCCCCTCCTCCTGCACCCTCTCCACTAGGTCCTCCTATTCTAGTCCCCCTCCCATCTACCCATAGCTAACTGTCCTGTTTCACTTTCCTAGGGAGATCTTTGCTCTCCGATTCTCTACTCTACACCTAACGTCTGTGGTTCTACAGATTATAACTTGGTTATCATTGACCTAGCACTTATAAGTGAGCATATACTACATTTCTTTTTCTGGGTCTGGGTTACCTCACTCGGGATGACTTTTTGCTAGTTCTATCCATTTATCAGTGAGTTACATGATTTCATTTTTGGTAAACAGTTGAGTAATAATACTCTATTGTGTAAATGTAGCATATTTTCTTTATTTGTGGAGAGACATCTAGGTTGTTCCCAATTTCTGGCTATTACGAATAGAACAGCAATGAATGTGGTTGAGCAAGGGTGCCTGTGGAAGGATGAAGTGACCCGTGGGTATAGAGTGGGATAGCTGGATCTTGAGGTAGATAAATTCCCATCTTCCCGAGGAACTGCCACTCTGATTTCCACGGTGGCTGTACAGGTTTGCACTCCCACCAGCAACAGATGAGTGTTCCCCTTTCTCCACATCCTCGGCAGCACGAGCTGTCACTTGTTTTACTGATCTTAGCCATTCTGGCAGCGGTAAGAAAAAAATCTCAAAGTAGTTTTGATTTGCTCTTCTCTGATGACTAAGGGTGTTGAACATTTCTGTAAGTGTTTCTCAGCTGATTGAGTTTCTTCTTCTGCAAATTCTGTTTGTATTTCTACCTCGTTTGTTAATTGGGTTATTTTTATTCTTTTTTTAATATTTATATTTATTTATGTGAATGCTCTATCTGCATATACACCTACATGCCAGAAGAGGCCACCAGATTTCAATATAGATGGTTATGAGCCACCATGTGGTTGCTGGGAACTGAACTCACGATCTCTGGAAGAGCAGACAGTGCTCTTAACCCCTAAGCTGTCTCTCCAGCCCCTATTTCTATTCTTGATTCCTAGTTCTTTGAGTTATTTATATATTTTAGATATTAGCCCTCTGTCAGATGTATAGCTAGTAAAAATCTTTTCCCATTCTGTAGGCCGCACTTTGTTTGAATCATGGTGTCCTTTGCCATACAGAAGCATTTCAATTTCCTGAGCTTCCATTTGTTAACTGTTGATCTTAGAGCCTGTGCTAAGGTGTTCTGTTCAGGAAGTCATCTCTCGTGCCAATGAGTTCTAGGCTGCTCCCCACTTTCTCTTCTGTCAGGTTCAGTGTATCTGGTTCTATGTTGAGGTCTCTAACCCATTCATGAGGTATTCTGTCCTCATGAATGAATTAAGGCGTTATCATTGAGCTGGAAAGGCTTCACTCGCTCTCACTGGGGTCCTTACCTTCTATCTTGGGAGGATTCAGCCTTTGCCACATATGGGCTCTTTGATCATGGACTTTCCAACCTTTAGAACAGCAAGAAATAAATCTGCGTTCTTTACAAATTTCCCCATCCCAAGTATTCTGTGACAGCAGCAGGAACAACACGTGGGGGAGCCCTCCTTGGGAAACAGCACGCGTTGCAGCATTCCCTCCTACCGTTTCCTCTGCTCGGCTCCGTGCATCCTCACCTTTCCCCTCCTAGCCCTTCTGTGGGGAAAGAATCCACAGAGGAGAGGACTTTCTCTGACAGGCTAACCCTTCCACTCAGCTGCCTCAGTTACTTAGCTTTGAGCCTGGATTTGAAAACCTTAGGCATGTTTTTAAAGTGGGGAGAAACTTCTGTTTTGAGCTCCTTGGCATCCCTGGCGCAGCACTACAGGAAGGAGACACTCTTGGTCGGACCCTTTGTCTATGCCTCTGACAGTAAGATCCTCCCTCCCCACTGCCTTCCTTCTCAGTTGTGTTACACTTATTGTTTTTCTGGGACAAAATAGCTAACAAAAACAACTTAAGAAAAGAAGCGTGTTCTGGCTTACAGTGCAAGAGCACATAGTCCCCCACAGCAGGGAAGAGAGGGAGGCTGCATTGCAGCTAGAGCCGAGAAGCAGACAGTAGCTGGGAAGTGGGGCTAGGAAACATGAAGGTCAGTCCCCAGGAGCCTACTTCTTCTAGCAAAGTGCTACCACCGAAAGACTCCACAACCTTCCCAAACAGCACCACACACTGGGGACTAGGTATTTTAAGTTCATGATCCCGGGATGGACATTTCACTTTCAACCCACATACCTCCCCTACCTGCCTCTGGTTCAACTGCTCTCATAGAGCGACAGGGAGCTGTGTAGTCTAAGCTGCAGTCACAGTGACACAGCCAGGAGGGCTGACACATTGTTTGTTTGTTTGTTTATCTTCAGTCTTGCCCAGAGAGTGTCCTCTCTCACTTTGTGCATGGCAGATGTCAGTCACACCAGCCTCAGCAGCCATCTCCCAGGAGGTGCCTCTGCATCCAGCGTAAGAAGGTTTTGGTTGGTTTTGGACCAAAGGTCTGGATGGCCTGGAGTCCTGGCTGGCAGGACTGAGAGACACTTTAGGTGGCAAGGAATTCGAAAGAGGATTCAGAGCCGTGCTCTCAGTGACGGTGTCTCCCCGAGTGGTACTGCTATGCGATGAACTGGAACTTCCGACAAAGCTTTAGCTTAGGAAGTACTAAGAGCAAGTATTTCTGAGAGCAGCAAAGGATGACGACCACCCTGAACGCGTAAAGACACAAAGCCTTATGGAGGCCCTGTGTGCGGTGCCTGCACTGGGCATCATCGGCACACACATCTTGCCACGTCTGAGAGAACACGCTGAGATTGGGGGGGGGGAGTGACCTTACGAGGTGCCAGGTTCCTAGGTTCTGTTATTCCGCCCTGAAGTGAGGGTACTGCTACCTGCCTAGCCAATCATGGAGGCTGCCAGGTCCAGCTCTGCTCCCTGCTAAGAGGCTCCCCACTATCACTAGGGCTCCCCAAGGCTTCCTGTCTCGAAAGTGTGGGGCCCCAGTCCTTCCCATCGCCTTTCACCTGCGTGATGTCAGAGGAAAGCTGTGATGGCTCATGTAAATCGCTAACTTGACACAGTCTCAGGAAGAGGGCTGCAGTGAGGGACTGGCCAGATCAGGTTGGCCTGTGGGCTTATCTGTGGATGACTTTTCTTGATCATGTTAACTGGTGTGGGAAGACAGCCTGATGGTAGGCAGCACCATTTGGGCGCTGAACCAACTGTAAGAGTAGAAGAAGGGACTCCTCCACAGTGCTGGGTTATTGACCTGGAAGTAGAAGCTAAATAAACCCTTTCTCTCTAGACGCTGCTTTCGTCGGGGTGTTTTGTCATAACTACTGAAACAAAACCAGGGAGACCCACAGCCTGGCAGACCCATGCGCTTCTCACGCTCTCAGGAGCAGATTACTCATTGCTGTGAATCTTGGGGCTCTCGAATGAACATTTGTATTTCCCACATCCATACATTAAAACATGATCCCCAAACTGACGGCATATGAAGGTGAGCCTCTTGGGAGATTGTTAAGGGCATGAGAGTGGAACTCCATGAGAGGGGCCACATGCCCTTCTGCCATCTGTGGGTCAGGAAGCCTCCTAACACTATGCAACGCTCTCAGCTCAGACTCCCAGAACCCAGAACCCAGAGCAATGGATTCCAACTGTGCTATCTGGCTAGAGCTGCCAAGCAGACTACAGATTCGGTCCCCCAATTTGTTGAACAAAGGTCTGCGCCAAGGTGCTTGCTCCACCGCTCAGCAGGGTAAGTGAGAGGACATACCAGCCATGTGTTGCCTGGCACATCTGGGTCCCCTGGATGCTGTGATTTCCTTCCGTCTCTAGTCTCCTGGGTAGAGCCAGGGCTCGCTGATTGCTCAGCCTCAGGGGATGTGATACAGGCAGAATGCCTTATCTGGTGATGCCTTTAAGAGCAGTCATCATTTTTAAACTTTGGATCTCAACACTGTTTTGGGCCTGGCCGGATGAGTTATGTCATATCATGTTTTCTCCTGCAGCCAAAGCAGTGCTTATTATGTCTTCAGTTATGACTGAAGGCTAAGTGTCTGTGTTCCTGGGCCGTGCAGCTGAGAGCTATCTGGAGAGGAGGCCCAGGGTTCTACACTGTGGCTTGTGGGGACTGGGACCTGTGCCAATGGCTTGCCAGGGCCTATCTATGTTGAGATCTGGCATCCAATGTGCAGAACTGCCAGCGAGGCTGGCTGGGCAGACTGTGGCTTGCCCCAAGGAAAAAGGTCTCCAGGCACTGAGTTAGCAAAGCTGTAAAGTATGCTGATGACCAGAAGGCCAAAACAAACAGCCAGATAAGGGCTGAGAAGATGGCTCAGTGGGTGAGAGTGTCACAAACTCCAGCACTGAGCTTTAGAACCAAAGCATCCACACAAAAAGCCAAGTGTGGTCTGTAACCCCAGCACTGGTGTCAGGAGCAGGGAGGGGGTGCAAGAGAAAGGCTGGGGCTTAGTGACAACAAGCTGAGGGAGACATGAAGGACTAGAAGGTGGGAAAGAGAGGTTCAGTGAAAGACCGTGTCTCAAAGGAATAGGTGGAAAGATTAAAAGAGAATAGCACGTCCGTCTCCGACAGCCATTCCTGTGTGCACCTTACATACAAGTGCACACACACACACACACACACACACACACACACGCCATGCAGATACAGCTGACCCTGAAGACTACAATGGGCAGAGCAGGAGGGAGGGTGTGGGGAATCCTCGTATGGATTCAGTAGTGCTAATCAAGCTGAAAGACAGGTCTGGCCAGATGTGAGGAATGCCCAGTGAACCACTGTGGCTCCACAGCGAAAATCAGCTGTCAGGAACCCCAGAATCCTGTGGCACAAAGGGACCTCACGCTGTGCCCCTGCCTGACTTCAGGACGTCAGTTCTTGCTTTATCCCACATTGTAAATTGATGAGGAGGGTGTGGGATGATGAGCAGGAACCACCTGGGTCAGCTTGCTCTAGTCAAAAACGTCTGAAGGCATTCGCTTATTCTGTTCCAAGTGGAGATGATCTCCTTAGGTAGGCATTTTAGGGAGTATTCTGGAGCACATTCCTGCCTTGTGGGAGTGTGAAGTATTCCAGGATGTGCCTGGTCTGACATTTTTGGGAGACAGAGGGCCCAATGAGACATCTTGAGATTCCTGAAAGTGGAGGTAGCCAAGCTGCTCCTTCCTTCCCTGCTTGGCATAAGTTAGTGGAGAAAACAGAGCACCATGGGAAGTCTGATCATAATCACGGAGGCTGCCAGGCCCCAGCTGCTCCAAGTCGATGCACAGAGATTCCAGTGGGGGGCGGCAGTGGGTTCTTCCAAAGGGTAAAGGGGAGAAAGGTTTCCCAGAAGGTAGGTAACCAGTAGGGGGGTGGGGGTGGGGCGATAGGAGGAGGGCTACAGACAGTGGCTCACTTGCACAGGGGGAGGAATGGGGCAAGGTGGGGATGGGGTGGGGAGGGTGGGATAAGGGTAGCTGAGGCAGCCATTGTACAGGGGGAAGGCCTCTGGCCAATGTAAGGAGCCATGTCTGTGAAATGCTAAGTCAACTTCTGAGAAAACGTTTGAAGGAAACAGGAGCAGAAATTGGTTGTAGCTAGAACTCCTAGCCCAGAGCAGAGGAGGCTGGGAAAGCACTGAGCTGTGGCCTAGTCTGCTTTGCAGGGGTCATGTCTTCCCCTGTAGACCACACCAGGGACTCCATCTTTCAGAGAGAGACAAAAGCAGTATGACTAGGAATGGAGTCCAAATGACAAAACCTTCAGCCCACAGCAGATAACGGGGATGCTCCCAGATGCTGGCCCAGGCCCAGAGGTTCTGAGCCCACTGTCTCTGCCCAGATGAGCTGCTCTGCCCCATGATGCGCTAGCACTTACCACTGTGGCAAAGCAGATAAAAACTCATGAGATTCGGGTGACGCCGGCGCAGGGTGAGTGGGGTGGTCAGCAGTGTGCGCTGGCATAGCAAAAGGTGTTTCCCAAGAACTTCCTGCCAAAAGGTCTTCCCGGCCCAGGCACAGCGGAAGCGATGGGCTCTCTCCTCTTCCTGCTCTGCTAACATGACCGTCTCACGCATGTTTGTGAACGCGTGGTCATGTCCACATACATCCTTCCTGGTTCCTTTCAATGTGCATTGACCTCTGTTAGCCCTTTGGATATTATAGTATGTTTCGCTGGCATTCGTAAGCATTGCTATAACTTAGATACTTTTAAAAGTGCATATCTCTAAAAAAGAATTACTCGGGTTTGGCAAACAGAGACCTATTCCCAAGAGAAACATCCATTTCTTTTATTGGAGAAAAGGCAAACGTTTTTATGAAACCAGGGCTCCCCGCACATCACGGTGGATGGCGGGTGGACACAAGAGACACTGCACGTATTTTTCCCCATGCAGCTCAACTGGAAAACAAGATAAATATTTGGAACAGCTCATATGTCAGGAAGACATGCTCAGGCTCTACTTATTAAAATAACCACTGTGTCCTGGTGCCCTGATGTGGGGCTTTTATCTTCAAAGCAATTTATGAGTGCTCATGAAGTGACTTGGGACAAAAGATCAGGAATTGGTGGGAGGTCCAGAGTCTATGATTTGGGGCAGAATGGATGGGACAGAGATCAAAGACATGCTCCAACCCCCAAGCTTTGACAGTGGGTCGCCTCAGAGGCCCAGAGGAAGCTGTGATTCTGCCGTGGGAGGGTGAAAAGCCACAGTGCGGGGGTAGAGGAAAGGGGTGTGTTTGTTTTCCACGGATCTCACCCCCCCCCCAGCTCTTTCTGCCCGTGGTAGTAGAGTAGATCAAAAGTTTTGTTCTGCACCAGAGACCTGAGAACTCCTGGATTCCAAACACAGCCTGGACATTGCTCCAATCTGGCCCCATGGTGTATGACCCTGAAACAGTGATGGTGACATGCGTGACTCAGTTCAAGCGATGTGCTCACATTTGTACTATTCTCTCTACCAAGCGCACTGCGTAGTCTACCTATCAGCTCCTTGAGGAGGGCACTTTGACCTCTCACTTTAACAGGTGAAGCGGAGGATACGGCGTGGCTAGTCATCTCACTGCTGTGGTGGCAGGGTTTAGATGGCTGTTGAGAGTCAGGCTGGGGGTTTCCTGCCATCAGCTCACATCAGCCATTTTCAGTGGGTATCTGAAGATGTGGAGGAAAAAAAAACAACCCTGAAGATGTGGTCAACTGTATACCTAGGATCCCAGAGGGCTGAAGGCCAGCCTTTGAATCTCAGTATAGCTGCTAGGGATGGGTTCGGAGCCTGTCACTGACCTGTGGTAAAACCTATTAGCTGTGACTCAGATGTCTGCTTCCCATTCTCTTAGGGCTCTCAACCCATCCTCCCACAGGCCATCCTGCTGCCCCTCAGCCTGCGCTTTCCAGCCTTCCTCTTCTCTGTGCGTGCTGCTCTGGCCCCCTCCACATCTCTAAGACAGACAGTACTCTTGGGTTCTCTGTTACCTCCACCTTGGGACCCTTTTCTTTCTATTAGCAACATACACCCCATCAGTCTGGGGAAAGGGCAAGTTACCCCTTGACTAAGTAACCAGCTACTCTATGACAGGCTTTTTCTTGGTGCTGGGATACAGCTTGACTGAGGCGGGTATCAGTTGTCCTTGGGGAGGTTGTGGGTGAAAGAGGAGCTGACCACTGAACAAGTACATCATGCCTTTGCTCCTAAGAACAGGCTTGGAAAACAGCTCAGGCTGGAACACATTTCTCAAAGGGGAAGCGGGTGACTTGGCAGCCACCTGACGTATAAATCTGTTCATGTCCTATAAGATGAAATACAAGCACATCTAATCATAGAGTTATTTGATTTGGTTTTTCCAAGGAGTAGCAACTGCTGGCACCAGTAGGCAAGGGGACAAAACATGTTGAGGGATAGAATCCTCCAGTGGCATGTGACAATAGAATTAGAGAGAAGTCACTGCTGGGAACATACGATGTATAATCTGGGCTGTACTGACACCCCTCCAAAACCTTGGCTTCTTGACTTGCAAAGTGTGGAGAATTGCGATTCTGACCTTGTCAGATGGTTGCTCCTTGTGTATGTCTCGGGCATGTCACACAGTAGGCTGGCCTTGTTCTGGACAGTACACTGAGTCTCTCAGTGCCCAAGGGAGTGTCCAGGGGCCCCACAGTGGCACTTTCTGTGTGTCCCAAAAGGCTTGGTCATAGCAGACCTCCCGCCCCACCCACTCTCTAGGGCTGTGGCCCTCGCCTTCCTAATGGTGAGACCCTTTACCACACTTCTTCATGTTGTGGTAACCCCAACCACAACATTACTTTTGTTGCTACTTTATAATTGTAGTTTTGCTATGTACTGTAAATATCTGTTTTCTCAAGGTCTTAGGTGAACCCCGTGAAAGGGTTGTTCAACCTCCAAAGGGGTTGTTGTGACCTACAAGTTGAGACCAGCTGCTTTAGAAGTTCATTACTGATGGGGGGGCAGAGTAACCCACAAACTCCAAGCCAGATTGAAGGAGAGGAGAGAGGTACCATCCCACGAGCAAAAGTCACAGGGGCACGAAAAGCCCCATGTAAGAGGAATCAGATTTTCAGGAAGCATGATAAAAACATGCAAGGATCTATGATAAAATACCAAAAATTTAAATAAAAACAGGCTCATAATGACATTCACCAGAACATGAACCAGAGAGTACCAGTTGTGGTTGGCAGAGATGGAGAAAGTGAAAACAAAGAAAGACTCGAAGATAGCTTCATGTCATGGTCTGCATTCACAGTCATGGTGGTCTGTGGTCAGGCAGGCTGGGCTCTCAGCCCTCACAAGCACAGGCCACAGACCAGGAAAGCAATGTTCAAACAGACCTCTTCTTGTCAGGCCTCTGACCTCAGTGGGCCTGTCCCTCAGTCTAACACACACATACGCACATATACAGAGAGACAGACAGACAGACAGACAGACAGACAGACAGACAGACAGACACAGAGGGAAGAGGCATAATTCTTCATCACAAAATTGAAATACCCTCTAAACAGTCAAAACAACACAATTGAAAATTATTTGCATCATGGCAAAGGTGTATACTGAACTACTGAATGTCTGTATTTGTATGTGTCAGTTGAACGTGTGTGTCAGTATGTGTGTGCTGGCATGTCCACACGTGTGCACGTGAGTGTCGGTACATGTATCAGTTCATATTGATATTTATGCATGTACATGCATGCATTAGCATGTGTCAGTGATTCTTTCCATATATAGGTGTGCCTGTGTGTGCAGTGTGTCTTTTGACCACGTGTGCCAGCAAGTTGGTAGCTTTCTTCATGTGTAATAACCAAACCTCTTGGAAGCACACTGCAGTCCCTGGGCCCCTGGGCCCTCATGCTGATGCAGTGCTGACGTGGCCCTGATGGCCCTTGCCGCTCCTGCTTTTTGATGCTTAGTGACAGTGAGTGGATTTCATATTGTTTTTTGGCATAACTACAGAAGCAGGTATCGTTTGGCTTCGTCTGGAGCTGAGGGTGGAGGCCCAGTTATTAAAGGAGATGGCTGGGTGTCCTAGGGCATGATTCCAGGGGCAGAACGTTGGCTGCTACAGGCAGGAGAGGAGCCTCCGGAAGTCATGCCCAAACTGAGCTCCATGACTGTGAAGTAGGTCAGAGTGTGACAGACAGAATAGGTGGCCCATCACGTTCCCCCGGGGTTCTTCACCTTGGAATTAAGTACACCCCACAAACTATTCACCTTGGATAATTCTAGCTTTCCTGAGAACCAGCTGCCCGTTGGGGCTTTGAGGGGAAGGAGAGAAATATATGCCCCTCCACCAATGTATTATGGAATGTTGCCCAGCCATAGGGGAACAGCACTGTTCTGATGAACAGTGGTGGGCCAAGTTTCTATCTTTGTGTCCATCGGCTCGCACGCAGTACTGGAAGCGGAAGAAACATAGCTACACTCTCCTGCCATACAGTTCTGAAGTCTTGGAGCCCCGGTGAGAATCATCATCATCTGAGAACTGAGAAATGCAAGTTCAAAGCCCTCCCCACGCTCACTGGGGGCTCCAGCTGTGAGATATGGCAATCTGGCTTTCTCAGCCTCCCAGGGGATTCTGAAATGTGTTCTAACTTCACAACTGTGGTCTTGAGCAAATCTCTTTATCACTTTGGTTTATTTACTTTCTTCGCCCTACCCCCAACAATAAAAGTTATATATCACAGTTCTGCCTCTCTTGGAGTTCTGGGGATGAAAAGAGCTAGTCCAGGGCCTGATGAATAATTCAGTAGATTAGCAGCAGGTTGTCAAGTAACAGCACTTAATTATCACTGGCACAAAGCAAGCCATCTGTGAAGGAGATTGGCTACCAGCTATGACTTTCTAGGGTGCTCCATTTTTCAGGAATGCCCTCCATCAAGGAAAATGACCAAGCTGTACCTTCTATAAGCCACAGTTCAATGCCCACTTCATGATAAACCCATCTGTAGGACCACTGTCTATCGCTCTAACAAAGTACCAGATCAAGGGAAGCAAGTGAGAGACAGGGTCACAGTAGCTAGGAGAAGCAAGGGAGGAAGCAGCCGGCACACCAGTGCTGTACGAAGGTGAGCCTAGTAGTCAGACAACAGCATCATTACTGATGGGTTTTGAGGTGCTGGTCTCCATCGCCTCATCTCACAGGAAATAGAAACACTAAGAGGTCCTCCAGACTTCCATGCTATACGTAACTTCGCTTCTCCCCCCAACACCAGCCTCTTCGCCCTTTGGCTGGAGTTGCAGAGAGAATAAGTTGCAGGTGTGGAGATATTCAGGCTCTGCTCACTAAGCAGAAAGCAGAGCAGAAAAGCCCAAGTACACACATGTAAAAGAGCAACGGTCCCCCTGTGGGAGAAATGAGGCTGGCTGGGCCTGTGGGCCGGGGTTGTATATTTGGTGGAAGGGTTTGTACATCCTAGCTACAAAGGCAGGGAGAGGGCGATTAACATAACAGCAGCATCAAGCCAGCAGCCCTGGGGATAAGAACCTACAGATGTGAACCCCCTCACTAAAGGAATCCCCCTAAACACATTCTTGTGCATTTTCCATTACATATCTAGGTTATGTTTTATTAGCAAATGATTACATAAATGCAGGCCCCTTGGGTGTCTTGAGCACACCATCTGGGCTGTCAGGGTGAAATAATTAGGGCCATCTCCCACCTGGAGGAATTTCAAGCACGTGACTCACGAACGTCTACTCTTCTCTCACACTGACTTCACCCATCTCCCGAAGGGGTGCACAAACGCTTATGTGTACTCTTGCCAAGAAGGCTGAAGGAGGCCTTGCCCTGGGGACATGGACATACGTGGAATGTGGCGTGCCAGAAGAAAGCTGAGGTGGGCTCCTTAAAGAAATGCCCCAATGTTAGACATTGCACAGGCCCAAGGTAACAGCAGGGAAGAAGCTGCCTCCTCAGTTCTGTGACTGAGACTTGCAAGCTGAACTTGCAAGAGATGGATTATCAGCAGAAGGCAACTCCGAACTATTTTGCTATTTATCTTTGTATATGGGCATGGGGGTTTCAGAAAATGAAGTGGAAAAAAAATCAAAGATGTAGTGAGAATTGGGAGCTTATATAGTGTTTTAACAAGGAACAATAAATCCTGGGACTGTGGCAAAGAAGGAAGAAAGGACCTGGGTGAGTTGGGAAAGTGGGGAGAGTGACAGGAGCCACTGACAGATGGTGAGAGCTACTTTAGAAGGCTCCTTCCTGTAGAGGCCTCTCAGCAACAATGTCCCAGCTCAGAATGTCCTCTGCCTGGCCTAACAAGGGCATGTTTCTCCTAGGAAACGCATACCCTCTATTTACTTATTTATTTGTTTGTTTATCTATCTATCTATTTATTTATTTATTTATTTATGACAGGGTCTCAGGTTATACAAGCTGGCTTTGAACTCACTGTGCAGCTAAATATGATCCTAGATTCTTGATTTACCTGGATGCTTTACAGCTCTGTGTATGTGTGTGTGGGGGGGTAGGGTTGTCTGACTAGATGGTTTCTCAGATCCTATCAGCTACCAAAAATCAATATGCAAAACTGACGTCTTATGGGATGCTGTGTTCCAGTATCCTTCAGAACACACAAACTATTTCCTAGAGATACAGCCAGGGAAAGGGAAGTCACTGCTTCCGGTGGAGATCTCACCAGGCTCCAGTGGATATTCTCAAGTCAGTGGCCTCACAGATGGCCCCAGTTAAATCAAGACAAAGGTCATGAGTCTGGGAAAATGACTGCAAGGGAGAAGGGTGTGTGTGTGTGTGTGTGTGTGTGTGTGTGTGTGTGTGTGTGTGTGATGAGTACAAAAGGGAGACATGAAGCGAGAATAACTAGAATGCACTGTACACACGTATAAAATTGTCAAAAAAAAAAAAAAAAAAAGAAAAACCTCAATTAAAAAGAAAAAACAAAAGAGCCCCTCTTTGCTCTGGGTTTTGGTCCAGAGCAAGAGCCTGAGACTCGAGTCTGGGAAGAGGTGATGTGACAGGAATCTCCTGTGTATTGTATGGATGTAACACCTGTCAATTAAAAAGATCTGCGGTCTATGGCTGAGGCAGGAAATAGGTGGGGCATCTGGCAGGCAGAGGGATTCTGGGATAGAGCCAGGCATTCAGGATGCAGCTGCCAAGATGTGAGGAAGATGGATGCATGGTACCTGAGCTCAGGTAACCCGCCATGTGGCAGAATGCAGAGTAGAATAAATGGATTATTTAAAGTTATGAGCAAGTCAGAGAAGAGCCTGGCTATGTGGCCCAGGTATTTGCAAATGCTTAT
Organism: Psammomys obesus; assembly: GCF_907164565.1. Lineage (NCBI taxonomy): Eukaryota > Metazoa > Chordata > Mammalia > Rodentia > Muridae > Psammomys > Psammomys obesus. The sequence continues at coordinate 21,326,723 of NW_026596117.1, read as the reverse complement.
CTTGAGTCTCACAAGTCATTATTCTGAGAGCTTGGTGTTAGGAGGAAAAATCAGCTGGGCAGGGACAGAGGACAGGTCAGAGTGGAGATGGGGGAAGAGAATTGAATCTAAACATCTGGGAGTTATATAGCCTGTCTGAAGGCTTCTGTTTCCCGGGGGTGAAGTAGGTCTTCATCCGACCACAGTCAGGTCTCTGGAGCCTGAACCTAACTTCAGTAAGATAGATCTTAATCTTCTAACCATCTTCACACAGCAGTCAGAGCTCCATCCTTGCTTCTAGAAGTGCCACAAGTAGTGGGAACTGTGTTGGTCATAGGACCCTCGTTCCAACCGTGGGTTTGGGAAAAAAGGTAGATTAAAAGCAAGGAGTCTGACCTGGTGGTGGTAGCACACACTTTAATCCCAGCTCTAGGAAGGCAGAGAGAGAGAGTCACGGAAATGAGGTGGATGGGAAGAGAGGAGAAAGGAGGATGCCATGATGGGTTAGTGTGAAGAAGAAATCACATGGGCCTGGAGGAAGGACTCCAATAATGTTGTGGAAAACTCCAGATGAAAAACAAAAGCAAGTATTTATAAGATTATGGATGGAAGATAGTTCAGATGAGGATGGTTAAGGAGGATGACATCGGATGGGGGCTGGGGGGTGGATGGTGAGGTTATTGAGACAGTGTAAGTGAAATGCCTCCCTGGCCCAAGGTAAATAAGGCAATGATAAAATCTAACGGTGTCTATGTCTTATTATTTGTGATGGCGGGTTAAATAATACCACCATGATAATCTTAGGGCTAATAATAAACATTATATAGCCCAACACTCATTTTTTTTTTTATTTACTACAACACAAAACAGAACCAAGAAGCCTGGCACAACCAGAGCACCTGGACCCTCTATCTGTAGAGTCTCTGGCTACCACATGCAATTGACACACAGGATTTCCCACGTGGTAGAGTTTGCCATGGGAAAAAAGGTTCTCTGGGTTGGAGCTTAAGCGTTTCCTAAAGCCCTGTGATTGGCAGTCAGCTCCTGGAGGGTTATGGGACCTACAGAAGTGGGGCCTGCAAGAGGTCAAGGGTGTGTCATTGGAGATTGCGGGACCCCAGCCATTTCCTCTTTCTGTCTTTGGCTCCCTAGCTGTGGGGTGAACAGTTTGCTTCACCTCAGGAGCCCCAAGTCACCTGCTCTCTTTTGAAGCTGATCATCGCAGGTGTTCATTGTAGTACCAGAAAGCCAGCTGCTGCCGAGGAGCGCTTCCGTGCAGCAGCTGTGCCCTCTGTGGAGACCCCCCGGCTCCATCCGGTGGAGGAGGGATTTGTCCTCATCCACCCAGGAGCAGAAACTCAATTGGCATGGACATGGATGCCGACAGCCAAATGAACAGCAGGGGCTGAGGGCCCTTGGCAACCAGGATGCTATGCTGTTCCCCTCCTCCTCCCAGGTAGATAAGGAAAGGCTCGGGACGGAGAAGATTTGAGCAAGGCCATTTGCCATGTGGACACCTCTAGGCTGGCTACCTGTGAGCTTGGCACTAGATTCTCTACAGAGGATCCTGGGAGTCCGTGTGGTGTTGAGAGAAATGTGAGTCCATGCTACTCGTTACTCGTACGAAAATGAAAATGGAGACTGTGCATGCCTGATCCCGCCTGTGTGTTAAACCTGCCTCCGCTCCAGTCTGAAGACCATTTGGCTCAGGCATTTCTTTTCTTTTCTTTTTTTTTTTTTAATTTAAAGATTTATTTCTTATTTATATAGTATTCTGCCTGCATGTGTGTCTGCAAGGCAGCAGAGGGCACCAGATCTCACTATAGATAGTTATTAGCCATCATATGATTGCTGGGAATTGAACTCAGGACTTTTGGGAGAACAGCTAGTGCTCTTAACCTCTGAGCCATCTCTCCAGCCCCAGCACAGGCATTACTAATGGAAGAACACTGATACTATACCTTGGGCCCTGTGGGCGATGTGTTCAGGACTCCTCCATGTCTCATCCTTTTCTGAGCAGCACGGGAAAAGGGCCACCTCCACCTTGGAGAATCCGGTTCTCTCAGCCAGAGGCTCCCACTCACTCACCACCCCCTTCCCCAAGAAATGCTAGCCCCCAGGCTGAAAAGACGCCGTTCTTCATGCGCACAGGACACGAGAACAAACTAGAGCCAGCTTTCCCTCTCTAGGCCTCCCGAGGCTCACACACGTGGGGGCTGTCACTGCAAGGAAAGCAGACTCACTCATGAGAACCCTGATTTGTGGTTGTGAGGCTTCCTCCCACATCGCCTGTAGATACAGAGGCGGATCCTTAGCAGCTATAGGAGTGGAGAAGGGTGAGGAAGGCTACCTCCGGGATTAGCAGCTAGCAAAAGTGATAGTAGACGCGCGCGTGCACACACACACACACACACACACACACCTCAGCACAGACATGCAGTATACACAGGCAAGGTGTGTAACACACACGGCGGCCGGGTGTTCGGTGTAATCCCTGTAACAGGCAATCTTCTACAACACACAGTATACATGCCTGCAGAGCCTTCACACACTAAAGCCACACCCCGCGCTCCGGAAGGACCTCACGCAGCATTTCAAGAACTAGCCAGCAGGGGGCAGCATTGCAAACCCTTTAAAGCCCATCTTAACACCCGCGGGGGACAGGCTGGGAAATTTGAGCTGCGTCCCTAGTGACAGCCAGGGCCTACCGAGTGCGAGGCACTGGGTCTGTTGGCTTCTAGTGATGAAGAAAGCAGAAATAGTTCTGTTGTCTCCCAGGATTACGTTTCTGTCTGGGTAGAGTGGTGCAGGCCGGCAGGCTCTGGGGGCCGAGGCAGGATTATCGAAAGCTCTAAGCCAGCCTGGGCCATAGACTCAAAATGCCAGTAGGATGGCTTAGCCTGACAACCTGAACTTGACCCTTGGGATCCAAACGGTGGAAGAAGAGAACTGGCTCCTACAAGTTGTCGTACATCCTCACCGTGGCTCACACTTGTATACACCCAAAATAAATAAAACATGGAACAAAAAAAAAAAAAAGGTTAAGACTCAAGACTAAAGTTCTCCAAGCGAGTGGAAAAAAGAATTGATTCAGAGTTCTGTGTGGTCAGGGGCAGCTCTGCCACTGTCCCCGGCTGTGATGAGGAGCAGGCTCCGCCCCTTCTCGTCACGTGGCACGCCTCCCGAGCCGAACGGCCCGTTAGAGAGGTGTGCTGTGAAGGAGAGCCACGCCGGCCTCTGACCCCTCTAGCAATGCCGCTCCACAGAGAGAACGGGAAGGTGAACGTGATTTAACGACGGACCTTAGCCCGAAGCGCTGAGAACAGTGTAGGCGTCTCCAGCTGGGCCGCCCACCTTACTAGTCCCAGAGGACAGGGGACGGCCGCCAACACCTTGGCTGTTGCGGAGTTCCGAACCCAGGACTTCACGGTTTGTTAGCTCATCTCGAGGAACTGTTGAAACATTATCCGCGCAGGGGCTGGAGAGATGGCTGCGTGGGTGATGTGCTTGCTGCTGCCCTTGCTGTGCGGACCCCCAGGACCCACCAGAAGCCTGAGGGTCAGCCAGCTGGTTACGCAGCAGTAAATGGGACCTGCCACAGATTAGGTGGCAGGTGAGGACGGGCCCCAAAGGTGTCTGTCATCTGTCTGGCATCTGTACATGCCCTGAGGCAAGTGCAAACAGGAGGGTTCTAAAATTTACTTATTTTGGGAAAGTAAAAACAAATCAAGACTTCACAAAATGAACCCCACTCGGATAGGTTAATATCGCCATACAAACATCAAATCCAGGCAAGCCTCTTTCTTTTTCCTTTTCAAATGTGTAACTGTATTGTACTCTCTCACACACACACAGACAAAGAGACAGAGGGAGGGAGAGAGAGAGAGAGAGAGAGAGAGAGAGAGAGAGAGATCTGAGCCCAGAATCTTTACTGGGTCTCTTTTAGCAGCAAACATAGCAGGCAGTGACATGGGACAGCCATGACACTCTGACCCCAGTCCACCTGTCCCCTCATTGTCCACTGTGCCCATGACACTTGCAAATGTGCTTAGGCGGCCCTCATCACTTTGTTCTCCTGCCTGTCCTTAGCACAGCACCCCAGCCTCTGTCGCCCACTGTGCCCTGCATGCCTAAGACAGAAGCCCGGGACTGACCGGGGCGAGGCTGGAGACTGACATGGCTTGGTTGGTGATGGAGTCGGGTGCAGTGCCCTAGAAGGCTAGACCTCACTGCCAGCCTTTTCAGCCTCCTGAAGCTCACACCTTGTAAGGGTCTAACGGCACATCCCAATCACACCAGCTGGGGACCAGGCCTTCACCACATGGGGCTTTGGGGCACTCACCCCAACTACAACAAGTCTCACGTCCTGTTTAGCACACTGACTGGGGTTTTGCCTGGACACTGTGCTAAGGACCTCCTATACACTGGCAACCGCAGACATCCCAAGAGCCCATTTACTGCAAGGCACAGATACGCTTACAGCAGGGAACAAACCTCCCAAAGCAGGCAGGAGTCTGAGAACAGATCCCTAAAAGCCTTTCTTCCGTGCCAGACTGTGGTGGCCCAGGACCTCAGCTAGCAGGGCTCTCCGTGCCTCTGGCCCCAGACCCTCCCTGGCACAAGCATACGCTGCCCTCTAGCGTTTAGATGCAGCAGGACAGGTCCTCTGTGCTGAGTGCTCAGTGGTGGTCCTCCTCTTCCCCAGTTGGGGGCCCAGCACTGTCCAGCTCTGAAGAACTCTCTGCTTCCCAGCAGCCCCTCCTTCATGACATAACCTGGCTTCCCGGGGCCCTACAGGACTGCTGTTCACCTTCAGCAGCTCTGCTCTACAGAGCAAGTGTTTTCTCTGGAGGTGGTTTTGTGCACCAGTTCCCTGTGTCTGTCGCCTCTGAAGCCACGCGTCCTGTTTACTTATTGTCAACTTGTCACAAGCTGGAGCCGTTAGAGAAGAGGGAGCTTCAGTGGAAGTTGCCTCCACCGGATTGGCCTGCGGACAGACCTGTGGGACGTGTTGATTAATGACTGGTGTGGGAGGCCCCCCCCCCCCCCCCCCCCCCGGGGGGGGGGGGGCCCCCCGGAGGGGGTTCTGGGGTGTATAAGCTAGATGAACAGGCAGAGAGCAGGAAGCCAGTGGTCATGGTTTCTGCTTCAGTTTACACTTCCAGGTTCCTGCTTTAGGTCCCTGCCCTGACTTCTCCCAGTGGACTGTGAGCCAAATAAACCCTCTCCTCCCCAAGTTGGTTTTTTGTCATGGAAACCTTAACCAAAGGCACCAGGTATCCCAGTGGCTATCTGTGTTAGTAACCCAGAACGGTGAGGGTCCATCACCATCCCGGCAGGGACACGGACAGCAGGTGTGGCTGTAAACACAACACACGTGACAATCAATAGGATCAATAAGCCCAAAGAGCAAACTCGAAACGGTCTAAGTCTTTAAGCTCCCCCACCCCCCACCCAGGACAAACCTCCTCCAGCGAGGCCACACCTCCTAAGCTTCCCCAAACAGTGCCACCCACCAAGGAGCAAGCACTCGAATGCCAGTGTCTGCATATGCTCGTCTATGTATATCAGAGGCACGAGGCTGCATTTGCAACTTGGATTCCACAAACTCAAATGCATGTTCTGGTGTCCATCTTGTTAGAAACCGAATCCTTTTTAACGCTGGGTACAGAGCATTCACGGGAGTGCTGCACTCAAGAGCCTGAGGCATACCTCCCTGAGCCCAAGGGCAGCCTCGGCTACATAACAAGACTGTCTCAAATCACGGGCATGTGTGTGTGCGCCTGTGTGTGTGTGTGTCTGTGTTTGTGTCCTGTGTGCATTCATGCCTGTGTATGCGCGTGTGTGTGCGCGATTCAGAAGCAAGCCATCAGATAGCAGCCCTCTCTCACAAGTCGATGGTAACAGGAGAAACTCAGTCCAGGTGCAGGGTGGTCAAGGTGTACTGATGAGACTCACCTGACCGTATACATTCTATTTCTTCAAGCGACTCCTTCGGTGTGTGATGTAGGACCCTTGAAGCAAGCAATGGCTCTGTTGCTTGATTAGAAAGTAAATGAAGCCACAGAGGTGTCCACTGGCAGCATGCAGACTCCATCACGATGGCCACCGCAAAGGGAATGAAACCTCTCATGCGTGGGAGGGAGCTGAGCCAGACAAGATATGGGTGCAGCACGGCTGTAAAGAGATGCTCAGGGGAAAACACCTCTGCAGAAAAGCCACTTTAAAACTTTGCTGTGGACTGTGCCGCCATGTTCGTGCAGCTAAGCTTGTACATAAAAGGCCTCTCCCAGACAGCTTCTCACCAGCTTTCTCGCTCTTCTTCCCGAGTTTAAGACAGAAAGGGTGGACATCCGGGCAAAATGATTCAGCCACCAACATGCATGTTCTTCAGGGCAACTTAGGGTGCTCAGTGGTGGAGAACTTGCTTAGCATAGGGCCCAGGGGCCTAGGGAAGGAGGTGGGAAGTGAAGGGGAGAGGGAGGAGAGGGCATGCAGCAGGCTGTGGCCTTACTTCTGTACCTTCCCCAACAGCGCTGATAAGTTTTCCTTTTGTTTTCTAACTTTCTCAGATTCAAGGCCCAACATCACAAATACAGTTTCTACTTCCACAAAACTAGTGACCTCACACAGCAGATTACGAGAGCGAATTCCTCTGGTCTCTCTTGCTGTTGTGTAGACCGTTCCTCCTTTAAAGGCGCCGTCAACTTCTAACACCCGCATCGCCTCTGGGGGCCTGGTGCTTGGAGGTCTGAATAAAACCATGTTCAAGATGTTATCTGAAGATCTGTCCAGGGCTGAAGACCCCTGCCCAATTGTGAGCTGGGACATCCACAGGACTGCTTTTGAGTTTTTGTGACACAGCAGTTGGCTTCCCTCAGCTAGTTTTGAAGTATTCAAGATGAAAGCAACCCTTTTTTTTTTTTTTGTCATGACCCGCCTTTAGAATTCACACACCATCATTTTTTGTCTTGCTTATCACTTGACAAAGTTTGGCCTTGTTCACTATTCACAATAACCAGGTCATGGAGTCAGCCTAGGGGCCATTAGTAGAAGAATGCATGAAATGAGTTACATATACACAATGGAATATTATTCAGCCATGAAGAATAAGCCCTGTTGTTTAAAGCAAGCTGTATGGGATTTCACAGAAATAAGCCTGACTCAACAAAAAGAATGACTATAACAGCCTTTTTTCAAATGCATAAAAACAAAACGTTAGGAGGCCAGGTGTGGTAGTGTATGCCTTTAATCCCAAGACTGGAGGCAGAGGTGAGCAGATCTTTGTGAGTTTGGGACTAACCTGGTCTAACTAGTAAGTTCTATGCCAGCCAAGGCTACACAGTGAGACCCTCCCTCCAAAAACAAAACAAACAAACAGACTCGGGGGCAGAAGAGGAGTAGTTAGAGAAGTGGAGAGAAAAACAAGAAAGGGAAGATACGCAAATAATGGGGGCAGGCTTGGTGCCGCACACACGCAATCCCAGCTGAGCGGGCTGAGGCAGGAAGATCACAAGTTCAAGGTCAGCATGGTCCTAAATAGTGAGGGGTTTCTGTTTTGAGCCTCTCACCTCCTCAAAACCCTGCTATCAAGGATTTATATAGACTTAAGTGGTTTCGGTGAAGTCATGCAAACCAACTCGAGGTTTTCCCTGTGACAGGATTAGACGGCGTCACTCCACCCTGAAGAAGGTCACGAGCCACTGCTGCAGGAGCAGGGACCCTGCAACCTCCTGCTGATGTGGAGCGGCATTGGAGGGGAGGGCCTCCGGGGTTGAGGGGTTTCCGTGCTCTGCTGGCTTGCTGCTGGTCACCACCCAGCCCACATGTGTCCAGCGGCCTGGGTTTGTGTCCCACAGTCCCTGCAGCCTGCAGAGGCAGGTGCTCAGGACTGGTGCTCTTACCCATAGCTCTTCCTTGGCTCCAGTGAAACACCACTGTCTCTGAGCACGCTCAGCTGTTGATGAGATGGATCTACGGTGTGTCTGGGTGGGAGGGAACTGTCTCACCGACTTTCCCCAGCACCTGACACACAGGCTCCTCTGCCCTACTGGCAGATCCATGTCAATCTGCCCCAGGGAAAGTATGACAAACCCGCTGGGTGCCAGGCAATGCCAATGGCCTCTGTCTTCATTAGTTACAGAACACTGACTATCCACGGCGGTGCCCAGCTAAACAGACTATAATCTCTGGACTTCCTTGAAGCTAGTTTGACCATGTAAATTCTTAGAAATGGAATACGGGTTTAGAAGTGTGGCACTTCCTGGAAAACCATTTAAAAAGAGTTAATTCACTTGGGAGAATTCTCAACAGCTATCTAGAAAGTATTAGTGGTGGCTGGCACTCTAACTGCCTTCTTGGCCTATGAGGTTCTTTTAGGATGAAGCTACTGTATGACAATTCTGAAACAGAATAGCCATTGAACCAACCTGCCTGGCCTAGCCTGTCTACTAGGTTCCTTAAAAGGGTGAGAAAAATAAGCTCCCATACTGTTTAAGACACTGTTGAGTACAGTCCTGGCATGGATAGATGCCGCTGGTCATCAAAAACATACTCTATTGTAGGAACCTCCTCTTATCTTACGATGCAGGAAGCTAAGATGGCCAGCATGGACTTGATTGTACAAACAGGCTTGGATGATTCCTTGGCTGCCAGCTCTGTGCAGCTCTCTGATAACTAGCAGTTACCACCCTCTCTGAGTCCACTCTGTGTCCCATTACACTAGTCAACACACGTGATATTCATGGCACATGATGTGGAATTGGTGGTGTTTGTTTCCTTGTCTCCCCCGTGTCTTCAGATTGCGTATTTGACCCAGCAAGTACTCCGTAAAGGCACAGGGTCTCGGCAGAAACTGGACCTACTACCTTAAGCTTGAATATTCCAGTAGGGGTGAATATTCCCACACTGGCCAAGGCTGTAGGAAGCACAGGACACAGAGTGAAGAAAAGAAACAGCAAATGGGGTGCCTGGGCTGTCTCTCTGAAACCAAACCAGGGGCCATAGGACCCGTGGACCAACACTGTCCCCAGGGTCCTGCCAACACGTACAGCCTACAGACTACTGGCTGAACACCCAGAAAGGAGGCCACCCATGGGGTCAAAGGAGCCTGACTAACAGGTCCGGGGAACACCACACCAAGGAGCACATGAGGACCTCACATCCACACTCTGGGAGAGGCCGCTGACTATTGTGCTGTGGGATGCAGCCAGGCTTGTAAACACCACCACAGCCTGCCCAAGTGAAGAGAAACACGTGGTCAGGATCAGCATCACCGGCCCTGAGGGGCTGCGGTCACAGTGAGGGAAGGAAGTGGGAAAAAGACCACCCTGGCTGAAGGAGCAAAAGCAAGGCTCCGGCCCTCCCACACAGCCACGCTTCCCACCATCTTATTCTCTCAGGCAGGCCAAGGATCCCTATGAATTCCAGACTTGCCAAAAACTAGTCATCCATCTATCTCAGGGCTGGAAAGAACCATAGCAAGTTCAGTCCCCTTCTCCCTTTCCAGGGTGGGTGGTCAAGTTCAAGGGCCTGAAAACTGTCCTCTCAGAGCCAGGCTTACGGCGGGACTGCCAGTCCCTATTCATTTTACAGGGTTGTTTGGTGAAGGGACTTTTCATTTGTACCTTATCTGTGAATTAAATTATCAACCAAGCAGGGAAAGTCCTTACTTTGAAATGGACATCTTAATGTGAACTGAAATTTTGTATGGCCTCCAAGGGCTAGAACACTCAAGCTCGAGCTAGACATGCGCACACACACACACACACACACACACACACACGTCAACACAGAGAGGAAAGCAGCCTGCAAGAGCCAATGGGAGAGACAGAAATTCTAGCTGGAAGGATTTCTTTCTCTTTACAGTTATTATTACATTTTGTGTGTCGGTGGTGTGTGTGTCTATGGTGTGTGTGTGTGTGTGTGTGTGTGATGTATGTGTGGTGTGTGTGTGTGGTGTGTTCCACATTTGTGAAAGTCAGAGGACAATTTGCATGAGTCAGTTCTTTCCTTCCACCATGCTGGTCACAGAAAGTGGAGTTAGGTCAGCAGGCTCACTGCACCCTAACCCACGGAGCCATCTTGCTGGCCCCCATTTTTTTTTTTTAAACTGAGGAACAGCGGCTTGGTTTATTGGTCTAACTAGCAGCAACCACAAGCCAAGAGCATGACAGGACATGGAGCTGTATCTGCTTTCAGAACCATCTTTATAGATAGGCAGAATCCCCGAGGGGGGGAAATGAGGGCCCAGATCTAAAGCCTGCCAGCTGCCCTAACAGACCTTCGTAACTCCCAAGCTTGGCTATGCTCTCCACACCAGGAATGCTTCTGTGTCACATGCAGGAGAGGTAGACAGAAAGCTAACAACTGACAAGTGGTCCATGAGTGACTAGAAATTTGTACCTAGCCTTTGGAATGGAGTCACTGAGTCCAAGAGTTTTTGAGGGAAGCCACATTCAGGACCTTCGGCCCCACTGGGCTCTGGTGGACAGTGAAGGGGTATGCCCCCTGTCTCTGCAGTGCCCACATGTGGCACCCAGGCAGCTCCTGTCTGTGCCACAGTTAGGTGGTCAACACAGGAGGGCTTGCGGAGCAGTTATCTGGAGCCCAGGCTAGGAGCAGGTTATCTAGCCCAGGACAGGGAAGGCAGCTACTGTGTAGAGAAGCATGGTCCGTGGAGGCCTCCATCCTGCCATTCCACCTGCTACTCTGCTGTGCTCTGCCTTGCTCCAAGAGACTATTCCTGTCTTCACCTCCCATTACTCAAGAGTGTCCTTGACTGTCCCATCCGGAGGTGAGCACAGGGCAGGCTCTGGAAGCCTTAAGTGCTAATGCAGCTAAACAAAAGAATGAGCAGACACGAGGTTCCTCTGGGATCCAGAGCCTTATCCTTACTAAATTTTATGATTTGGGGCATGCTCAGTGTGCCGGATAGGTCTCAGTTGGGGCTGGAGTGGCAGCTGACCCAGATGATAAGGACTTCCCTAATGTTTACAATCTGGATGGAAATCACAGACCTCCCTGACTCTGACTCTATGGTCCTCATTGCCGAGTGCTGCTTCTCACCTTGAACTCGCCTTGGTCTCCCTCTTGCTCAAGTGTCACACAGCTGGGCACTGATGGGGGGGTGTGGGTTCTGGCAGGTAAACATGAGAAGTGCTGCAGCAGCAGGAGGGCGCGCCATCTTGGGAGACAACGCTGTAGACTAGGCTGTCTGCAGCCACACACGCCCCTCTCTGGCCCCTGTTACATTAATGATTCCAGTTGAGACAGAGGCTCTCCAAGCCAAGGCCACCAGCAGGCAGGCGTCTAGGCTGCCTCCCACGATGCTGTCAAAGCCTGGACTGTTCTAGGAAGCAGGCGGTCAGACCACGGGAACCTTTTCAAGGGGCCGAACTCTGAATTATGGTCTTGAGCCCACCATTCTTCTCTTTAACAAAACATACAGGCTGGGGACCAGTCTTTGTAAGGTTGTATTTGATCATTTCTCTCTCCTTCCAACTGAGGGTCACAGAGTGAACCAACCCATCTGGCATAAGGACCTCCCACCATTCAGACTTTTCAAAGGCCATTTGGAATGTGTCTCTTAGATCCTGTCCTGAGCTGCAGCTCTCCTCCCACACACAGGTGTACTGAATGTGCAGTCAAAAACAAATGGAAGGAAATGAAGCCCCGGCTGCTACAGCTTTGACACTACTGCCACCCGCACCCTGACTTCAGCTGCCCCAGAATAGCTGGGCCGGCAGCTGGTGCTCCCCGACAGTCTGTGCTCCTCAACAAGACTTCTGCTGTCCTTGTCACCTTGGAGGAGCAGGGCTGACAACAGCATAGCATCTAATCATTTCGAAGGAACAGTAAATTCAATGCGGGCAGACGCTCTGGAGACACAGGGCGGCGATGCCTTTGCGCCTATCAGTCCTGTGGGTTTCCACTTAGTGAGAGCTTAATCCGCTGTCCCAAGTAAGGGAGTCACAATACAAGAGGGGTGATGCACATTTAGGGTCTTTATTAATAAAGGAAATAGTGTTTATAACTAGGGAAATAAATCTGAGGGTTCCTTCCAGGAGCCAGGGGCGCCAGCAGACGGTTCCAGGGTTTACAGAAACACAGCTGAATATGGTAACAGACACCTCATCTTCAATCCTTCAAGAAATTTCCTTCAAAGAGGCCAAGACAAACATTTCTCCTCACTTCTGCAAATTCCAGAAACAATACAGGCACAAATCTTCCCATAATTTTTAGTTCAAATGGTCAAAATTAGAAAGCTCCAAATTATTGAACACCAACACGTGTAATGAGAAAAATAATTACAAATACAGAATATGGGAAACTTTTTCCATCAATAGTCATGGGTTCATATGAAATTTACATAGGAATGATGGTTAGCATTGACCTCAAGACCTCAGCAAAGCCATTTTTGGTCAGATACATGTTACTTTAGGAATATGAAAAGTTAAAGGTCAAAATTTCAAGTTGCTAGGTCTAATGTTACCACTTACTTCCAAAAGATTTGCTTATGGGCTTGACTCCAGGAAACTTTTAAGGTTAAAGTATAAATATTCATTATTTTTACTGACTGGCTGCAGAGAAGTATGATTTGATTTCAAGCAAGACAAAATGGAAGCACATCCCGTTTCAGCCTGAGATACATAAGGCACAACAGCTTTCCTTCAGGATCCTTCTCTTTCTCTTAAAGTCTTTAGATGGCATTGTGTCATCTGACACGAAGTCAGTACAGCGCCAGTGTGCACAGGGCCTACACTGGGGTCCTCACGGGGGTGCACAGGCACATGGCCGCTTTCACTGTTTTCACAGAGGGAAGCACAGCCCCGCAGACAGGTCGGTAGCTCTGCCTTCGTCCACTGCCCCAGAGACCTGCAGCCCACGCCCTTTCCCATGAGAGCCATGCTCCGGACAAGGACGGCCATGGGCAACAGGGGACGGAAGCCGTGTGCATCTGGGAAGGTGCTGCGACTACTTGGACTCTGTTCTGTGAGGTCCGGTCAGAGTGTGTGAGGTTCTCAGGAAGTAAAATAATGTGGCATAGATAAGAGACAGTCAAATTCCTTTCTGTGAGCTTAGGGCCAGAGGACGGAGCAGCCACGGCCTCACACTGGAGGAATCTGGCATGTCTGAAAACAGATTAACTAAATGTGTCAAAAAAATTTGTAGGAAGGTGAAGGGAGAAGAAAGGAAAGGGAGGGAGAGGGCGAGGAAGGAAGGAAGGGGACAAACACTTTGGAAAATGTTAGCTAACAAGGATACCTCCTGAGACATAAGGGTGAAATACTGCAAACTGCATGGGCTCCGCAGGCAAAGGCAGCAGTGCGGCCATGGGCCGCTTATACTTCCGTCGTGCGAGATGCACACATAGCCCTACGCACTGTTTCCAAGCACTTCTTAGAATATGCAAGAAAATCCACCAGGGTCATTCTAGAGAAAAATATAGCTTTCCTTAAAAGAGCAAGGTAGTGGGCAGGAGAAAAGTTTCTTCTTGGGGCAGATTCCCCACAGAAACACGAAGACGAAACTATGGGCTTTCGGCAATTCTAGCTGACCTGGCTGCAAGATGACCATGAACTTGCTGGCGGATTGTGAGAGGGGTGCCTTCGAATGTAACCACACAGCTCCATCTGCGGGAACATCTTCATGAGAGTCAATGAACATGTGATCAATCTTTCAAAAGAAGCGCTGCTGCAGGTTCAGAGGCTCTAGAGCCGATGTGGGCCCTGTTGGGTCCCTCACACACACAGGGATAGACTTAAATAAAATAGCACTTCCTTAAAAATCTGCCACCTAAGAACTGTTTATACATCATAGAAAAATAGCAATTTTATAAAAAGAAATATAGTTATTTTGTTAACATGGTCTAGTTTTAAACCAGCAATTATTTTTCATATAAAGAATATCTAAACATTCGCACAGAAAGTGGGACCTGGGGAATGAGTGCAAAGCAGAGCGCAGCATGTTTGCTTCAATGCCAAGTGAGCTACCTCTTGGGTTCATTACAGCGAGGTGGTGGCTCTTCAAGAACAGGAAGAAGCCACTGTGAGTCTAGCAGGTAGTCACATGTCACCCGGAGCTGCCAAAGATTGGGTAATAAAAATGGGTCATCCACACATACTCACTCACAATCCCCCTTATAGTCTAAGTGTGCAAACACCTAGCATGGGCTGGGAAGAACGGTGGGGAATGGGTGGCATCAAGTCCAATCAAAATCACCCATTGCATCTTCCATATTTGATTTTTCACATAAAACCAGATCAACACCAAGTTATTTACCAGCTTGGCCTAATCCCCCAGGAAGGGGAATTGATGTGAAAACTCTTGTCTAAATACAGAAGTTACACATCCATGCTCAGAAGACAGATGGCATCAGCAGACCACTTCCTTATCTCCGTAACAGTCGGGAGGGGGTGACAGCAAAGGAGGAGTCAGGGCACAGAAAACCCAGCGCTTTGCAGCCTCAAGACAGGTGGGTCCGCCAGAGAACACTCTGGTAGCCGAGGTGGTGGGCTTCACCGGCATCCATCACACCCTCTCCACTCGGCTGGGGTCATACGACTCTGCAAACAAGAAGGACGGAACATCAGGAGGACATTCACTGACCATGTTTTATGTTTAATCTTCAGGCTATAGGTAAATTAGAGAACAAAACTTGCATGCGAGAAAATTGATTTCAGACACTTTAGCAAACATATTTCACCAGGGGGTAAGAAAACATGGCTGAAATGTTGTTTTCAAGAAATGTGCACGATCAGACGGGCAAAGCTAAGTTATTCAGTATACGGACAGCCCTTCCTGGTGTTCACAGTACAATATAAAAAATAATAAACTCACTGCCCTTAACCAGTTGCAATGGTCTAATGCTAATGCTAATGGTCTAATGCTAATTCTTTTTTTTTTTCTGTGTGTGTATGCATGTGTGAGCCTGTGCATGAGCATGTGTGTGTGTGTGTGAGTGCGTATCTTCATGCGTGGGGTGAGGGCAAATGTGTGTTGAGGCCAGATATCTTCCTAAACTGCTTTCACATTGTTCTTATTTTTCCCCCTGCATGGCCTCCTTATTTCTTGAGGTTTCTCACTAAACCTGGTTTGGTCTCATCTGGCTGGCCAATGATCTCCAGAAATCCAGAGCCCTGGCTGCCTTGACACTGACATTTTAGGCACACTGCGACAACTTGCTTTTTTGTAGAGATCTGAACTTAGGACTCTGCTCTCCTCTGTCAATTGAAAGCGTCTCTATAGACAAATTCCTGCCTGAAATGTCAAATACGTGGCCAGCAAGAAGTGGTCTCCTGTCACCTGCTGCCACCAGCCAACAGGCAGGACTGGTTGCTCGAACTGAACCCAGATGGGCTGACTGTCCAAAATAGAACACCACACAAAGGGGCGATAACCCCAGTCTGCCACTGTCCGGGAAATGTGCGCTGGTCAGCTTGCAGGTCTGGAGGCTGGGGCAACCGTGCCTCCTGCTCTCCGAGTTCCCGGAAACACTCCTAAACCTTTAAGAGAAAGTACTTGGCAAATCTGTAAGAGCCCAAGATAGACATTAAAACATATAGATCCCGCAAAAAATATAAACAAAAAAATAGAACTATTATAAAATCCAGCAATCTTACTACTGGGAAAGGAAATCGGGTGTCTGTACAGGCCAGGAGGCTCCCCTAGTGCCAGGAGTGTCCCTCTGGTCTGTCGCATCAGCACAGTGCTCTCAGCACGCTCCTAGCTTTCACCATCACACTGCCTGTGTCCAGGTGTGTGTCGGTCAGGTGGGAAAGAAGGTGCTGAACCCTTAGGCTGCGGGAGGTGGGCTGGAGGCCCATCATAGGGCATCACTTTCCAGATGCATTTCATTGCTTTCCTATAAAATTATGCCAGCCTGATTCTTAAAAATCATCTTCTAGGCTGTGATAAGCCTTGCTGTTACTGTTTTCTGTCCTCACTGAGGTGTTGAGCACGTGGGTAAGATACTACTGTCTTTAAGATGCATTTTATGAGTGACCAGATATTGGGTACTGAGTATGGTAACCAAGCTAATTAGCATACCCACCAGCTGCCGGTCTCTTGGCAGAGTTCAAGTGTGTGTGCCCACTGTCAACTACACCCACCCAGACCTGCTAACCTCCAGACACTTGTTCCTCTTACAGCTGCAACTTTATAGTCCCCCCTACCTCCTCTCTTCCCCAACCCCCAGCTCCTGGAGGCCGCCATTCCACTCTCTGTCACTACAGGTGTAACTTTGGAAAAAGCATCCACACCTAAGTAGCCCCACACAGGGTTGTGCTCTCTTAGCTCAGCACACTGTCCCCGAGGTTGTAAATACAGATTCCTCCTTTTTGAGGCTGAGTAGTGGTTCGCTGTGTGTGTGTTTGTGTATAGACATTTTCTTTTCTCATCGTCTGTGGGCAGACACTTGGCTGTTCCACCTCTTTTACATAAGCAGCACTGTATAAACACTGCGGCCCTAGGGGAGCCTCCTGGCCTGCTCACATGACAGACTGCCCCAGGGCTATCTGCTAAAGTGGTGTTCCCATGACTTAACACCTCTTGACATGGCCCTTAGCGACACCTGTGAAGTCACACAAGAAGACCAGTACGGCTCAGTGCTCTATTTGGGGCTGGAGGAAGCCAGTTCCCATGCACTGAGAATACAGTGGAGGGTCGCTAAGGGAGGAGAGTGCCAAGTGCCTCACTCCAGAGGAGACAGCAGGGAGAGGCTGAGCTCAGACCACACAGGCACCAGGACTGAACTGGTCCCCTCATCCCCACACCACACAATGAACCTCCATCCCAAGACCCAAAGCTGAGGCTAAGGACCCAACATAGGGAGCCATGGAAAGAATTCTCTAGATCAGTGGGTCTCAACCTGTGGGTCTGCGGGGAACACATATCAGATATCCTGCATATCAGATATTTATATGGTGATTCACAAAAGCAAAATTGCATTATAGAGTAGCAATTAAATAGTCTTATGGATGGAGGTCACCACAACAAGAGGAGCATTATCTAAGGGTCAGCTGAGAAGCACTGCTCCAGTACATTAAGCTCTTTAACTCACACACAGTCTAGGTCCAACAAAAAGAGTGTGAGCCATGTAATGTTATTTTAAAATTTCTAGGAACTACATGAAGAGAAATTCAAAAGAAACGGTGAAATTATCTTTAATAATATACCTTATTTCACCAAATATGTCCAAAATATATTCTACTAGCCATGTCCAGAATATTAATCACTTCAACATGTAACAGAGTTTCCTGTATTGAGATTTCAAAACCTGGTGTGTATTTTATACCTATACAACTGTCTTGCTCTTCTATTTTGGGGCTCTGATGCCCTCTTCTGGCCTCTGTAGGTACAGCACACATGTGGTACACAAAATAAAACACCCACAGTCTTAAGATAAAAATGAATCTGAACGAGTCCGGATGTGGGAAGGATCTAGGAGGAGCTGGGGGAGGAAAAGTATTCAGACTATATTGTATGAAAAAAAATTTTTTCAAAAAAAATCTTAAAAGAAAAAAAGCCTGGGTGTGGTGGCCCATGCTGTAAATCCCAGCACTCAGAAGGAAGAGGAAGGTAGAACTCCATGAGACTGAGGCCAGCCTATACCACAGAGAGAGGCCTTGTCTCAGAAAAAAAAAAAAGTTAGCAAAGAGCAATCAACAGGGGCATCTGGATGAATGTCTACAATGCTGGGAGAGCACGGGAGCAGAAATGTTGAGTGCAGCAGGAGCCCCGAGCTGGCCCGGCTGGAGAACTTTGTGGACCGTCTCACCTCTGCAGCACACTCACACTGAGGCCTTGTTTGGAAGGGTAACTGTATGTAGCTGCTTTCTTGGCCAAACTCCACAATGGCATAATCATCCAGAACACACGACACGATCTGGATTCTTAATTGAGAAGGCTTCTGGGTGATTCTTTGACAATGAGTTTATTTCTTTAATGTATTCATTATTCTTGTGTGAATGTGTGAAGGTCCACAACACTGTGGCCTGGGCTTTCTCCTAGGACCTTTACCTCGGTCTCAGAGACGGGGCTCAGTCACCAAGCTCGCCCTGACTTTGTCAGACTTTTT
The DNA here is from genome assembly GCF_907164565.1 of Psammomys obesus. NCBI lineage: Eukaryota > Metazoa > Chordata > Mammalia > Rodentia > Muridae > Psammomys > Psammomys obesus. Next base: position 21,308,665 of record NW_026596117.1, on the reverse strand, counting down.
TATTTTATTTTTTTAAGGGACGATATCTTGCTACGTAACAGCGGCTGGCCTTCAAGTTTTGCCTGCATCAGCCTCCTAAATGCCAGGACTGCACGCGTGTGCCACCATCTATGAAACCACTGGCAGCATTAAGCTGAGCACCCACCAACTAGTCACGCTTCTGGTGATCACCTGACTCCAAACTCACCCCGAACACCTGGCCTCCAGCCCAGCTCCTCACCTGCACAGCACAAGTCCTGCTCCAAGATCTCCCTGGGCAACTCAGGGTGCCCATTTTCTTCTTGAGAGACGAAGGGCAGATGCCTTGCTTGCCAGGCCTGCTCTTCACTGGTCGGGGACATGAGGCCTCCTGACGGCCAGGCCTGACTTTTGGCGGCCTTTAGTTGGTCAGGCTCCTCCACGGAGTCTGCACTCCTGGAGCTCAGGCTCCTCATCCGAGACAGGGAGTTCACCTCTCTCATTCTTATCAAGCGAACTGAGTCTGCCCTCTTTGGGGGTGATGACAGTTTCTCTTGTAAACTTTCAATCACTTTGGAAGGACCTCTGAGCCTCTTTTCAGAGCCCACTGCACCTGTGGTCTTCTCCATGACATGGGACAGAGTGGACCTGAAAGGGGGCTTTGACCCCTCATCCTTTTGCTCAGGCTCAGGACTGGTGGCCTGGCTTGCCGAGAGCCCATCCACAGCTGAGAAGATAGAAACCTGGGGGGCCCTTTCTCCTACAAAGAGGGGACTCTCAGTCCAGCCGCACTTTCTCCTGCCATAGAAGGCATCAGCGGCCACTGTCGGGGGCCCTGGTGGTGTCAAGCTGGGTGGTGAGTCCTCCCTGGATGACTCTGGGCTGTAGGCACTTGTATCGGGCTCAGGGAGTGGGCTCTGCCCTCCTCTCCTGGCACTTGGCAGAAGGGACTCCACGGCCACCTCGATGCCCAGAATCCTCTCTGCCCTTTCCTGAAGAGTCTCACTTGGGAGGACTTCCACGGCACTCTCTAGACCCAGAGGCTCCGATTTATAGGCACTCTGCTTTTGTCCCAGTGTGAGTCCCAAAGACTGCAAGTCTGGTGTGGGGAGGCCTTGATATTTGCCAGCAAGGGGCAGTAAGAGCTCTGTGTCCCTTTCCTCACCGCTATCCAACTTTGGAGGAATCTCTTGGCCCAGCTGCACAGACTCTAATGCATCGCTGACTTTGGTGAGTTCTTGACTTCCTCTTGGTTCTTTTAGAGAGAACAAAGGGGCTGCTTTTGTGTCACTGGGAGTCTTGCTCAGAGGACTTACGCTGTCTCGCTCACACATTCCATTCAGAATCTCCTGGCTTTGCTGCTCTGCAGTCAGGCTTCCATCTGCCCGCTGGATGGGAACAGCTCTGCTGTCTTCCTCCTGTGACTGGCTGAGAGACTGGGGATGTACACATGGGTGGCCAGGTTTTGGTTCCTCACTCCAATTCTCCAACTCGGCAAGTCTTCCTTCCTGGGGCACCAGCTCCTCTAGTGCCAGCACTGCAGGCAGCTGCTCTGCTCTAGCTTCCTGGCTGGTTTCATGGCGGCCCCACGTCTTGGCTCTGGGGTCAGCACAGTCCTGTGGCTGCTCTGCCTCACTGTCCTCATTACTGCCCCCACCACTAGCCTCATGGCTTTCTTCCTCTTCCTGAAGCTCCTTGTTAAAACTTTCTAGTTGACTTATGAGATCCCAGGGCCGCCGGCTAACTGGTTTCAAAAGAAACTGACCGAAGAGTTGTGTGCTGTTGCACTGGCCTGCTGTGGGCTCCCCTTTCACCACCTCTGGCTTGGGTACAGGGCTGACACTAGGGGGCTGGCCAGAGGCCCCGCTGGGCTTAGATGCCTGGTTTATGGCTGAGGAGGTCCTCGAGAATGCACTGTTTCGAGACGGGCTGAGGGACATTTGCCCTCGCAGGCGAGGTGCACTGGGCTTCTGATCTTGATCACCAGATGTTAAGGCTGCACGTGGGTGTGCTTCAGAGCCAGTGGGTTCTGGGCATGTTGGGGCCAGTGCTGCATAGCTGGGATCTCCTGGACTTGTGGCAGGAAGGAGCTGTGAGCTTTTGGAGTCTTCAGGGAAACTGGTTTGGGTCTGCTGATCTCTGTACTGGTGGCCTGGCCATGAGCTGGAAGCCCGGAGCTCCCTGGGTTTGGTGAGGTGGAGGATTCTGAGGTCATCGGTGTGACCATCTTCTAGCTCCCCAAGACCTTGCCCTGGGGATGTTCTTCTCCAAGCCATGCTTCCCATGAGGGCTTGCAGCTCTAGGTCAGTGGAAGACATACTCAGCAGGCTTTGCTCCTCTAGGCCTGTACTCTGACACAGCCCATCCATCTTATCAGTCCCTGGCTTTAAGTCATTGTTGTTCGTATCTGTATCTGGCAGAAGTAACTCGGATTTCACTGGGACAGAAACCAAACAAAATATGGTCGCATTGCTTTTCTTCTTTGAACTTTTCTTGCCCTGAACCCCGGCTTCAAACTTTCTGAGTTTCGTGTAGGTTTGGCAGGTACCTTCATTCTGTGGCTGTGGGGAAGAGGCATGGCTTTCTGCCCTGCTGTCTCTCACATCAGCTGCTAATCCCCTCATGACAGGAGGCTCTGTTTGGACAGGGAATCCTCCATGTTCAATGTCCATGGGGAGCTGACGCCGCAGCCACCGGGGGCTGGAATGGGCAAAGGCTGAGCCCCGCTCGTTCGCTGGTGGGGGTGTTGGTCCCTGTGGTGCTGACAGGCCATCACTGTACTGTCTTCTCCCAAGAGCTGGTTCCTGGGCAGGGATGAGACCAGAGTCATAGAATCTTCCATCAGCCTTTGCCTCTTCATAGGATTCTGGAGGTTGAGCCAGTTTGATATGCCGGATCCGTGGATCATCAAATGGAATGTATTGAATAGAACCCCCGTGGGCGGCCACAGGATAGGGGTATCTCCCTTGAGGGGGAGAGCCAGGCATTGCATCGTAGAGGTTCCTAGCTGCAAGGGAGCCAGAAGGAAGTGGACAGCTGGCCTCAGCCTTCTCAGGCAGCTGCTGCTGTTGACTCTGGTTGCTCGCATGCCTGGGCGTGGGATCTTCAAGGTAGGGGTTTGGAATGTGCTGGGGGGGTGACCTGTATGAAGGTGGAGGCACATACACTGGGGGCTCCAAGCCAGTGTCCAGCGTACCCAACTCATGCCTGGGATGCTTACTTCTTGTCAGGTGGGAGCCACGTGGCTCCCTGTGCTGGTGGTCCTGAGATCCGTCTTCTCCCCTGGGCTGAGAGCCATAGCATGAAGTCTTAAGGGGCTTCCCAAACTTAGGCCGGGGAAAAGGGCCTGAGGAACCAGCCTTCTCAAGGTTCCTTGTGGGTTCCACAGGTGGCCGGCAGTTGGGAGGGTATGGCGGCACTTTGGGGACACCTATTAAGTGTCCATCGTGTATTGGAACAGGGATTTCCGTGAAACTCAGGCTCTCAGGAGAAAGAACACGAGGCAACGACTGAGATTTCTTTTTGTTCTGAGATGTCAGCATGTGCTCCCCATGAACAAACTGGTACAGATCCTGGAACCTCTTCTCTCTCTCGCCATCGGACACCTGCCTCTCTGGCTTCCTCGGCTGCTTCCAGCTTTCCATGCTCACGTTCTGCCACCTAGCAGGAGCTGGCATCCTCAGGTCTTCTTCCCAAACAACATTCTTTATCACATGCTCTGTCCTCCCTGCAACTTCCCATGGACTCTCTCTCATGTGGATCGGCAGACTGTGGGCCTGAGCCATTCCTCTGACTTCCAGGTCTTCCCGGTCCCTGGGACCCAGCAAACCACTGCCCTCCTGCCTTCCTCTGCTCCAGTAGGTGTGTTCACTACCAATCTGGGGCTGAGAGGACCATGCTGAGGAAGGTTGATTAAAAAGCCTGCAAAACAGAGAGGCAGAAGTTACGTGAGGCAAGCACACCTTGTCTGCTCCAATGATCAGTGCTCAAGAGCATGCGTGGGTTACCACCTTTGAAAAAAGGGTCCCATGTAGGCTCATGTAATTGAGTGCTGAGTCACCAGGGAGTGACATTATTTGAAAGGATTAAAAGGATTAGGAGGTATGGTCTTGTTGGAGGAAGTACATCACTGGGGATGGACTTTGAGGTATCAAAGGCCCATGACTAGCCCAGAGTCTCTGCCAGTGTGTCAGGATGTAGCTCTCAGCTACTGCTCCAGTGCCAGCCTGTCAGGATGCTCCCTGCCATGATGATCATGGAGTAACCCTCTATAAGCAAGCCCCCAGTTGAATGCTTTCTTCCATATGAATCATGGAGTTTCTTCACAGCAATAGAACAGTGGCTAAGACAATCCCCGACTGCAGAACTTTGCTGACTATAAGGAAAACAAGCCCCACCAGTTGTGTTTAGAAGACAGCCTGTTTATTGTCTCCTAGGGCCAAGCGGCAGCAGCAGACTATCCACAGGAACACCAGGAATGCTGGCTGTACTAGAGAGGATATGAACATCACAGCTTCAAAACTCCTGTGTTAAGGGGACACCCTGGAGGAATAGTGTTCTCTCTGAATGAGCGGTCCTAGCCCACCAGCACCACTGGCCAGCATGGCCAGACCAACTGAGCAATCAGACGGAGTCTGCTCTTCAAAGCACTGCTCTACAGCACAGTCAGATTCTCTGAGGGACACCTACGAGGCCCACTGCCAAGCTCCAGGGTCCTATCCCAGGCACTCTCAGTGTGACTAGAGAGGGTCCCATGCTTTGCATGGGTTAGATTCCACATGGTGATGCTGCAAGCCTTGGGGACTGCGCTCTGAATCCAGGGGACTTCAAAATCCCAGTGCTCAGGTGTGTCATTGCCATGTTAGAATCTAGGCGCTTGAGGGTGACCAGGCACCAGAGCACCTGCAGCTCCTCCCTGGTGCTGTCGGGAGCACAGCCTGGGCAGAGTCCCCACATTTCTCTGACGGTGAGAATCACCACACTGCACAACCATGCTTCAGTCAATGCCAGCCTGCACATGGGACAGTGGTGCTGAAGACTGCAATAGAGCAGGAGGCCCTTCCACGACATCACAGCTATAGCAACACTACGGTGCAACGCGTTACTCATGTGTTTGTGGCGATGCCGATGTCAGCGTGCTTACTGCCTGAGTCACACAAAGGAAGAACAGGGACGAATATAGAGACACGCTATGTGATGATAAATGAGTGTGGGTTTTTAGTTATTTCATTATTAAGGTGTAATTCTGGTTAGCTGTATTGTGCTGGGGGCAGTCTCAGAACCTTGTATCCGCTGACTTCTTGCTGTCATTAAGAGGCACCATCCTCTACTACATAACAGATTTGCACAATGCCAAAAAACAAATAACAATATATCTCTGAATATGGTCCACCTTGAAGTGGTTCAAGTCTGTATACACATTACAAAGTCTCTCCTTGTGACAATTCCAACTTGGTGGATCTGGTCTGACCCAGGCATCTCTATGTTTAACTAGTACATCAGGGTCTGTTTGGTTTTTTCTTTTCTTTTCTTTTCTTTTTCCAGTGTGTGTGTGTGTGTATGTGTGTGTGTATGTGTATGTATATGTGTATATGTGTATATGTGTGTATGTGGGTATGTGTGTGTGTGTGTTTGTATGTTATAGATGTGTGTGAACTCATGAGGGTACATGCGTGTGTGCATGCATGTGGGGAACCAAGGCTGATACTGGGAATCATCCCTCATTGCTCTTCCCCTTGTTCTCTGAGGCAGGGTCTCCCAAGCCCACCGAGAGCTTATCAAACATGGCTAGTCTTGCTAACCAGCTAGCTCCAAGTATCGCCAAGTGTCAGCCTTTGAAGGCTGAATTACAAGCAGTCCACCACATGCCATTTACTTGAGAGCTAGGGATCTGAACTCTCTCTCAAGCTTGCAAGGAGTGTACTTTAACTGCCGAGCCATGAGTCATCTCCTCACCCTCCCCAGGAAACTCTTATTCTCAGATAATCTGAAAACTACTTCTAAATGGGGGAGTGAGGAGTTTTCCCTGCATGTCAGTTTCCTTGGAGAGATGTCTCAGTGGTCAAGCACGCTTGCTGCTCTTGTAGATGACACAGGTTCAGTTTCCAGCATCCATGTGGTGGCTTACAGCTCTCTGTAACTCCAGGTCCCAGGACTTGATGACCTTTCCTGGCCTTTGTGGGTACCAGTACATGGCACACATACATACACTAAGGCCCTCATATGTACACATAAAATAATAAAAATAAAGTTAAAAAAAAAAACCTCAAATCCAAAATTACCAGTGCCTATGGCTCACCAGATGTGTGGATTTGATTGGTCTATGGAGGGTTAAATCTTCCCAAATGATTCTAGCCTACACCCAGTGAGTTAGATCACAGCTCTCACACAACTGAAGAAAGCACGGGGCAGCACTGCTGGGCTCGGCACAGGTACCCAGGTGCTCCCCACAGAGGAGCAGAGCTGGGCACAGCTCAGAAAACTGCTCCCTGCAAGATGTTCAGGGAACTTGGCCGCGTGGATTAGCCAAACAGAAGACTGTTTCCACTCTAAAACCATTGTTCTTAAAACATAAATTAACAAATAAAATATACTCCTTGCTGAAATGACTGTTGGAAGACCATGTTGGAAGACAGTACTTCACCGTCCCAGAAGCTGTGTGAGGCCTGAGGCTTCACAGGCATCTAGTTGCACAGGCATCTGATGCCGGGCATCTTCACTAAGGCGTGGAGGTTCAGCCTGCCAGCCAGGTTCACCAAGTGCTCCTACATACTCACCTGAGTTTCAGGTGACCATCATTGCTCTTTTACAAAGGAGGAAACTGAGGCACAGGGGTAACTTAACACTGACATTCATCAGACAGTGATGCTGTGCAACCCATAGCAGCAAGTGTGTCAAATAGTTACCTCCTCTACACTTTTTTTTACCACCGCCACTGTTCACTAGTTCCCTCTTTGGCAGGTACGGAGACCAGGGCCCCGAAAGGTTAATCAGCTTCTGCAAGAATCAACCATCTTACAACCAACATTTGTAAGAATCTGGAAAGAATTTTAACCAGAGAAATGAAATCAATTAGCCACTGCATTCTATTTTTAGTCATTATTAGAGTTTTTGCTGTTGTTGTTTTGATTGTTAATTTGTGATACAAGGTCTCAGGTAATGCAGGCTGGACTTGAATTCCTGATCCTACATCTCTCCCTCCCAAGCACAGGGATTGCAGGCACACACCACCAAGCCCATAGCACTGCATTTTAATCCCTCCATTGTAAGATAGATCCCCTCCAGCCTTCCACTGTGATGGATAAACAGTATTCCGTAATGTACACATGATCTGACCAGTGCTGGCGCTCAAGCGGATTCTGTCCTAACTCCTAGCACTTTAATGTAGGTCTCAGCTCACGGAGAACAAAGTGTTACCAGAGGAGTGAGGAGGTCATGGGACAGGCTGTCAAATCCCCCTTGATAAGCCACTCCAATGTATAGCTCCGCTGGCTGTGTGGGCAGCAGACAGACTTGCACAACTGTTTTGGCTCTACTAATAATTATTTTTTCCTCATGAGATAGATAAAATTAACTTCTCCTTATTTTAATTTACATTGTTTTTATTACTGGTAACACCCCACCCCTGCCGCTGCCATGTACTCTCCCACCATTTGTCTGGAGGTGCCGCAGAGGAAGGCCAGGAGGGCCGGGGAGGTACTCAAAAGCCACCAGTCCTGTGTGACTGAGGCACACCACCACATAAAGGTCTGGAATGGGTTGGGCAGAACTCGGCTGCTAGGTAAGGAGTCCTTGCTAAAGCTACGTGTTCGTGTTCCTACTCTTCTCCATGGGAGTTACTTATCTGCCTCAAGGGACAGAGTCAGCGGCCAAATAACCGACAAAGCAGCCACTGTCTGCACAGCTTGACTGTTTCTGGAGGTCAAGGGTGTCTCACTGAGAGGCCTCCGTGCTTTGGCGACTGCTGCTTAGTGTAGGCTGTCAACCTCTCAGTTGCTTTCTAAATCTTGCTCTTCACACTCCTAGCTCAGCAGAGTCCTGCTTAGCTTAGGTTCTGCTGGGATACCTCACTTGGGAGGCCGTTGCTAGAGGTGTCCTTGAATGCCACCTCACCATGCAGGAGATCCAGCCTTGTAGTTCTAGCAGCTGCAGTCCTACCCTGAGGAACCTGCAGGAGACGTGCGCACAGGTGTCACTGACACTGGCTGGAGGGCAGCAGACTGTGGAACCCAGGAGGCAGCACAGTAAGACGCTCCAGGCAGCAGTCAGACTGGATGTGTGTGACTGGTACCTTGCAGCAGACACATCCTTCTTCCTCCCTCAGTTCCTCACAGCAGGTGGGCGTGGTCTCTTACCTTCTCACTCCTCAGTGGTCAGAGCATGCTCTGCCATGGCTGACTGTATGGAGGAAGCCACAGTGTGGCTCTGGCTCACAGTGAGCAAGCCTGGTGCTTAGGGAGGAGGTTGAAATCTCAAGGCGCTGTTTGCGTACACATACGCCATGATCGTGACCAAAAGAAAGGTAAGAATGACAGAAACGGGGCAAGAATATAAACAGACTGTGACTTCCTACTGTTGTGATGTGGTCAGTTGTCTGCTCTGTGTAAAAAACGCTATCATCCACACTTTGTCAAAACTAATCAAAATCACTAAGCATTCTGGGTTAAATGTATTTGCATAATACATCCAAATCCCAAGTTATAGAAAATCCAGGTCCATCTGAGAGGTTTTAAACACTCTTATTTTGTTTTTTATTTTCATAATTTTATTTATGCATGTTTGTTTGTACGTTTGCCTGCCATGTGGGTACAGGTGTTTGCAGGACAGAACAGGGTATTGGATCCCCTGGAGTGAGGCCACGTGAGCAGCTGTGTGTGGCTGCTAGGGACACACCAGGTCACAGGTGATCTGATGGTGGGGCCATCCTCCAGCCCCATAGATAATCTATTTTAAATATCAGCCCACAAGACACAGACAGCTATGAAGCATCCCTGGACATAGCAGTGCACACCTAGAACCCCACCACGTGGAAGCTGAAGCAGGAGGATTGAGCGTTCCAGATAAGACAAGACTACATAGTGAGACCCTGCCTCCAAACACCAAGCCAGGGCCAGGACAGGACTCAGGAAGTAAAGATGCTTGCTGCCCGATGAGCTAAGTTTTCTTCCTAGAGCCCACAGGGTGGAAATAGAAATCCAGCTCCTGAAAGTTGTCCCCATCCCCACAGAATCTATAAAGTTAAGTACCATCTGTCTGTCTACCTTGAAGCTAGTCTGAGCAGGGCCACAGCAGGCATTAGCAGAGCCCACCCAGGGAATGTCCCGTAACATCACCATGCACCGATTCTCTACCGGCCTTGAGACAACTCCCTTGTACCATCCAAATCAAGTGTGACCTCAAATCACTTCAGAGCTACAAGGATGCTCACTAACGCTTTTGAAAAAAACAAGGTGAGCTCAGATTTTTCTTTAAAACAGTAAGTAACTAATGATTTACCACAGACAATGTTCACAGTGGACTCTTCACATAACCCTGCTGGGCACACAGACAGGGGGTGGGAGAGAGATGAGGTGGCACAGTGAGTGCGAACCCAGCCATCACCTCCCGTGCACACACTGAAAGGCCGGGTGTGAAGACAAGCTGAGCGACACAGAGCTCCCGGAGGGAGGGCAGGGTGGGGAGGAGGCAGAGCAAGCTTCTCTAGCAGCCCTTGGTTGTCACAGGCCAGAGTGATGAAGCCAACAGAACAGCTGATAAAACTACCTGGAAAACATCCGAGATGCAAACATTTGAAAAACAGCATGTCCAAAGGAAACTGGCCACCGACTCCCCGGTTCCAAAAGGTAACTAAGAGAAAGGGTAGGAGGGGTCTCATTTCCAGCCAGAGGAAAGACGGTTCTTCTATTTTCCCTTCACTGTTTCTGAGCTATCTAGGCTCAAACCTACAGTTTTACACACGCATGCGCCCACTGAGCACAACCCGGCCCTGCCCTTTAGAATGTTTTACTTTATTCTGTGTGACTGTGCATGTACGTCACGGCGCATCGTGAGATCAAAGGACAACCTGTGGGAGAGTTTTCTCCCGATACCACTTGAGCTCCTGAGATTGAGCTCAGGTCTTCGGCCTGGTGGCGGGTGCCTTTTCCCTTTCCCCACTGAGTCATCTTGCTTGGGCAGCCTGTTTCCTTTCCAAAAGCAGCCCCAGAAGCTAGGAGAATGGTTCAGCATCCAGGTGAAGCTGAGCAAGCATGAAGACTAGAGTCACACACAAAAACGCAGGATGCATGTGGCAGCCTGCCTGTAACCCCACAGGTAGGGAGGCTGAAACAGGATCCATGGGCCAGTTGGGTATGTAGAGCAGAGAATCGCCAAGCTTTGGGCTCACATAAGAAATCAGGCTCAACATATAAGGTGGAGAGCAATCAAGGATGACACACAATGCACCTCTAGCTTCCACACGCACCCTCATACGGTGCCCCCAACATACATACATGCATACAAGTGCACATACATACATGCACACTTGCGTACGGGCACACTCACATCTAGCACATACACAAGCTAAAGTCCGAAAGGCAAGTGCACTATTTGGAAGGAAAGCGCTGGTTTTCACTGCTGCCACATGCTCTGATAGGATTATCTTCTCAGTACATTCCAAGGTTGCTATGACTGACTTGTGACCATCTGGGCACAGGATGTAGGTGTGGTCTAGAGAAATACAAGCAGAGGGGTGCTGCCTTGCAGGCTAACCTGGGGTGCTCTGTGCAGAGAAGGCACAGGCACTTCAGTCATACCTTCCTGCTCTGAGAACAGCATCCTGAACCTGGTCTTCCCTCAGGTCTCCCCAGGTCCAGTCAGTTGTTCTGCAGTGTGGAGATCAGGGTGGGGACAGGAGGTCCCAAAGCCGTACATACGTCTCCTGGTCCACTGGCGGCTTCTTGGTTCCCAAGTGTGTAGCCTGGTAGATGCTACAGCCTACTGTTGTAGTCCCCTGCATGCTCTGGGCCAGCCTATTCCTCCTTCCTGGGGGGTCAGTAGATTAGCTAGACGTAAAGGAGCCTAGGTATCGGCATACTCTCCTCCCAGGGCGGCTCCCTTCTCTGAACTGATGTGGCCGAGGGCATGGCACTGCTCTACAGTTATGGGGGCTGACATCTTCCCCTGTAGAGTTCTGCAGGCCTGGAAGCCTGTCCTTCCATTGTTTAGCATGCTGTAGACACTCAGTACACCGCACAGCAAGCAGCCCTCCAACACAGAAAAGCAAATGGAAAGAGGAAACAGGAAGTGGGGAGAAGGCTAAGACTGAAAGAAGTCTACAGACTAGCATAAATTAAAAATCAGTCAGGTGGCCGGGCAGGGCTGGTGCACACCTTTAACCCCAGCCCTCAGGAGGCAGAGGCAGGTGGATCTCTGAGAACAAGACCAGCCTGGTCTACAAATGAGTTCCAGTACAGCAAGGGCTGCACAGAGAACCCTGCACAAACTAGCAGAGCCCCACACTATCCAGCCAGCGCACCCGGAAGATTGCACGGGGGTGCGTACTGTGAAAAGCTACCAATGGCTCCCTACCGCCAGGCCTGCTCTCACAATGTGAGCAACGACTGCTATCACAGAGCGCCTCATGGCATTCTCAAGATTTGTTGTTGTTGTATATATACTCCACCACGAGTAACTGGGGAGGGAAAAAGTACAGGCATGTGGAAGCCATCCCTGCCACAGTGCTACAGTGTCTCTTCCATACTGAGCTAGCACTGGGCCTCAATTGCTCTCATGTCAGCGCCAAGACTCTCCTGAATCTCCTCACTGCCTGTTGGAGCAGTATCAAGTTGAGAGCAATCTTGGGCCAGTGAGATAACTAAATGGATACCAACACTTGCCGCTCAGAGTTTGGTTTATAGGTGGAAGAGCAGAATGGAAGGCTGTTCTCTGACTCCCACTCACGTGGGCCACGCATGTATGCCCTAATACTACAGAATAATTAAGTATTCTTAAGGTAACAGATAGAGAAGCAGTAAGTAGGGTGGGAATACAGACACAGAAGGGGCCTAAGACCTGAGGGGCAGTAAAAAAAAATAATTTAAGGCAGCAGGTAGTGGGCCCCTGGGGCTGGTAGGTGACAGGTAGAGTGGGCTTCAGTGCCTATGCTGTCTGCTATCTTGGAACAAGAGCTCTTCCCGAGAACATACTTAACAAGAGAGGCTGTCTCGCATGTGCCCCACCTCGGAGTCATGCCAGGGAGTCACCTCAGGGATCAAACGGCAAGGGCATGTGGATGACTTGGGAATGAAAGGGAAGGAGACGTTTACCAGCTTTATTCCCGAGGCAGTCTTCCTACAAGGGCTTGTGCTGAGGCTCCTGTGCCTATAGGGATGCCAATGGCACACAACTTCTCACAATTAGTGAGAAATAATCCCATGCATGCCCCAGTGGACTGGCAGATAGCTCCTGCCCAAAGAACCAGCCTTGGGGCATCTTTTCAGGGAGAGATGGGCACCAGAGCACTGGCTCCCCAGCCAGAGCACCAGGGAGCCACAGGGCGGATTCTGCTCACTCTTTCAATGTGGCTTTTCAGTATTTACCTGCACCTTTCTGTTTTAGCTTTAGGGTGGTGAACCAGATAGGAAGCACATGGACCAAGCTGAAGATGCCAGGCATGTGAGCACTTCTGGCCTGGGTTAGAAAGGATGGCATGGGTTTTGAGTGTCAAAATCCCATCTTTCTAACTATGCTTAAGTTCTGCTAAATTCTTAACCTCTTTGTTTCCCTTCTATAGCAGGGACAGTAACAATTCTGCCTCTGGGAGTTTGTTAAGAAAGGTAAATAATGCAAAATGTCTCACATGGCACCTAATACAGAGAATATTGTGGCTGTTACTAACCCAATAATAGTAAATTCTTGTATGACAGGTAATGTCAACTCTCTTTCTGCCCATCCTAGGGCAAAGAAGGCACAAGCAAGCACTGAGGAGAGGGGGGAGTCGGAATGCTAGTCATGGTGGGATGGCTATTTTAGTACTCGTTTTCTTTTTCAATGCTGCAATGCACCAGACTTGACAATAGCAGGAAGTGATGACCCAGCTGAGTGTCATAACAAGATGCTGCCCCTCCCAGCATGGCTGGTCGCTAAGGAAGACGCTGCACCTACTTCCACAGGACAATTGGGAGCAAACCAATGTTTGGTTTAGTAAAACAAAACAGGAAGGGCAAGCGTCCACCCATCTGCTCTCATGTAAATCCAACAGGTAAGGTAGACCATTCCAGGATAGCCCCTACTTCCTCTATTTGGAATGAATACACTTTTACCAAGTCGAACTTTCTTGACCAGTATAATACACTCAGTGCCACTGAAGGCAGGAAAGAACACTCCAGCTTCTCACTTCCTCTTCCCATTTCCTAGCCTCTTTTCCTCCATGTATTCATTCACTCAGCCGATGTGTGGGTGCTCTCTGTCTCGAACCTCTGATCTTTAGCAGCAGAGCTCACAGCAGGCAGAGTAGAGTAGAAGCAGAGAAGCTGACCACAGAGTGGCCAAGGCTGTAAAGACCCTGGGATACCCCAGATGCTTCCTATGGCCACTGCTGAGTTGCAACGCACCTGGGATTTTGTGTGCTTGTTTGTTTCTCCTAGACTTTCATATGGTCTTCCTGCGGGCAAAGCAATGGTGCACAGAGAGCTGCTCAGCATTTGCTCAGCCCTGTGTTTCCTGCTCAAGCTGGCCAGTGGCATTCACTGCCTCGAAAACCCAGCCAGGTCTCTAGCTAAACACAAGTCTCCTCAAGAACAAGCCTTTGGTGACGCCATGGCTGCAAAGACATAGGAAGGTCTTAAGAAGTCCTTCCTCACCACTATACTCCTGCAAGACACTGGTCCAAGGATCTAAGCTCCCTCCAGTTGAGCAAATTCTATAGCACAAGGCAATGTGGCAGTGTGAGCAGGGGATACTGGGGACCCAGGTGCTGCCCCAGAACAAGAACAAGTGCCCTGGAGGGGAGGAGAGGAGAGTGGAGAAAAGTGGAGGAGAGGGGAGTGAAGAAGAGTGGAGGAGAGGGGAGGAGAAGGGAAGAGAGTGGAGAAGAGGGCAGGAGGGCGAAGGAGAAGGGAGGAGAGGGGCAGAGAGGCCTGGGACTTTGCTTGCTCAAGAGCATGCTAGCTTAGGAATCTACACCATTCCCTTTGAGGAGGCTGAGACACACACCCTGTGTTGAGGAAATCAAGCAAGCCCAAAAGATAAATAAAGTATGTGGGCTTAGAATTTTGGAAGGAGAAAGACAGACACAGAGTCTGATGTTAAATTTAAACATCTATGCACTCCTTTTTTAGAATACCATTATAAGAAGGGTATGCTTTGAGAAAAGTTGAAAAGAAAAAAATCCAAATGAAGTGTTTACCATACCCAGTAGCACCAATGAGGACAGATGTTTATCCACCTGATGTAAACCACCCAGGAGGAGAGCCTGGAGCACCACATCAGAGGCTTGCTTGGTTGCTCGGTCTCTAATTAGTCATGATACCGATGCTGATGGATAATTACAAGTTAGCCTCACAGTTAACTGACAAAACTTAAAAAAAAGCAAAACAGAATTCCCTGGCTGAAACAGAGCAGAGCCCATTAAGGCGTGCCTCTCAGACCCAAGCCTCTGCGCTGTGAGGTTATTTTACAGCTTCCTCTGATTACACTATTCCACAGGAAACACATTAAGGAAACCCGTGAAGACCGACAACTGTCTTCACATATTTTAATGGGAGCTAAGGATCGACCTCACCGGAAGCATGCCGCTTCTCCCACAGCGTCCCACTCACTCTCCCTGTATAATGTGTGTGTTCATTCATATATGTGCTGGTGTGTGTGACTATGCAGTGTGCTTATACACGTTACTGTGTGTGTGCTCATGCATGAGTGCATTGTATCTGTGCTCACATGTATGTGCTCCTGAATGTGTGTGATTGTTCCTAAGGGTGCTGGCAAGCAAGCTTCGGATGAGGCCTGTGGGTTTTCCCCTTCTCTTTAAGTGACTTTCAGTGGAATCTGCTGGCAGTGTCATCACCACAGTCTGTTAACAGAGGCCACTGAGGGACCCTCAGCCTCCAGGCCAGCTCTCTGAGAGGGACATGAAGAGGGGAAACATCAGGTCTCAGGCTTGTGAAACGGGCTTAGGAAGAGTGACGTTGTGTTTGTGTCCAGGGCTATGTTTGTTACTTCCTCTCCACTGTGACAGAATGTCTAACAGAAGCAACGTAAAAGACAATTTCTCTCCACTCAGATGGCAGCAGGGACATGAGGACTCCACCTCTTAAAAGTCCCACAACCTCCCAAAGCAGTGCCACACCCAGAGGCTAAGAACTCAAACACCAGAGCCCTCAGAAAGGCTTTCCACACTCACAGCACAGCGGGACCATATGCTCAGTGTCTTGTGGCCTGGAAGCTGTCCTTATGCACAGCCCACTATGGGGAGCTCCAGCCTCCACAGCTGTTGGCTGCAGCAAGGGACATACCCGAAGCACTTGCCAGGTCCAACACCACCCATTTTTCCTCAAAATTTAAGAGACTCAGGTGTAACACAGCCGTGGGCTGCCATTAACCACCGTCATCATCAGCTGTCAATCTGACACAAACCTAGGGTCACCTTGGATGAGGGCACTTCAGCAGAGCTAAGGCCTAGCCCATGTGGGCTGTGCTATCCTTGGGCAGATGGGCCTGGACTGTATAAAGAGGAGCTGCTAAAGAGGAGCTGCGTATGTGCTTGGGAGTAAGCCCTTCGGCTCCTCTGTGACCTCTGCTTCGGTTCCTGCCTCCAGGTTCTTCAATAAGCCTCTGCCCTGACTTCCTCTGATGAGATAACAAACCATTACTCCCAGAGTTGGTTGTATCACAGTAACAGAAAGCAAACTAGGAACACTATCATGTAATAAAATAACATGATCACCTTGAGCAAAGGGGATTGCACAGAAACGAGTGTCAAGCCCACCCACAAGGATAGGCAGGATGGATAATTCCTCCAGCAAGGTTTATGGACCTTATAAGGTATAGGCTAGCCAGCAGATGAGACTGCTGGGAGATCTTGGGTTATACTTACTTCGGGCTCCAGCCCAGTCACTGTGCTCTATCCAAGAGGACGCGAACGAGCTGTGCCGAAAGCTCCCATTGCCAGGAGCAGCCTCTTGTCTCCATGCCTTCCCCACCATGATGTAAACTGTGCTCTCTGGAACTGTGATACAAAATAAGCCTGTCCTTAAGCTGCCCTGTCACAGGGCTGGGGAAGATGGCCAGTTCAGATGCCTAGCTTGGAGGCCAACACTCCTCTTTCTTACCATGGACGCTTCCCCAGAAAGCCTCAATGCTGGCAAGACCTTCATACCTGTCCCACATGAGCCTGACATGCTGAAATACTTAGTATTTCAACAAATACCTAGTCATGGAAGTGCCAGCCTGGCATGGTGAATTTATTAAAGAATGAATTTTATGAAGTGAAAGCACTGGCAACTGGAATTAGCTGGGCTGCTGATATATCAGATAAAGTTCAGCCTTCAGGACATGGCAATCCCAGAGACTGAGAGGACAGGCTAGAGAACTCAGGGACAGAGGAATTCCCATGGGTTGGACCTGAAGACATGGTGCTGAGAAGCCAAGGTCCCTCCCTAACTGGACCGTAGGAGAGCCTGGAGAGTGAGTAGGGAATGGCTGTCATCCAATGAGGCCAGGAAAGGCAGGCTGCTCAGGAATAGCACACCCAGGCTAATGCTCTGGAGCCAGAGTGGTCACTCCAGCCAGAGAGCCAGGCTGGGCCCTTGGGAGTGGTTACACAGTCTGGGCTCAGAGCATATCTTCTGTGCTATCCAGCCATAGGATAGTCCCAGACACACAGCTTCAGAAAGCAAGTTCTCTTTAGCGGTTAATTTGGATAAAGTGTGTACATGTGAGAATTGACTTTTGGTCCTATGTCTGCCACTTGAGCATAAAAGCTTTTTAGCAAGTTCACACATTTCTTCCCCCCTGCTCCTGTCATGTCTGCTCAGTACCGCCTGATCTTATGATGGTGAGAGCTCTGGGCAATGTCTTCGAGGTTAGGAAACAAGGACCTTGCATGTTCGCTAATCACATCAAAACTTGGCTGATATTCCAGTTGAGCGCCAGACTGTGGGTACCTCTTCCTTCCATGTATATGTAACTGAACAATGTCCACGGAAGGGCAGGGCTACACAGATCATCAAATGGAGGCATGGTAGCATGCATCCCTTCAATGCCTATTGACAGGAAGGGACACGGCCTGGCCTGCCAGAAGAGAATACGAGGTGAAGACAGTCCAGTGCTTGGCATCTGGAGGAAGAGCTCACAGGCTGAGGTCTCTAGCACTAGAAGAGTGGTCAGGGACTTCACTGCTACAGAGTGGCAGCCAAGGTGCCTAGCTTCTAGGCTCCCTCCACTGCCACCCAGAGTAGCTGTTGGCAAGCCACCAACACTCTCTGGGCCTCCTCCTCTTCTTCTATGAGACCACACTACCACCCTTCCTTGTCTCTACAACCTGATGGAATAAAACAAGCCCCCACAATCATGCCACGGGCTTACACTGAACTCCGTATTTCCCAGAATGCTATCCAGGGGCTGAGGCCCTAACTCAACATGTGCGGACGGCTGTAGGTCAGACCTTAGCCAGAGAGGGAGTCACCAGAGCAGCCCTGTGGCGCGCCCAGTCTCTGCATAGCTTGGGATGGACATCCTGAGCCCCACGTGCCCAGCAGACCTGGAGCCCAGCTCAGCAGAGCCACTGTTGGGATGAGACTTACTACACGCCCGAAGCTGCACTTGTCAAGGGGCCAAAGGCTGGGAGCTGGCAGAGCAGCCTTTATTCATTCGGATGCAGGATCCACACATGTTGTGGTGTGCTTGGTTTCGTCTTTAGGTTGAACCGTTTGAGCTGTTCACTACTGGCACCTGTCTATTTCCTCCCAAAGCAGTATCTCCCTGATGGGGAAACAGTTCCCTGCATGCCTGCTTCCTATAGCCTGCCTCCTAGTTTCCTATCATTTGGCTGCCAAAGGAAGTGAGCCTTTGCAGGTCATCCAGAGAGTGCCTACACTGGCATGGACTTCCGCAGACATGGATGAATTTTCTCTATAAGGCTCTCTAAGATTCCCTTTCTATCCAGAAGCCACTATCTATTTTCTGGGTTAATCAGCATACCTCAGGAACACACAGAAGAGGCATCCTTGTCTTCCACATGAAAACAACCTGCCAGTATGACACACAGCCACTCATAGGGGCAATTCAGGATGCACAGAGAGACTGCCTACTTGAGTGCAGGCTGGGAAGGGATATCTGATGGGTCTCAGGAATCTGTTCCTACACAAGGGAAGGAAAAGTCCTGAGTCCAGGATTCAAAGGGTTTCTACAAATCAAACAAGCCTTGTGTGTGCAGTTCAAGCTCTGTAGGAAACACTGAAGAAACGGGAGTCAGGGCCAGCCTTGGTGCCTCGTGAGCCAAGCTGGAAGAAAGACAGAGACAGCACAACACTAGAAAGAACAGGTGACAGGAGAAAATCGAGGCTAAGTTTGCCTGGCAGCAAAGTTCTTGTAACCTTCAACCAGCTTGTGGGTAGGGTCTTCCCTCCGGAAACCCACAGCAAAAGGTTTCTGGAGCATCATGGCTGACAAGCCCAAGAAGCAGCCATCAAAGGCATGGCTATTGAAGAGCAAAGTTAAAGAAGTCCCTTCCTAACGTGCAGCCTGGAGCGCCTCCTGAGCCCGGCTCCAGCAGGCCTTTACTACACAGGCAGGAAGAACCTGCCAAGCTTTAGTGCTGTCCAACATTTAAAGCACTTAATGCTCTTCAACGAAGCCCTGCCATTGCTGTCCGAAAGCTGGGGACCAAACAAGAGGCTTTCTCTGGACCTGTGACTACAGATGGCTAGTTCTTGCCCATTCACTTAACCCACTTGTCACTTTACCCTCCTGTCACATTGTCCCTTCAGGTTGGTCACACCCAGCTCCACAGTAT
Source organism: Psammomys obesus (assembly GCF_907164565.1). Classification (NCBI taxonomy): domain Eukaryota; kingdom Metazoa; phylum Chordata; class Mammalia; order Rodentia; family Muridae; genus Psammomys; species Psammomys obesus. Next base: position 21,289,716 of record NW_026596117.1, on the reverse strand, counting down.
ACTGTGCATCCAGCACTCCAGAGCTCTGCTTCCTTTATAATTTCCTGTCCCAAGATAAGCACAGTTTGATGAAGAGATGGCATTGGTTTGCCTGAACTGAAGTTGCTTGGAAAAGTTTTGAAACTCCTTCTTAGGTGGGTTGAAATTCTGTTCTCACCACCATTCCCCGAGCCAACCTACTTTACTTGTCTCAAAGGAAACCCCTCCATAGGTATAACTATGTTCAGAAGGGACAGCCACAGAAGGATGACAGGGATGCAAAGGTAAAAGAAGCCACAATGTGAACATACATGTCCCTTTCCTACTTCCTGAACTCTACAAATTATGAGATACATCAGAGAGGAAGCAAGTGTAGAGCGTTAGGTAGATGTGAATGAGATCTACAGAGCTCCAGGATGCTTCCTGTGTGGCTGAGCACTTTACAAGAGGACAACAGAGCCAGAAGATGCACTGTTTGCCATGGTGGAATCTGTTTACTACAGCCCTGTGCTAACTACAGCAGGAACTCAGGTCCCAAGTACAGCCCAATCAAAATGCGCCCTCTTTCTCTCTCTTCCTTGCTCACTGCTCTCACTCTCTCTCCTTCCTCCCACCCCCACAACCCAGCCGAATAGGAAGAGTTGAATTACTTATATATAACCCAACACCAAACTCCTAAGTAAAAAAAAAAAAAAAAAAAAAAAATGCTGGACCAACAAGAAGCTTACCCCGCCTCAGGAGTTCTAGAAGCAGACGTGCTTTGGCGCTCTCCGTGGCCTCTTGGCTTGCTGCTGCGGCTTTCAGAGCTGCTCACATGTCCTGTCCTCAGGGCTGTCCTACCGTGGGCATGGGCTGCAGAGCCATCCTCATACCCATTCAATAGGCCTTGGCTGGCTCGGGTTCTTGTCCTCGCTGACTGGCATCCCTCTGGTTTGTCTTTGCGTGGTGCTGAGACATCTCGGGCGGGTTTGTATCCATGAGAAATCAGGAGATCTTCCACGCTGTACATGGTGCAGTGTCGTCAAAGCTCACGTGCTCGAACCATCATGGTGGCAGGACCCGTCACTGAAAGGACAAGAGCTGCACTTATGAACAGCCCCCTACCTGCACCAACGTGGACAGCCACCCTCCCAGCATCCACATGGAAGAGTGTGCAGTCTAATTCTAGCATCCATCCAGACCCTTTCCAGAAGAGGCCAGCAAGATGCAGCACTGGCCCTTGGGAACATTGTCACATCTGCAGGTCCTTTAGTGCTCTGCGGGCAGAGTCAGGAGGGGCTTCTGCCAAGGATACATATCTAGACCTTGTCTCAAAAAGATGGGATCTCACTAGGTAGCTTATGCTGACTTTGCAAAGTTACAATCCTCCTGCTTCAGTTTTCCAAGTACTGGAATCACAGACATATACTACCAGACCAGCTCGGGTCCATGTGAAATTTTTGTGAATCAAATAGCTTCCCAATGATTTTCTATAAAGTTTCCCTCTCTCAGTCAAGGGTGGCCATAGGCAAATCTGGCCTGGAGACCAGCATATGCTTATGCATGTTACACCACTAGACTGGTGGTTTTCAACCTTCCTAATATGGTGAGCCATTAATACAGTTCCTTGTGTTGTGGTGACCCCCAACCATAAAATTATCTTTGTTGCTACTTCATAACTGTAATTTTGTTGCTGTTAAGAATTGTAATATAAATATCTGTTTTCTGGTGGTCTTCGGCAACCCCTGTAAAAGGGTCACTTGACCCCCAAAAGGGTCACAACCCACAGGTTGAGAACCACTGGCCTAGAGGAAAGAAGACCAAAGAGAGGAAATGATGACATTCAGCAAGGGCAAAGCGAGTGGGGCTGCCAGCTCCCAGAGCCTGGGTCAAGCCCTGGCCTGGGTCCTGTGGGCCAGGGAGTTCCATTCCCTGCCACTTCAGCTGTGGGGAGAAAGGGAGCCACTGTGGCCACAGGAATGATGGTCAAGAAGTGCCTGCTGGGAGACATCTGTGCTCCTTGCCAGTGGGAGCTCTCCCTGGGCCCTGCACTGTTCTGCTGCCCCCTGGGAACACGTCCCCCTTAGGACACACAGAAACACATCTTAGCATGGGGATGCCCACACTCTATAGATCTCAGCTGCCCATGGTGTCCCTCTAGGTTTCCGAAGGTTGGAAAGCTTTGGAAGGTAGTGTCCTCACAGAAAAACCTCTGCCACCATTCCTGACACTACTATGTGATTCTGAGGACATCATAGATGGGTCATTCACTTACACAGCAAAGAAGGATCACGGGAACAAACACTTGCTCAAGTTGGCTTAGCAACGACCATGGCTAAGGACTAGAGAAAAAGAGATCACAAGGCAGCAAGACAACTCAGGGCTGTGTGAACACGGGAGAAGGATATTTAACCAAGGGGTTTCCTGGCTATGTCCCCAGCATCCAGTACTTAATATGCTTCCCGGAAATACTTGTTGAATGGATGCCTGACTAAGAAAAGGGGCTCCAGGGCAACATTTTGAAGAATAGTTAGGAGTTGGATAGATACACTGAATATGTCAATATAGGAGTGGGGAACTTGGTACTTTAAGCAGACTCTGGACATAATGACCTTGGAGCAAAACCATGGCTTAGAGACAGAATTCTGGTGGTCCAGAGTAAAAGCCCCATGCCCACAAGTCTGCATCTTCATGTAGAGGTGGTTACACTGTAGCCCTTCCTCACAAAACTTCATGTGGATCATTGTCCCACGGAAGTTTGGTAGATCAGTCCAACACCCCTATGCACCTACAGTTATATTCAGAAAAACCAAAGGGACAACCACCCTCACTAAGGCAAATATGTCCCTCAGAAGGGAGCCAGCTTTATCAAAGCCAAAATGACCTCAGGTGACTGAGGTCAAGGGAGCTCTGATTTCAAAAGTCTTATCTGTCCTCTCTGGGCTGGCAACTCATAGGGAGTAGGGATACAGTCCAGGCTTCAGTGCTCAGGGATGAGGCAAGGGCCAGCCCACAGGCCTAACCCATAACCTCACAGGCACCGCCACCATGCATGTTCATGGAAGACTTCTGTCCCTTACATATACTCTTCACTGTCACCCAGCAGCTTGGCCTCTAATCATTTCCATACCCATGTGAAGGGCTGACCCCTCTCCTCACGCGTTCCTGTACACTATTATTCTGAAACCTCCTGTGTTTGTTGGGCTGGCTTCTTTGATGTCACCCTTCTTTAGAATGAAATGGGCTGTGTCAGGAGGTAGCAGTTCATATTAACTGCAGTGGCCTCCAAGACAGACCAGTGGGGGCCCAAAGACAGGGCTCAGTACCCAAGGAGTTTTCCATTCTTTCCAGTTTTAAGATACCAGCATTGTAGGTCAGTGGCATTTAATTCTGTCACTCAGAGGTGGCTACAAGGACAAACACATGACAAAAGCTGGCCCACACTGAGGTTGTCACTGTCATAAAGGCTGTTTCATACCCTGGAAAGGTAAGAATATAGCCAAAACAACCCAGGATTAGACATGACTCAAGACCGGGTGCGCTACCCTTTTCACATGCAGCACTGGAAGTGTGTGAGTAACTACCCCAAGCTTTCCTACACACAAAATGGCAATGAACAATCTTACTGCACTGTCCTGAGAGCCAATAAGAACATAGACACATCACCATGCAAACACCACACTTTGCCACACTGTCAATTTTCACCACGTGCTTTTGCCATTTTTTTTTTCCTTCTTTGGTATCATTTGGTACGCTACTCTTGATTTCCAACCTCATAATCACTTGGTATCACCATGTACTTGTAACCAAGAATGGAATATTGCTTTGTAAGAACAAAACATTAAGACGCATTTCCTAGGAGCACAGAATGTGCCAAGCTCTGAACCAATAATGAAGAACACACATTCTCCGTCAGTAAGGGTCTTACTGTCTGGCTGAACAGACAGTAGGAAAATAGGCACATGTGTGTCAGAGACATGATCAGAGCCTGTCACCTCTCCCATGGGGTTGTAGTGCCATTACATGGATGAAGACAGGATGACTGGAAAGAGACCCTATCCAATCTCATGGGATTGCGAAGGCCTCTAGACAATTCTCTTTCAGTCAAACCAAACTCCGGCCCAGAGTGCACTCTGTGTTACTTTGCATCCAGTGCATTCAATAAATTTCTTCCTAGTCAGGCGTGGTGACTCACTCCTCAACACCCAGGAAGCTGAGAGAAGAAAACTGTCCTAAGTTCAAGGCCAGCAAATATAGTGAGTCCTATCTCAAAGAGCACCAACAAAAAAGACATTTTTGGGGGGTGGGGGGTGGGAGAGGGGCTCGCATTAGGGCTTGAGTGTGAGATATCACCCACGGGTTCTTGTGTTTTGGGCAGTTTTCTCCAACTGTTGTTGCTGCTATTTGGAGAGGCTGTGGAGCCTCTGAGGAATGAGGAATAAAGAATAACTTGAGGATGAGCCCAGTAGCCCCCGCCCTGTCTCTGGCCTGAGTAGTGAAGCTGCAGCCTTATGCACCTGCAGCTGCATGACTTCACTGCCGTGACGGAATGTGCCCTCTTATGAGTCACAATAAAACTTATTCTTTCTTAGATATTTGTCACAGCAAGGAGACAAGTATACATTTTGCTATATTTATTTCCTCGAATTAAATGCTCACATAGAAATGCTTAAGAAAGTGATCAAAACAGCTACTGGTTCACTTTTTAAGAATGCTGGTCATGCCCTACTAAATAACTTCACAAACCACGAGTTTGAAGTCCACCAATGTGCATGCCATCCCTCTGATGGTCAGGGTGTGAGGCAGGCTGGCCTGTGAGGTACGTTCAAGTTCAATGATGCTATTACCCCATAACAAATTCCTTGGTCTAGCAAGTCCCTTGCTCTCCTCTCAACAGCAAATACAGTTGTTCCACTTATCCAAATTTGGCTTTTCAGGGAAGGCACAGCCACCACATGCTGCTGCTTTTCTGGTCTTCAGAACACCCGTGGAAGAAGACAATTCTCCCTAGGAAAACTGGCCTCCTCCATCACCCCATGAGACACACTGAAGCTTGAGCCTGAGGCTCCTGGCCACCACTGACTGGCACAGCCAGCATGCAGAAGAACCCACTTTCTCTCTGGGTGTCTGCCTTGAGAAGGCCACTGAGAAGCTCTGCATGTCTGTGGTGGAGTCAAGAGATGAGAACTGACCATCTAGTGAAGGGACTCGTGTTCCCCTGTTTTTCATCTCAGAGAGAAGCTACTGCATATATTCTGCTTCAGCAGCCAAAGTAGAGGGCATATATGGTGTTGAGACGTCAGAAAAAGCCACATTTTCATGTATTTGGCAGCCTTCATATGCAAGCCTCATTTTCTCATCTGCCACTTACCCCAAGAGAGAATGGGAGGATTTGAACTTAATCAGCACTGCTCGACTCTGTGGCACCCCTGTATAGACGGGAGCAAGCAGGGGTGTTCCAGCATGCTGCCTTAGAGAACTCCTCTGAGGCCTTCAGCCGCATGGTCCTCCCTAGTTTGGTCTTGTACAACTTGGACTAGGCCAAACAAGCCTTTTCACTAAAATAAACTTTGTAAGGCAAAATACACAAAGAAGAAAAAATCTGGATCTATAAAAATTCTCTTTTCTTGTATAAAAGCTTTTATTCTGGGCGTGTAATTATCCTAAAAATAGTTAAGATAATGCAAACTTTGGGAATTTCATTCCTGTCTTCTATGCATTTAAAGCTTACATTTTAAAGGCAACGGTAGTGACTGATTCCGATCACTGGCTGCTTTTCTGGAGGTCCTGACATGCTCATGGAGGACACACATGTGGGCACACACTCATGCCCATAAAGTACAAATAAGTAATCGTTTAAAAAATGAAAAAAAAAAAAAAAGAAAGGTAGGTGTGTCACTTGGGAAACAGAAGCAAGAGAATTTGTGAATGTTCAAGACCAATTAGAGCTGCATAATGAGACCTTTTGTCAAAAGAAAGAAAGGAAGGAAGAAGGAAGGAAGAAGGAAGGAAGGAAGGAAGGAAGGAAGGAAGGAAGGAAGGAAGGAAGGAAGGAAAGAAGGAAAAGAATGAACAAGCAAAAAAAAAACAGAGAAAAATCTTACATATCTATGGAAAACAAACACAGAAAGCAAACCAACACTGAGTAGGAAGGAAGGCTAGGTTTAGGCCCCACACATCCTTTGTTTACCTCTATTGGACTGACTTAAATTGTGCTTTCTGAGATGGGACCAAAAAGGAACCGCTTATTAGCACGCAGGCTCTCATTTAGGTGGAGGAGAGAGGTGACTTAGAGAAGCAAGAGACTGAGGACTCAGGGTTTTCTTTCTGGGCTTTGCAACTCACTCATGAGATCTAATTTATATCTTACTGCCCGACTCTTCCCCCGTGGGAATGTTTGTGACCAGCTATGAACTATTCAAAACACCCTTCAGTAGGTCCACAACACTTTACTCGATTTTCGCCATATACCCAATAAACTCCCTCTACAAATATCAAGAAAGACCTTGCTTTATGGGGCTTGATAAATGGCTCTGTAGGAATGGCACTGCTGGTTTTTTAGAAGACCCAAGTTTGCTTCCTCAGGCACCCATGTCAGGAGGCTTCCAGGAACTCCAGCCCTAGGAGTCTGATGGTTTCTTCTAGGCTTATGCACACACACACACACACACACACACACACACACACACACACACACACACGTTGAAAAGTAATAAGCCTTTAGAGGTACAGAGAGATGGTTCACTAGTTGGGGCACTTATTGACTTTACAGAGGACCTGAGTTCGTTTCCCAGCACCCATGTCAGGGTGAGGAGGCAGGTGACCTGATACCTCTGGCCTCTAAGGGCCCCTGCACTCACAGGCATATACACATACATGCGCACACACAGGCATACACACAGTTAAAAGAAAAACACTTTAAAAATAGTAATAAACCAGAGAGAGAAAGAGTGGGGGAGCGCATGCCTTGCATTGTAAATGTGTAAATCTCAGGACACCTGAGAGAGAGAACGGACAACCTGTGAGTGCCAGCAGGTGACTGAGCTTCCATTAGCTGCCTGGGACACTTACTTCCCTTTGAATTCCCAGGAAGAACCTGCTGTAGACACGGCTATTTCTACCTCACAGATGAGGTACTGCGGTCCAAGGCTGCACCAATTCTAAGTGGCAGCTGCGAGGCTTACCCAGGTCTGTCTAGGATGAAGTCCAGGCTACCATTTTAGATCCCTCTACATATGTATGAATGTATGTGTGTATGTGTGTATGTATGTGTGTGTGTATATATATATATATCTCCCTCCCTACAATTAATTAGTTTCCCGATTTACCAAATAATACATAAACAAGGAGAAAAAAAAGATGTGGGGCCATCAAGCTTCCAACTATGTATTTAAGAACTCCAGTTTTACTGTATAGACGAAAGGTGGCTCTTGTCACTCTTCACACGTGTCGTGTCACTTCTCCATGACTGTCTCCATGGCAATACTAGGGTTAATTTTTGGAAACATAACAAAGTGAGTTACTCGGAGATACACCCTTCAACTGCATGGTGACCTTTACAGGCTGCTTAAGTTGCCATGGATTTCAAGTTCTTCCTAAGTAAGACCATTGTGTAAAACTGGGAAAAGGAGACAAGCCAAGAGGACATCCACACCAGATGAGAAAGGGGCAACAGCAAACGTCCTGCCGCATTCTTAAAGAGGGCGAAGAGCCTGCCTGGAAACAGCCACTATCACCTGCGATGCCGACAGTCTGGACCCTGCAGAGCTCCCGGGGCCTGCAAGCAGGCTTGAGGAAATGTAAGACTGGTGCATGGTGAACCTGATGGGAAATGGAAGGGCCAACGTGGTGAGAATGAGCAGGGCGAGCATTAGAAATCTGCTGCACTGGAAGACGCAGGGGTGCTGGCAGAGAAGAGGAGGGGGATGCGGAATGGGTAAGCCTGCGGGGGAAGTGCGTATATTTTGGACTTATGTGACTAAGATAACCGTCAACCATTTGTAGAGAGTATTGTTTCAGAAGACAACAAATCATATGATTTTGATGCAACCAGCCTGTGCTGGCTACTTTTATGTCAACCTGACACAAGCTAGAATCATCTGAGGGGAGGGAGCCTCAGCTGAGAACATGCCTCCATGTGACCAGGCCTTAGGCAGGCCTGGAGGACATTTTCTTAACTGATTGGTGGGGGAGGGCCAGCCTATTTTAAATGATGCTATCCCTGGGCTGGTGGTCCTGGGTTCTATAAGAAAGCAGGCTGAGCAAGCCATGAGGAGCAAGCCAATAAGCAGCTCCCTTCCATAGCCTCTGCATCAGATCCCTGCCTGCTTGAGTTCCTGCCTTCACTGCTTTTGATGATGAACTGTGAATGACATAAGCCTTTCCTCCGCAAGTTACTTTTGGTCATGGTGTTTCCTTGCAGCAAGACTAACCCTAAGACAGCAGCATTCCCCCAAAGTTCCTTTTCCTCCCAGTCACTGTGAATACATTTTTATCACAGATCAGTTTTTGACCCTCCAAAGAACCTGAGTGAGTCCACGCAGATAACCCCTTTGACAAACCTCTAGCACCAAATATATTTACATTACAGTTCATGACAGCAGCAAAATCACAGTTAAGCAGCAGCAATGAGAATAATGTTAGAGTTGGGGGTCACCACAACATGAGGAGCTGCATTAAAGGGTCACAGCTTTAGGAAATTGAAGACCACTGACTCAGACCAACCCACTGTGACAGATTTATGAGTTTTATATCATCTGTGTCCTAAATATTCAAATGAGTAAATTATAAAATAGGAAGCTGCTAACAATGTCCTTGCAATAGGATAGAGCTGTGCTTACCACCCCACTGTCAATGCACATCTAGAGGGGTGTGGGTGAAAGAGAGTGTGTATGTATGTCTACCGTGTGTGTGTGTGTGTGAGAGAGAGAGAGAGAGAGAGAGAGAGTTAAGTGTGTATGTGCATGAGAAAAAGGGTGTGTGTTTGAGTGGAGAGTGTGTGTCAGAGCATATGCGTGTGAGAAAGAATATGCATGAGTGTCTGTGTTTGAGTTTTATGTTTTGTTTGAGAGGGTTTTGTGTATGTGTGTAAGCTCTCTCTCTCTCTCTCTCTCTCTCTCTCTCTGTGTGTGTGTGTGTGTGTGTGTGTGTGTATGTGTGTGTGTCCATCCAGATGGAGCCTGGGACACTGCAGGGGAAAAGCAGAGCTTTGGATCCGTCGAAGAGCACACTGAACAACTTAGGTTCTTCACGGCTCGGGAAATCTGGACCTCCCTCCAAACTGTCCCTCATGTGAGATGAACAGCACATATTTCCCAGTTAACTGGCCGCAGGGGCGGGGAGAGTACAGCTTATGGCCATGGCATGGAACAAAGCTAAATAGGTCACATGCAGATAGAACCTCTGACCTTGGCCTCATTAGCACCCAGGCAGAGGCCACCCCAGAGAGCAGGGGCAAATGGCCACACACGGAACAGAAGCAACCAGCAATTCTCCATCCCTAACACATACTTATTCCAGCCTAAATTCAACAAGGTGCTTGTTTGGCACTAGGTATGATGGACACCAGGTTGCTGGCTCCGGGCCCGGGAAAATAGGAAGACCTATGCATCCCTCCGCACCCTTCATGGTGATGATGCTACAATTTTGGTGGTATTATTTCAATTATGCTAAGTCCCATCACTTGGAGGACAGAACAGTAAAGGGATGCCAATTAATAGTGACCAATCTCTTCTCATTTCCAAAAATAACAATATTTTATTCTCATATTTTTAATCATAAATCCTCCCAAGACAGTAAGGGGAACAAAATATCAATAAACTCATTAACCAAAACCAGAACTTTTCTTTTAAAAATGTGCTTAGAATATGACCTGAACATTAAAAAACAAATACTCAATTACGAATCTGAAAGAAACTCAGTCATCTAAGATCACAGAAATAAAAATTAAGCCAATTGATGAAGACGTGCAAATTAAACCAAATTGTGACCACTCACATCCCAGATTATCAAAGTGTAAAAAGTAATTAAGTTTTGCTTATGTGTGTGCGCACACGTGTATGTGTCTTTGGAGCACCAGAAGAGGCTGTCAAGGAGTTGCAAGCCACCTGCTATGCATGCTGGGAACTTCGGGTCCTCTGCAAAAGCAGGACATCCTCTGAACTGCTGAGCCACCTCTCCAACCCCAAACATTCGTGAAAGCATGTTTGTTGCTGATGAGGATGCAGAAATCTTGTGTTTTGAGTGTGTGTGTTTGGAGGGGCTTGTGCAAATGGATACTTCCTTATCCAACAGTGATTAGGAGCCCCAACAAATGACACCTGCCTTTAATCACAGCCAATGGGAGACTGAGACAAAGAGGCTCAACAGGTCAGGCTGGACAACACAGCCAGATTCCCTCTCAGTAAATAACATAATCAAATGACTAGATGATAAGGAGCAAGAGCTCTGATATCCCAAGGATTGATAGCTTCATTTCTTGGGATCTATCCTAATGACATATGCAGAGGTGCATACATACACATTTAACACTGGTTATTTGTTTTATTCATAATAACGCATGGAATTAAATGTCTTCTTAATGGGACATTAAGTATGTGGGGATGTTGAAGTTTGAACAAACAAACATGTATAAAATTGTATTTTTAGGCTTTTGAAGCATAGAAGTGTCCCACCTGACATTGGTGTGGAAAATGGAACTTGGATCTTCTGCAAGAGCAGTAACTGTTCTTAACCCCTGAGCCATCTTTTTAGCCCTTGATATACTATTTTATCATTAATCAGTACTCACAAGTAGTTATCACACTTATAACTTAGTAATACATTAGATTGCAACTTAAATTACATCAATGTAAGCTGTTTAATATAATTAGTTACATTGTCAACAAGTTAATAATGTAGCTCCTAATGCAGTTTACACTGATAATATTGACTTCTAAAAACTTTAATAATCTGAAAAATGAATAATTGTTTGTCTTTTTCTAGTAATTTTCAGTTTGTAGTCTAGTTAAAAAAAACTTTTGAAAGCAAAAGATTGCATAGATACAATTAACTATAGATATCTTTGAGAATATATTTCATAACAGGAAGACTCAATGCCTGTAAAAGGAATGTTGGAGAAAAGAATAAAGGACTAGGAAATGATGAGGTTCTGGTATATGTCCCGTCTGTGAGAGGCACCTTATCTGCTTCCTGAAACCTCAAATCACATGATGATGTAATCCAACACATGATCACAGCTCACATTCTAACAGTCCCGTAGATGATGTTCCTCTCTAAAAAATACCCCAAACTCCTCATCTGTATCCACTGACATTCCACACTGAAGATGTAATTGGTCCCTTAAACTGTTGGCAGTTCAGTGTAAATATTTCCTCAACTGACAACATTTAGGTCTAATGTTATGATTAATATATAACAAAGTGCTTTCTTTAAACAAGGGGTAAATAGCCAAGACAGAAAGCAAGCCAGAATGGGAAATGTTGCTCATGATATGTGCATTTATAAAGCTTTCTGCAGCTTTCTCCTCCAGTGGTAGAACTGTGTGCTTTATCATGAACAATGAGGCTGTCATTTTCTTCTCTAATCTTAATTATTAAATAAATAACTGCACAGTTCTATTTTAAGTCCTGAGACAAGAAGTTCTGATGAACTTGTTTCCATCCCTCACAGTGATGACCTGCCATGGCAGGGCGCTCAAGTTGTTCAACTTATGGAAGCATATGCACTCTGTGATGTAACGTTTTCGTAAGACAAGCATCATTGGCATGACTTTTTTTTTTAAGGTGACAAGAAAAAAAAACAGACGGAAAACTGGTTAAAAAAGGTCTTTGAACACTGTTAAGAGTGGTGAGTGGGACTGGTGCTAAGAAAGTGGGTTTTAGAAAAAAGAAAGGGGGAATACAGTGTCAAATATATGTGCTGCCTCTTTTAACTCCTTATTTCCTTTTTCTCTACCAGGGTCAGAGATACATACATACCACACACACAAATGCATACATACAAACACAGGCACATACAACATACACACACACACCTTCCCTTTCACCTCTAAACTGTGTCACAGAATTAATACTTTGGTTACTTCACTCCATTTTTATGAGACCCTAAGTACCTCATTAACATTTCTGCAAGATTACATGTCATTAAGAAAAGACAAAACTGAGGAAGAATTAATTTTTAATTCTCTAGAACCTGGGGCTGTTGGGGGAGGGGATATAAAGTTTGAAATAGTTTGAAAATTTCTAGTTTTATCCCATTATGATATGCCATCTGTCCCAGGACAAGCTTCTATTACACTTTTACTGTATTAGTTCTTTTCTTTAATTTTAAAATCTCTTTAGAATAGAAAAAAAAACAACACTTTATAAAAGCATGAAGGCTCAAATTATTTCATGTAATTTTTACTCACTAATTATAAAAATCATGAAGTTATTTCAAAAATAAACATTGCAAAACTTGTATGATTCGGTAAAAGGAAGAAGTTCCAGGTAACCTCGCTGTGACAGCAGGGTCAGCTGCCGATTCCCCACCTTCCCCAGCACATGCTTGCTTCCATTCTTTTTTCTCCACACGTACCTTGGTGCCTGCTCATGCCGAAAAGCCAAGCTTCAGCAGTTATGCGCTAAAGTCTCATATAAGAAAGTATTCTGAAAATACTTTTTTGTGTAGCTAAATCACATCATCTATAAAAAGTCATCAGGAAAGGTATTTTTAGAAAATAAAAGCAACAAATACATTTTAAACAAGGTCCTCCAAATGAAAATTAATGCAAACAGGGGCAGGGGCTATATTCTGTGTTTAAGAATGCAGCAAAGAGCCAGAAAATGGGGCTTCCTTTCCCTGGCTGCTGGCTTTAACAAACTAGAGTCTCTCAGCTTCAGCAAGCCAGCCAGGCTGTGGAAATAAGGCTCCATGAGGGAGCTAATCCTCCCCACCCAAGAGGTGTAAACGAACATCTGCTACAAAGAAACACAGCAGCAGCAGCAGAGACTTTCGCCACAGCCCAGGGGGAGTTCAGAGATAAAGTCTTGGCTTATCAAGTAAAACCCACAACAGAACAATCATTTCACCCCAACACTATGTTCTGAACTCTCCAGATTAATTACCGTCAAGTCTCGCCAAGCTCATTAACACAGAAACTGGCCTCCGACCACGCTCCCTGTTTGCTCTTCTGCAGAAGGAGACACCTTCCCAGCAAGGACAGAGGGATCTGTAGGAGCTGTTGACTCCAGGAACCCAGCACTGACAGTAAAGACCGGATTTATCTTTCAATTTCACCCCACAAAGCATATTTCTACTATCTTCTCAGACGTGCCTTTTTTTTAAGCCTAAAAACTGCCTTGTATTTATTTGCCTTGGGTATCTCCAAAGGCCAGTTAACATTTTATAGTGAGGGAACAGTACCCAAGCCAGCCTCTGGAAGCTGTGACCTCTCAGATGAGTTATCAGATAACTCTGCTAAGCCTGTCAAGCCCTCCGGAGGAGCATGTGGCTGCTCAGGCATGGCCTATGTTCCAAGTGTCTGGGCAGACAAACTTTCCCTCCCCTACAACAGACTTCTTCCACTCCCCTATTTCCCCGAGTCCCGTGGGCTCCCTGGGCCCTTTCACCTCCCAGCTCAGGGCAGCCGGTGTGCAGGAGGAAGGCCCCAGACTAAAGGCCTCTGTTCAACAAATATTTGTTTGCCCACCCCAGGGGGAGTGAAAGTGTGCCCAGAGTAACAGGGAGACCTTCAGGAAGCTTATTCAAAGGGTGATGAGGAGTTAGACATACTACCAAGGCAAATCCAAAGACACAGACGAACACTCTGGAAAAACGAAGAAACTTCTCAAACTCCCAGTTTCACAGAAAACGTCCAACATAACTCCTGTGAAACGGAACCTCCACAACACTCCCTAAGTCCTTTCTGTAGGTGTTTTCTGTCGTTAGTCTCAGTCCAGCCAGCTACAGTTCTAAAATCACCTGACAAATGGCTGGTTCCTGGAGTTTTACCAACTCGGGCTGTGATTGCACCAGGGAATCTAGTCTACTTTTTCTTTTGTATCTCCCATACAGAGCATTTCTGGATGCCAGAATCTCACCTCTCACCTCCCTCTCAGGGCTCCTCCCGTCTTCTAACGCTCACTCCCAACCCCTAGATATCTTTTCTTTGCGAGTCTGAAAAAAAAAAAAAAAATCCAACGGAAGAAAACACAAATCTGTGGGAGAAACAGATTAAACTGTCCCAGACAGGAAAAGCCTAGGAGTTGTGTGGTCCAGCCTGGGCCAGACACGCAGACTTGGGCAAGGGAGACCTCAGGGGAGCGTGGATGAGACCCGGCCGGGCACGGCCAGGCTGCGCTGGCTGAAGTTCCCGCTAGACATTTTCCTCCCCAAGAGGAGCCCGAGGCGCTCAGCCTCTTCGGCCAGAGACAAGAGGGTGCGGGTGCGGCGGAGGCCGGGGTCCCAGGTCACCGGGTCTGGGGGTGGCGCGGGGAGGCTGTGGCTGGTCTAGGCGTGGGCGGCTCCGTCCCGCTGAGCCGCTTAGCGGACCGCCAGCCACTCCCCGGCGGGTGGCGGGGCCGGCGGGGGACCCAGCGGGCGCGGCCACTCCCGACGTCCAACGGCCGGTCCGGCGGGCCAGGGCGACGTGGGAACCGGGGCTGTCAGTCCTGGAACGGAGGGTCCGCCAGGTCGCGGCACGGGACGAGCGGGGAGGCCCACGCGAGACCCGCGCCCACGGGAGCCAACATCAGCCGGGCCTCCTCCCCGCGCCGGGCACCTGAACGGGGGCTGCAGCCCTCGGGACGTGGGGCCGGGCTGCCACCCGCGGCGCGGGCGACCTGCCTCACGCCGAGACGGGGACCCAACCAGGCTGGAGAAGTTGGGGCCGCGCGGGGGAGGCTGAAGCGGGGCCCGCGGGACGCCGTGGGAGCGAGCCAAACGGACGGCTGCCGGGACTTACCGAGCGGTTCCCTCATACTGTCCCGCGCCGCAGCCGCTCGGCCGGCCGGGGACCAGCGCGAGCTGCCCCGCCTGCTACTACCTCGCGGAGCATGCTCCGAGCTCAGCCGCACGCCCCTCCCGCCGCCAGCCTCGCCCCTCCCACCGCCCAGACTCGCTCCGCCCACCGCCCAGACTCGCCCCGCCCACCGCCCGGCAGGGTTCCCTCCTGGCTGAGCAGGCATCTGGAAGGAGAAGGCTGCACCTGGCCCCAGGCTGGGTGCGAGTGCTTCGGAGACCAAGTCAGAGAAAAGCGCAGATGGCACAGGGCTGTCCGTCCTCTCCCCACCCCCCGCCGCCCCTTTTCCTGTCACTTGTGTTTGGACCATGTCAACCCCGGGCAAATATCCACATATGCACCGAGACACAAGAACACAGATACACTTATATTCCATCACACACGGATGCACACATAGATACACATAAACAGACACACATAAAGTACAGACATGGGCGTCAGCTACACACACACACACACACACACACACACACACACACACACACACGATGGCATGAAGGGCAGAAAGCACTGATATGACATCAGCTTAGTCTTTCAGGGACTAAAGCCGTGGAGGTCCACTGTCCCATTCTCTCACTGGAGAACTCAGTTAGACAAGTTTGGGAAGGATTTGCCACGTGCAGGGTGTGGACATAGGAGGTGCTTTGTGGGAGAGTTCAGACCACACTGAACACTTCCTGACACCAGCCTGGCCGCTTATTTCTCTCTTGCAACAGCAGGGCAGAGAGCTCAAACTTCAGTCCAGACCTGCTGAGGCTCAGAGTTTGGAGGGCAAAGAGAGGACATAAAATGGTGAACTTGCTGAGGAGTTGGGGAGAGTGCGGGAACATTGTCTAACCCAGATCCACCAAGGCAAGGGACCAACAGTGTTGGCACTTCTTGTTATAAAGCCGTCGTGCAGGGAAGTATCGCTTCATTAGCATATGCCACCGCCAACTCACTGAACTAACAAAGTTGTTGTGGGACGCTGTGTTAGTCAGGGCTCTCTAGGAAGGAACCTAATAAATCTCTCAAAGAATCTAAAATGTTCCACATACGTATTTGGTTGCTGCATGCAGAGGTCTGAGCAACCAACAATGGCTGTCTCCAGACAGAAAGGCCAAGGGTCTGGTAGTTGTTCGGCCCACAAGACTGGATGTCTCAGTGCTCCCAAGGTGGTGCTGGACTCCCAGGGAGGTCCTAGAGAGCTTCAGATTTCTCGTCTACACTGGAATTCTGAAGAAATAGGCTCTCAAACCAGTGGAGAAATGGATCAAAAGGGGAGAACAGATGAACTGTCCGGTCGGAGTGAGGGCAAGCAGGCAAAAGCAGGAGTTTCCTTCTTCCACGCCCTTTTACGTGGCCTGCCACCAGAAGGTGTGTCCAGATTTAGGGTGGGCCTTCTGACCTCAGCTGAGCCAACCAAGAAAAACCCCTCACAGGCAGGTGTGCCCAGCTGCTTAGGTTTTAGCTAATTCCACATGTGGTCAAGTTGACAACCAGAATTAGCCTCTGCACACACCCTCAAGCACCTCTTTCCTAGGCACACAACCACAAGCGTGTGTGTGTGTGTGTGTATTCACAGACTCCGTGTACCTACGTCCTTGTTAGACTTCTTTGTATCTGTCTTGCTCATGGGCAGCCAAGCGTTCTGCAAGGCCAGTGACTGAACCAAGATGATGATGGGTCTCCTCAGAAAACAACATCATGTTACTGAGTGTGTGGGTCACCTCCACCAAAGTTTCATCATGGAGCTTAGATGCCACATTGTTGCAGTAGAAGGCAATATTGAAGAGATACTAAGAAGCTGGAGCAAAAAGGAATAAAGAATAATGTTTAGCAGAAAGACTGGCAAGACAGTTTCCATTAGGAAAAGAAGTGAGACTGAAATCCTTCCATTCAAAAAGAAGGCAACTTCACAATTGCAAAGATTTTTGTGTCTGTTAGGCCCTCTCTAAGTCTTTGGCTTCTCCTTTGAAACTGGCGTATCCCTTGCCCCTGGCAGTGCCTTAGGCCGTGTTTCACACAAGAATCAGAAGACAAACTGTTAACAGAGGAGACAGTAGTAGCATGGATCAGGGTGGAGTTGGGGAAGAGGGTCAAGGACAGAGGTGGGGAGATTTTGAAGATCTAAGAATAGGAAGCTAAGGTTGAAAACGAACAGATGAGTGTGACCAGGTGTCCATCGGAACAGCAAGGTATAAAAGGTGACAGGTGAAGGGGAAAGGTATGGAGAAAGCCATATTTGGCCAATTTCCACACTGGTAGCCTGTGTGCAGATGTGGTGTGAAAACAGACATATATTAATAAATATCTAGAGCCTGTGCCCCACCACTTAGGAGACGGAGGCAGGAGTATGACTAGCTCACGTCAGCCAAACTCCATAAGACTCTGTCGTGAAAACGAATAAACACATAAATATATAAATAAGTAAAATGTAAACAGTCTGTGAAAACATTTATAAAAGTAAGTATACGTATATATGCATGCAGTCTATTTTATATGCACACACACATTTGTGATTGTGGTTTTATATTAGACATTTCTTCACGAGGCAGATCTTGGCAATTCAGAAGACACCTGTACATATTTTACTTCAACCATAAGAGGAATAGTTTGCCCTCTCCCACACTCCTAGCCTCTCAGCCGTCACTTTCCAGAATTGTCAGCTCTTTTTCCCTCATCTGCTTGATGCTGGAGGATTAAAATGTGGGAGGACATACCCACTGGTTATACTTTGTAAAATGTAGGATATGGTGGAAAACAATCTTTATCACAACTGTGCTACAAACACTGGCTGGAGAGCACATGCTGGAGAGCACAGCCTGGATGCTCAGTGTTCCCACCTTCCTCCGAGTCTTAGACAAGAGATTTCACAGACTCAGGAAGGAACTTAGATTATTGAGTCATGGGGCAGATGTGCAATGACCAGAGAAAGAATACTTAAGAGTCTGCTAAAGGAAATTAAAAAAAAAAAAAAAGACCAAACCCTCGTTTCTTTAATTCAATGCTTTTTCAAGGACCTAGAGCAACCGCCCTGTGCCCTTCCTTCAGGGCTCTTCTCTGATGACCATACTGTGTCCTTTGGTTAATTTAAATACTCTGATTTTTCCCCTTTCGTCTGTAAAACACTACCGAACATCATGTTTATTTAAAAAGATTAATGTTCTTGGTCAAAGCTTGATTTCTGTCTGTTGACTTGTGGAAAGGCAAACAATGGTGGTTATGTACAGAGAAGAAAGGGTTTGTGTCAGCAGTGCCATAAAACCTGGTTAGATAACAATATGTGTTACAGTAATTCCTCTGTCTCATGACCCTTTACTATAGACTAGACATCAGTTTTCCTGAGGTGTCTCTAGTCCAGGATGCACTAGAAGGGTTTGATTAACACATTGGTGGGATTTATCGACAAGGAACATGACCAGAGTTCCCACTGTATGTGTGAGTTTCTGGAATCCATACTTCAAATGTCCAGATCATTTCCAAACACACCAAACTTTGAGAGACAAGGACCGAACACGAAAATTGGAAACACCTACCACATGTGAGCCCCAAGTTCAATCTCCAGACCAAGAAAAAAGGACCTGTTGGAAATGACCTGTGTTGAGAGCATAGAGGAATGATTGGCATTTAGCACACACTAGGAATGCAGTAGGCGTTGGCATCACCGTATGAACATAAAGAGACCCACAGTAGTGTGTTCTACATTGCCTTAGACTTAACACTAAAACGTAATTCACAAACTTGGGGGACTAAAGAAAAGTAAACGCTTTGCAATTATAAGATTGACAAGATTCAACTTGAAGAAGTTGAATCTACATGGTTAGTATAGAAGGAAAAAAAAAGCCATTTTTAATTATTGGCTATCTGGGTGTCAGATTTTTCCCATATAGGGCTACACATTAATAACAGAAAACAGCTTCTCCCTGTCTCCCAGCCTCTGTCAACACTCACCACAGCAGAGCTGCTGTTCACTAGTGGTGGGTGGGATGCTCCAGGCACCTCTGGCCTGCACTCCATCACTCCTTGCCAGATTCTTAAGGAAAATTCTTGAGTGCTGGTCCCTCCTGGGAATGGTAGTTTCTGGCTGGTATCCCACTGGGGTAGAGAGATGCTGGCAGTGTGGCTTTTATCAGAAGGAGGTATGATGAGTGGTAGAGGGGCACCTCAAGCTCCTCTTTTACTTCTCACACCAGCCAATCAATCAAGAATCAATCAGGATTAGTTCAGTACTTTTTAAGCCCACATGACTTTATTTTTTAAATAAGAAATATGTGGGAGTCAGCAAGATGACTCAGTAGGTGAGGGCTCTTGCTGTCAATCTTGACAACCTGGGTTTGATCCCGGGACTCACACGGTGGAAGGCGTGACCTGGTTCCAGTAAGTTGTCCTCTGACCTCAGTCTGTACATGTGGCATGCATGCAAGTGCTCTCTCTCTCTCTCTCTCTCTCTCTCTCACACACACACAAACACAAAGGTAAATTAATGTAAATAAAAATTAAAGTGGGAATGATGTGAGCAACTGAAGAGGGCTGGCAGTGCAATAGTGAAATGCCTACCTAGTATTCTTGAGGCCCTGGGTTTCATCCCCAGCACTGCAAACAACGGAAAACCTTGAATAATCTGGAGCCAAGTTGTTTACCAAATATTATTTACAAAAAGAATGCTTTTGGGCTGGAGATGTTCACAAAATGCTTGCCCTGGATTCAGTCTCCAGCCCTGCATAAAACTTAATGTGAGGAAGCTTACTTATAGTTCCAGGAAGTGGAGACTGGAAGACCAGAAGATCAAGGTTGTCTTTGGGCATAAACTACATAGTCAAATTGAGGCCATCCTGGGTTACATGAGGCCCCATGACAAACAAACAAACAAACAAATAACGCTTCCTTTAAGAGAGAATATGTGACAGGTTTTGCTAAATCTGTGACATAAAGCAAGATGTGTGGATTCTTCACAGTGGAAGAAGTGGCAGTTGCAACTAACTTCCCAAATCTCTCTGAAATGATGCTAGCTAACTAAGCATCAGGGAGCCATGCCCTGCCTGGCCAGGCCTTTTAGAAGGAAGCCCCGATAAAGGCTGATGATTGGAGCATCCCCTAGAACTTTCTACCTTCTGGCTGACCAAGACTGTAGTGGGAGCTTTGGTTTCTTTAAAAACTCAGTTATGTTATTTAAATATTTTTTGTTTTAATACCAAGTGTGGGACTTTAGTTTGGGCTTTAGTTTATCCACAGCTGATAATTGCCTCCTGTGGCGCATGGCCTTTGCTAGCCTGCTGAGTGCAGCACAGAGAAGGGTGTGGTCTAGGACCCTGAGGGATATAAATAAAAGAGCTAGAGAGAGAAGGTGTGGTGTATGGGGAGTGGCAGTTTAGAAAGCTCAGAGACACTTATTGGCACAGTGGCTTGGAGAGAGACAGAGGACACTGCTTGCTGCTTATGCTGTTGATGGAGAATTGGTATAGCCTTACAAGAACCCATCAACCCTAAACAGCCAAGAGAAGTAAAGGAGTCTGCATTCCCTCTCCCCACTAACCTTCTCTCTCCTAGGAGTAAAGGATCGGTGGAGGGAGGTAGAGGCCTAAACACCCCAAATAAAATATTTTAAAAACAAGAGCAATCCCAGAGTTTTCCTGTGGCCATGCATGAGTCACTGTGCCTATGAGAATATATCACTGAACCCTTTCTTTCTGTAACATTGACCTTTGGTATCACCATCAGTAAACTTCATAAAATAAGACTCAGGACCAGAAGTGTAAGGATACATGCCTGCTTGCCATGTGAGGCCCTGGGTTCAATCCCCAGTATAAAACCAGAACAAAACAACAAAAATAAGTGGGTGAATAAAAAGACAATAACAAAAGTTCTTAAATTACTACCGAGGCACCGATCATGTTATCCAGCAAAAGGCCAATGACCAGGGCTTTCAGAAAACGTTTAGATTTTGAATTCTTTGTCAGCTCACTTTAAATCTTTGGTGTGTAGGGGTGGGGTGGGGTGGAGAGATGGCTCAGTGGTTAAGCACACATCCTGCTTGCTCATCTTTCAGACGACCCAAGTTTATTTCCCAGCACCCATATCAAATGGCTCACAATCATCTTTAACTCCTAGAGGACCTGCTCTCATTCACACATACCCACACACAAATAAGCGTATAATTTAAAACAAAAAAAAATAATTTAAGGATAAATACAAACTGTGAGGCTGTGTTCTGCTTTAAGCCAGCTAATTGTTCTCGCCTTCATTTCTTGTGAGCCTGGACACTGTGTATGTCAAGCAGACTGCATGCTAGCTGTGTGTTCTGTTTAATATAGCAACAATAACTCACATTTTCCAAAAGAAAACACTGCACGAAAAGAGATGGTTAGCAGTTTGTAGAAAGGCAGCTGATACAAATGGAATATGACTGAGCAAGGGTGATAAATCAAGTGAAAAGGGACATTTACCACTAAGAGTTAAAAAGTAACAGTTAAGCTAGGCCCAGGGTGTTATCTAGCTGAGGTAGTGTCTCTGACCTCTAGCTAGCTATGGCTATGTTTCCTTTGCCATGCTTCCCTCCCTTCTCCTCATCACTAGCTGCATTCTTCCCAATCAGCAGCTGATAAGTGCCCACTGGATACCTCCTTTTTCCACCCAGCCTCCATCTGTGCTTGGATACCTGTAGGTACTTCCTGAACCGATGCTTTGAGAGTAATTTCCAGATCAGTGAGAGCTGCTGGCACTTCTTGGTTTTCCCCAGTTAATGTGTGAATTCATTTTTAGTCTGTGTAGTGTTAGGGTCCCCCCCCCCCATAGTTTTTGATGCCTGGAATGTGAATTAGAACTTTTGCTGAAACCACCAAATACTTAGAGATTACCATAACTAACAAGCCACAGATGTAGTGTTGACTCCAGGGCCACCTCTCTCTCCCTCACTATTAAGCAGAAAGCAGACTGAGGAGCCATCATAGGGTGTGACAGTGGTACCTAACAGAGCTAAGTAGACAGCTTTTCTGTGGGCTTTATTCACAGTCAGTAGGCTCATCTATAGTTGAGGTTATCGTGAAGTTTGTATTTTAAAGATTTACTTATCATGTTTAAAATGGTGTGTGTGTGTGTGTGTGTGTGTGTGTGTGTGTGTGTGTGTGTGTG
>NW_026596117.1:21264721-21267637 GCF_907164565.1 Psammomys obesus | reverse complement strand
GTGTGTGTGTGTGTGTGTGTGTGTGTGTGTGTGTGTGTGTGTGTGTGTGCTGGAAGAGTAAGTGGCCTCTGGCTAGGAGATGGTGTCAGATGTCGTAGAGCTGGAGTTATATGCAGTTGTGAGCCCAATGTGGGTGCTGGGAACCCAATCAGGTCCTCCTCAAAAGTAGTATGTGCTCCTAATTACTGAGCTACCTTCAGCCTTTAGGTTTTATATTTTAAAGGCTTTCTTAAAGTGTAGAGTACATCCTAATTACTAATTCTTGTTGGGCAGCGGTGGTGCATGTCTTTAATCCAAGCACTTGAAAGGTAACAATAATAATAGTAACAGAAAAAAAAAGACAGTTATTTTCTTTTCCTAAATTTTTTAAATTGCATTTATTTCTTTTAGTGTGGCTGTGGTGTAGCTTTCTGTGTCATGGCACATATAATAGACAAGAAGACAACTTGTGGGAGTCAGTTCTTTCCTTCCATCACGTGGATTCCAGGGATCAAACTCAAGTTTTCAGGCTAGGCAACAAGCACCTTTCCTTGCTGAGCCATTTTGCTGGCCCATTCCTTACGTGTAATTTTAGTAATATAAGCATAATAAAAGAATCCCACAGGTACTAACATTACTACTCTGTAAAAACAAAATGCTTGCTGCTGGAATTAAAAGTGCTTATCTGTAGCCTGGCCGTAGTGGCATTTACCTTTAATCCCAGCACTTGGGAGGCAAAGGCAGTCAAATCTCTGAGTTCCAAGCCAGCCTGGTCTACAGAGGAAGTTCCAGGACAGTCAGGACTACACAGAGAAACCCTGTCTCAAAAAAACAAACAAAACAAAACAAACAAACCCCCCCAAAACAAAACACACACACACATAACACAAAAAACCCTTACCCAGCATTTAAAATAAAGACCATTAAAGATCTTCAACACTTAAGTATTTAACCTTTCCTCTTTGCAGCAATGTGCTCCGTCTTGTTTCTGCTACCCGAGACACTTTTATAATAAGATTTGATACAAGAACGCTTTCTCCAGAGTATAAAACCTCACAGTCCATCCTGAGCACCCTAAAGGCCCATGCCATCTGCCTTTTGCAAGTTAAGTCACTGAGACTAGAAACCTTGGAAAGGGCTCCTAAGGCGTCACTCCTAACTGTGGAGCCACTGACAGACGATGGCTGCTCGGAAAGGGGTGGTCATTTTCTTGACTGGCTTGGCCACTGTAAGTTGTCCACAAAGTGGAAAATAACCCAAATCTCTGGTCATGCAAGTGGCCATAGTTAAGCTCAGTATATTATTGGGGGAAGGGGACAAGAAAGTAGGAAGGTGACTGATTAGGAAGAAGGTTCAGAGCAAAGGGAGACAGCTAAGAGAAGTCAGTGGGGGTGAATATGATGTATAAGTATACTTTATATAAATATTTGAGAATGTCAATGAATAAATACAAATAACTTAAAATAAAAAGACACTAGAAGTGTCGTAACCCAGCTCTACTGAACCATGCACCAGCAAACGTAGGGACTGGCGGGAAAAACAATAGTGGTGACCAGCTTGGTGCCGAAAGGCTCACAAACCTACAGTTCAAAACAAATTCTTCAGTGCTGATGGACACATAAGCCACAGCTTGTGACTACAGCCCAGTGACAGCTTGCCGTCCGCAGGTACTCTTAGATCCTTCACCCCCAAGCCCTGCTGACCCACTCAGAAGCTGAGTGCTTTCCACTTCCCCTGTTGTCAGGCTGCTCTGGTGACATCCCCTGGGGAGAAGCATGAAGCATCAGGCTCTGGATTCTGTACATTTCACCTTGGATCGCAAGGCTGAGCCTTCCTGTCTGCCTTTAGATAAGTCATTTCGGATGTTTTAGAGCCTCAACTTCCTTTGGTAACAAGAAACCAAAGGCATTACACAGAGGCGCTTGGGATGTAGCTGCTGTGCCCTAATGTGGCCATCTTTCTGTAGCCCCCTCCCAGAGGTTCGTGACAAAGGAGGAGAGCAGCTGAAACACCTGGCAAATCATAGCACGGTGCTGGAGGAAGCCAACCGCCAACCTCTAGAGATTTAATGACTCGTTTATGCTCCATTCTCTCAGCTATGGGGGATCATAGGGAAAAAACAAAACAAAACTTGACTTTTTTTCCCCCCTCCTTCTAGCTCTATAAGGAATTGAACCCAAGGCCTCATCTATGCATGGTAAATGTTCTACCACTAAACATCATCCCCAAACCTTCTTGTATATTTTATTTTGAGACAGGGCCTCACTAACTTGTTTAGACTGGCCTTAAGCTCACATTGCAGCCCGAGGTGGCTTCGAACTCACTGTCTTCCTTCCTTGGCCTTTTGAGTAGCTGGGATCACAGATCTGAGTCACCAGGTCTGACTGCAGAAACTATTTCTAGATTTATTTGCCTTTTGTAGGAAAAAAAAATTAGGAAAGACCATTTCACTTGGCCTTGGAAAGCAAGACTGTCGATACCATTCTCTCTCCCTCCCTCCCTCCCTCCTTTCCTCCATCCCTCTCTTCCTCCCTCCCTCCCTTCTTTTCTCCTACCACCTGTGTTTTGAGACAGACTTCTCACCCCTATCCCAGACTGGACTTGAAGTGTCAATAGCTGGCCTCTGGTTCCCCCACGCTGAGATTACCTTTCTTTTCTGATAGAATACAGTGTGTGCCCTTTCAGGGCAAAACAAAGCATTGTGACTCTTTCAACCTCCCGAAATAGTGTAGATGGTTGTGCCCACATCCTGAAAGACACAATATTTAGAGCTACCTTCATTTTGCCGCCCAGCCCAGACAGCACAGTTCCCAAAAATGACACATTAATAAAAAAGGACCCCATTTAATGTAAGACATAGAGTCTCGGGGCCTAATCCTGAGCATAAGCCTGTGTGTGTGTGTGTGTGTGTGTGTGTGTGTGTGTGTGTGTGTGTGT
>NW_026596117.1:21224177-21264711 GCF_907164565.1 Psammomys obesus | reverse complement strand
TGTGTGTGTGTGTGTGTGTGTGTGTGTGTGTGTGTGTGTGTGTGTGTTTGTACTACACGTGCCATGGTATACGAACAGGGCAATAAAACTACCTTGCAGACATCAGATAAGAAGGTGAGTAAGCGTGCTGGAAACATTGGAGAAAGCTATGATCATAGCTAGAGGGGCAGTCCAGGGACAGAGTACTTGCCTGGTACGCTCCAGCCATGGCTTTAATCCACGGCATGGAGGTATGCTATGGGTGAAGCATGTTCTTGGAGGCATGCAAGACTGTTATAAATGAATTTTCTCTTGAATATATGCACTCGGTACACTGGTGACGAGAACAGCGCTTCACAGTTTTCACCCTTCCTAGATGAGCAGGAGAGTTCCAAGGAGGTGATGTTAAAAGTCATGTAACCAGGTTCTAAATGCACTGAAGGGTTCCCCCACTTCACGTTCAAGTATTCACCATGGACTTTGGACCAAATTCTCTGGCCTGACCGTTCAGAAGAGGCCGCCTGACTATCTATGCCTGGCTTCCACTGAACCTCGGGCTGTGCATGCGTGGGCTGATCAAGCTTCACATTGGTGGCTCTCGAAGGCAGGACGCTGATGAGCACATGCCTGAATCCTCCCCAACAAAGAAGGACAATGATTTCCAGGGAAAGAAAATGCAATGGGCAGCTGAGCTCACCTCCAGCTGCCAGTGATGATAGGGGAGGAGAAACCAGGAAGGCATGATTAGAGACCTTTTGCTTTAACCACAGCAGCACCGAAGGTGACTTTTCTGCTGGAGGAAGCACCTTTTCATTCCCCATGCCATATAATTTTTACAGCGCTCATTGTTTTACCCAATTCTGTTTACGCAAACTGGAAGTCTATATAAACTGCGAGGGACCTGTGTGAGGAAGAGGCCTAGGAATGCAGAATGGGAAGGGTTGGGCTTGTTCAGATCTCTGGAGTAAGCGTGCCTTGGCCATGAGCTGTGGATGCAATGGCTTCCAGGAAGAAGCCCTTCTGTGTGAACTCCTAACAGGCTCAATTACACACAGTGTCTTCAGTTCTCATTAACTCTCTAATTCTGACGACACTTCACATGGCTTTATCACAACCCACAGAACGGCATCCTTGGCTTCACGGACACGTGTGTACCAGTTACCCTGGGAAATTGTGCAGTAGGTGAAAGGCTAGGTAAGGGGATAGATTGCCTTGCCTGGGTTTCTCCAACTAGTAGACTTTTAAAATTATTTATATTATAGTGTGTGTGTGTGTGTGTGTGCGCGCGCACACACACACACGTGCGCGTTTATGTGTGTGGCATGGTACGGAATACATGTGGAAGTCAGAGTACAACTTTTGGAAGCCAGTTCTCTGCTTCCACCAAGTGATTCCCAGGGATTGAACTCAGCTCATCAAGTTTAGCGGCAAGCACCTTTACCTGCTCAGCCACTCCCAGAACCTCTATCTATTAGTTTTTCATCCATAGTTGTGCTCTGAGGCCACCCTGGGAACCTACATTTACTCTGCTCTGGACAAAAATTGCCACCTGAAATAAAGCAGCACCTCACGGGAAACACCAAATACCAAATACCATTGAGTGCCACCCTGTGAGGGCCACACTGCCAGATTACAGAACAGCCCCGAGAAGAACCTGGCATGAGCCTGAAGAGAAATACACCCTGGAAATGGGGGCGTTTGCTTTTGCTTGGTAAGGGTCTGTGAGTGAGAAAGAAGCCCCTCGGAGGACACAAACAGGATGCCATGCAGCTGCTGCACTGTGCTGTCATTGCCAGAGCTGTGGCTGCAGCATTGTCGCATTGTCTGTATAACACTTCCCTCCAAATGCTGTCACTTGTTTTTAGTCTCCTAGACTGGGATGACAAACGGAGTTAGCCTGATGCTTCCTGGGGCATGCGTGTCTTCACTTCTCATTTATAAACATTGACCAACGGGGACTTTTTAAGGCATTTGGTATATGCTAGAATTTGGATCTCAAAGCCAGACCCATGCATTAAAGAGTAGGGAGGTGGACTCATGAGGAGGTGGGGCCTGGTGGGAAGTTCTTAGATGATCTGGAGCCTCCCTGAAGAGATGGGAGGTTGGGGAGGGGCATTGGAGGCTGCTCTGTCTCTGTTTTTGTAAAGCCTTGGTTTATTCTGTGAGTGTCCTCATCTGCCACTGTTTCCTATCATGATGTGTCATCTCACTGTAGACCCAAAGCAGCAGGAAAAAAGAAGGATGGGCCAGAGCCTCCCAAACCATGAGCCCAGCCACCTATGGTGGTACACTTCTTTAACCCCAGCACTTGGAGATAGAGAAATGTCTGCGAGTTCAAGGCCAGCCTGGTCTACACAGTGGGTTCCGGGACAGCCAGAGCTGCATAGTGAGACCCTGTGAGACAAAACGAACAAAAATACATAAAACCATGAACCCAGACAAACCTTGTGAACAAGTGAACGCTGACTAGCAGTGCACTCACACTGAAACAGTTTTTTCTGACCAGAGTGAGAGCAGCAGCGATTACTCTATCGGTGTGTTTACAGCATCCGGGCAAAGTGTGGTTACAGAAGCCGAGTTTCATCTCGTCGACCGCCAAGGCTGTGGCCACACCCTCCCATGTACAGGAAGGGCTTCCCTTTTCCCTGAGGAATGCACACCTGTCAGGGGCGTTGAGTTCTCCTTACCCCAATCTCGCCACGACATTGTGAAGGGCTTTCTACGCGCAGCTAGGATGAGGGCCCGTGTGTAGCAATGGGTAGCCATTGCTAATCATTACAGTCTAAATTAAACTGGTGAGATGGGATTGACTGACAGCCTGTTATCCTCGACTTCACAGGAGTCAGAGCCGGCTTGTGAGCAAAACCACCCTGCCTGTCAAGGGCAGAAGAAAATAAAGGGCTGCAGAGGCGGATTGGAATCAGCAGGAGGGCTGACTGCTCAGGCATGCTTATTCGTTTTTAACGGTTTCTCTCAGCACAACTCACCTGCCCAGGACAGGCAGAAAAATGGGCTCACGCTGCAATGGACCTATAGTCTATGAAGTCATTGACCAGCGGGTTACTTAGCAGGTTCTGAAACCCCATTCCAGAAGCAAAGGGCTGCTCTTCTGTTTTAAGGTTCTGATATCCTAGACTTCCTGGTCAGGAAGGACAGTTCACAGACCCGACCCTGAACAGAAGATTCTAGATGGAGTTGAGACACCTTCATCCTTGGCAAGGACCTGAGCAAATGAAATTTAGCTTTCTATGCTTTCAGGGCTTCCTGTTTTGAAGGGTGTCCTTCGCCAGCACTCAGTGGGCACACAATGCCGCACTTAGAACATTACTGGCCTTATACAGCCCTCAGCACTCTCTGTCCATTTCCAGAAAATTCTCATTATCGCCAACAGAAACTGTCTGTTCATTAACCAATAGCCTCATGGTCTTACCGCCCATTCAGACCCTGGTAAACTCTATTGTTTCCTGACTGTAAAACTGTCTATTCTATGTCCCTCACACATATGGAATCGTGCACTCCCCATTTGATATCTTGTCTGGCATACTATCTTCATGGTTCATCTATGTCACAGCTCGTGTCTGGAGTTCATTCCTTTTTAGGGCTAAATAACCCATCGTCTTATTCATCCGCCTATCTGTTGGTAGATGCAAGCTCTCTTCCCATTTAGATGAGTATTGTGACCAACAAACACTACTGTTGTATTTATGTGTATTATGTAAATGCCGTGTCTGCCGTGAGCAAGTATCTGTTCAGAGGCGCCACCTGCAATTCCTTTGGGTCTATACCGGCAGCGGAATTGCTAGATCATATGGAAATTCTATGTTTAACTCTGAGAGGCTGCCAAGCCGTTTTCCGAAGCAGCTGCACCCCTTTACAGTCCCATCAGCCCTGGAGGGTTCCAATCACCCCACATTCCTGCCAGAGCTGGTTGTGTTGTATTTTGTCCTTTAAACAGCTCTCAGAATGGATGGGAAGAACTAGGCAGGGTTTAGTTCCCATACTTTCTCTAACTGAACCGTTAAGAAGGCAGCCTTTTCCTTGAACTTCTGGTAGCTGCTCTGGCACAAGGCATGGGTGAAGCCTGCTTCCTGACAAGCCTCGGGCTGCACTGCAGGAACCTCCACGCAAAGACAGGCTGGGATTGGAGCACGGCGGACATCATCTAACTGAGAGGGCACCTTGCACCCTTCGCAGGACAAGATGAAAGGGTGCTTTCTTTTTTTAAATATAGTAGCATCAGAAAGCTGTCTTAGTGCAACCAGGCAATTCTCTCATCAAGCCTGTGAAGATAGTGGAGGCAGACAGTCTCATGACTGTCTGAACGAGGACGAAAAGTACCCACCCACCCAGGCCATGAGCTTTTTGAGGAAGAAGCTGGTTGCTCTGAGCTGACAGCCAAGATTGGTAAATTACACCTAGGGTGACTGAAAAGAGATGGATCTGGAGGCATCAACACTTGAGCCCTTCCTTTAATGATTGGCCCATGGCAACAGGCCTCCTTTATGCCTTGATATTAAAAGGCCACAGAGCAGACTGTATTTCTCTCTAGAACATGCTGTAATGGGCCTTGATGATGCTCTGGAGGAAGGAGGGTGTCTCTGATTCTGTGACTGATACTGGCAGCCTTTAGGAGGAAAGGTCGTGGCCGAGTTTTTAAGTGCATCAGTAAAGGATGGTCAGATGGCATCATCACTGTGTATTTGTGTTCCTGAAGCTGGGGAACTTATCTGATACCATGAGGTAGAGGGCAGAGGATCGAGAGGAAGAGGGTCCATAAAGCTGTCTTGAGGCTTCATACTTGAATTCAGACCAACAACAGTGAAACTGCCCTTTGTCTGCCATGCTGTCCTAGGTTCCATATCCACCTTGTTAGTGGGGTCAGGAAGAGCGATACTTACAGAGATAAATCCAACTTTGAGTCACAGAGGGGCAGATATCATCTTCAAATTCCAACCCTAGGACTAGGTATGTTGGTCTACACCTTCAATCATAGCTGGGTCCTTGTGAGTTTAATGCCAGCCTGGTCTGCAAAGCAAGTTCCAGACCAGCCGGGATTATACAATGAGTCCCTGGCTCAAAATAAATAATTAGATAAATGGTAATTTTAAAAAGCCCAAAGCTTACAACTAGGGACGCTCTTCCATCAGCCAGGTCCTACCTCCAGACCCTTCAAAACAGCACCACAGGGTAAAGACTAACCATGAAAATATTAGCCCAAGAGGGTTTGTTCACATGCCTACGGCTTCTAAGGAATGTAATTTCCAAGAGGTAAAATATGAATGGTCTGTTTAATTCCCACCATCTCTGTGTACACAGAACTTCCACAAGAACTTCATCTGGGTTACAGCTCACTGATACAAAGAGTGCTTAAGACACTCTTAAGACAGCCTCAAAGATGAGAATTCTGAAGGTGCAAGAATTTCTTTTCTTTCCACTCAATAACCATTAGACCAAGCTACTGGGCGGTGTCTGGATTCATTCTGTCTTGCCCAGATGTAGGAATCAGCTGCTCAGTTCAAGGAATTCCTCAAGCTTCTGTCAAGAGTTTCATGATGATGTTCTCTCTAATTCTTGCTCTCTCTTTGGGGTTATTTGAGATGTTACATAACCGATGGATGGTGACAATGTCGGATCTGACCTCAATTATTTTCGTTACCTGTTCTCAGAAGCCATGGAAACTTCTTAAATTTGAGGAAGGGAGAAGACATGAAATCCAGTGGTCTGGCTTTCATAGGTCCACTGATATATAAATGCATCAGAGCCATCAAGCACAGACATGATACCCAGTCTCAAAAAAACTCCCAAATTCTGCCCCTGCCCACTCTTCTCTCATGTTATATGTCACGTGACTTACCACTTCTGAGGCTTCCAGCTTTGAATCAAATTCAGCCCCCATCCTCCTGCTGTTTCCTCCCCTCAAAGCCAGAAAAGGCTGGATCCGGTGTCTATATCCTTCCAGCCCATCTCTTCCCACACGTCCCTGCAATTCTGGCAATCCATTCTCATCTGGAGCCCCTCTTCAGTCCTCCTGACTTGATCCTATACTTCTTGCAGAGCTGGGTCTGCCTGATGGAAATCTTGTTCTGAACAACCCACCCCTCTTGCAAATTAATAGAAAGCCTTCATCCATCCAGGTTCCCAGATCCCAAGCATCCTAGAGTGATGTTCCTCACCCAGGGTCCCACAGATGGTCAGCCCTTCCCTTCTTGAAGAACACCCCCCCAACACTCTGCAGTTACCCCTCAACCAGCTTCTCCTCAGGTCATTGTCCCCACTGACGGCTCCTCGCTGCTACCCTTCTGTGCTCCCTCCAAGTGCCAAGCATGAGGTCCCAGCATGCTTTCTTCGAGCTGCCCAGCCATGGCAGCACGAGCATCTTTTTGCCCTTGGTGCCTGCTGCTCTGCTTGGCTCCTAAGTGCTGCTTGCCTATGACACCAGGAGTCTTCCAAGACTTGCTCTCAGCTTGAGACAGGAGGAGAACACGTTCTCCTTTCCAGCAGAGCAGTGCACCAAGCAAATCCCCCTGAAAATGAGGGTCCAAAGCAGAGCAGTGCACCAAGCAAATCCCCCTGAAAATGAGGGTCCGAAAGCTGACCAGAGGCTCCTCATGACTGCCTACCCTGGCTTCCCTAGGGGAAGGCAGATATGCCCTGGGGTTATGCTTAATTAAAGGGCATCTGTGTTGCTTGGGAGTGGTAAAACATATTGGGTTATATCATGACTAGATGAGGCATATAACAAAGAATAACAAAACTGAACAAAAGGCAGCTATATTTTGGCATTTTCTATATCAGTAATCAGGTAGCTGTGGGACGGAGTGGGGAGTCTACAAAGGACAAAACTGATCTGAGCCATCTTGGTCAGTGTCACATGGACGATTTAATTGGATCACAGAACTGGAGAAAGATTTAAAGAGACCAGCCAGATAAATTAAGGCACAGAACTGGATTGGAGCCCAAGGTTGAAATGCCCCGATCCCTTCCCCGGAAGACTGCACATCTGGAACATAGCTTCACCTGCCTATGAGCACGCAATCAACCCCAGCGTTGCCTACAACCCTGCTGCAGGAAGGCATTCTTTTGTTTATGGAAACAGAAAGTATGCGTCCAGCTAGAGGGTCAGTGGGTATAGGAATTTCTTCACTTACCGAAATGTAAACTTAGCTACAGTGTCTAAATATTATCCCTTTGAGTTTAACTGTAATTGTGCTTTTACCTTTTCTTGGAAATAAGTAATTATAAATAGATACTTATAATATCTCACACATAATAGAAATGATAGAAACCTTAAAAGGTGCCAGAGCAGATGGTAGCTTTAGAGCAAAACAGATCCATTAGCTGTCAAACACAGTTTTCTTTAGGATAAAAATTAGAGTGGGTTCTCAGGTGGTGCTAAGAAACTCTCATTTGGTCTGGAACCTTAGGATATAGATTATTTTATCTTAAAAAATGGCATGGGAGGGCCTATGGCAACTCATAATTAATGAATGTCACAAATGAAAAAATAAAAAAAATAAAATGTTTATCTTATCAAATGATGTGGAACTTAATTCAAACAATGTATTTAGAAGTGATATACTTGACTTGGGACCAAATGGTACAAATTTCCAGATAAGTATAGCTTTCCTGTCTCCATTTACAAAAGGGAGAATTGATCTCCCATTTTATTAGAGTATTTTTGTGTCTAAAGACGCTTATATCATCCTCAAAGATAAAGGAAATAGGTTTTCCAAGGCCAGACAACTGTTTCAAGGAACTGGGAGTCAAGTCCCTGATCCGGTTTCTTTCTCCTACCTCTACTAACGCTGAGCAGCCATTTCCCATCAGGATGCATCCCGGCCGCCCCTACCAGACTGGCTGTACACGTGTGTTCAAGTAGCTTCGCTTAATGTTTTGCTTAACAACGTCACACATGTGTGTGCATACATGCATGCAAGGTAGAGAGTGGTTAATGCAACTCGTACTCTTCACTGGGTTTCTGATAGTGGCCTCTGACTTCCGTACAGGCAGTAATAAGCCCACGGACACACTACAGTGTGTGTGCACACATATACACTCTCAAGGACAAGGAAACATAAACTCAGAACACTGAAGAACCGTGTCAGGGGAAGCAGCTGGGACCAGAGCCTGTCCCCCTCCTGCCTCTTCGTGATTTGAACCTTTCCTCTCTCAGGGTTGGTGGAGTAGGTTGAATTGCACAGAGAGGGCACTACTCAGAGCAGGAAACAGTCTACCCCTGAGTTTGAGATGAACTGCCCTGGACAACCCAGCTGAGAGCACAGATCTATTTGTGGATGCTTTTAGAATATTTGCAGGCCCAGGATGAAGCTCTCTCTGGAATGTGCCTTATCCTTGAGTTCCCAGTGGTGCATGCTGCATGTAAGAGCCATGCCCGTCTTTGTGATGCCTCAGCCTTTGTGAAAATCCAACTCTATTGCTGGAGAAATCGCCCTGTTGCTTTGTTCCTGATGATTGCTTCTGCATCCAGGGAACTTTCTGTAAGACACACACTGTGTGAAGCAACGGTGTGGTCCTGAGAATGCTTCTATGACCCTGATAGACAAACTGGACCAGCCTGACATCAGTTTTCCAATGCTATAGATTTTCATGCCTCTGTTTTCCAGTCACACAGCAGCTCTCACCTGCCTGTCATAGGACTCCTGCTGTCTGACAGAACAGTGGAATAAAGGTAGCAGAATGGCCCTCAACTTCGGGGCTGGGGCTACGATGTTTTGGATAGAATTTGATTATGTCCCCTGGCCCCAAGGCTTCATGTGTTGTCATTTAATTCCCACTGTGAGGCAATAAGAATGCGAAATCTGAACACCATTGCTGTGGTGTTCAGAGATGGAACCTCTGGAAATTGGTTGGGCTTAGATAAGGTCATTAGAATAGAGCCCCCAGGAATGAGTACTGTTAGCTTTATAAAAAGACATACATACATACATACATACATACATACATACATACATACATACATACATACATAGGAAAATATTCCCATCTCTTCCATGAAATGCTACTTTGGGACTCTGCCAGCAAGAATATCAGCAGCAGATGTGAGCATTTGAAGCTCTGGAATGGTGAGCTATGTGAACCTCTTCTCTGCATAAAGTTAGCATGTCTCGGGTATTTCATTACATCAGTGGATAGCTGACTAACAGGAGCCTTGGTTAGGATCACAGCTCTTCCCGTTTAGAATAACACAGCACAACAAAGCCATGTTCCAGACTCTTCTCCACTCCTTGTGGGTTTTCCAAGGAAGCCAGTGGCGCCCGATTGACAAGTCTGAGACAAAGAGCTAAACATACTCGGCCAGTGTCCTCCTCCTCCTCCTCCTCTCTTTGAATCAACACACTTTCTTGGCAAGTCCCCGGGAGTTATGGAGCATTCAAGTTGTTGGCTAGGAACATCTACATAATTGAGAAGTAGGATGGTTAGTATTAATTGCCAAACTGACAGGATCTAGAATCACCCAGGAGAAGGCCTCTAGGCATACCTGTGAGGGGTTATCTAGATTAAGCTATCCCCTGAGAATGTCTGTAAAGACTTATCTTCATTATGTTCTCTGACTAGGAAAACATATCTCAGTTGTTGGCAGGGTGATTCCTGGATTATATAAAAGAGAGAAAGAGACCCGCTTGCCCACCGGCATTCCTTGTTTCTGCTTCTTGACCTTGTGACCAGCTCCCTCAAGTTAATGCCTCTGTGGTTACCCTGCCACGGTAGACTATACCCTGGAACCAGAGGCTGAATAAACCTTTCTCCCCAATATCAAGGTACTTAACATGGCAACAGGAAAAGACCCCAAGACGAGAAATAAGCGCACTGTTTTCTTTGTTTTTTCTGAGACAGGGTCTCACCACGTAACACTTGCTGACCTGAAACTCACTATGTAAACCAGGCTGGCCTTGAACTCAGAGATCTGTCTGCCTCTGCCACCAGAGGGCTGGGGTTAAGGTATATGCCACTATACCTGGCCCAGAGCCTAGTTGTTTTAGTAGACTTGAATGTCATTCTCCACTTCTTTCTACTGATGGCCTGGAAAATATCTCTGATTTAGGAACGCCATGTCAGAAAGCCTACCTGGCAACTTGCCGCCATTCTCCAGCATCTTTCATCAGTAATACAATTTCCTGATTCAACTAATCCTGAATGTGGGAGAGGGAAATGGAGGTAGACGGATTATTTATTCATTCCCATTGGGAAAGGATCAATTTAATGTCTGGAACTTTTTCTAGACTTTAGTAAATTCTTACTTAAAGTTAGCGAAGGTTGTAATGAGAATGGTTGTAATGAAACCAAACCAGGTTACTCAAAGGAACCTGGGAACAAAATTATAAATAGAAGGGCTATTTTAGAGTCGATCCCACTTCACACTCCCAAAGAAATCATCAATGTTAGAATAGCAAACCAGGCAATCATTCTCACCATGGGAAGTTCAGGGAGCAGCAAGTTTTGGAAGTTCCAGCACACGCTAGTGTTCAGTCTGATTCTCCCCTTTAGCAGAGCAGGCCCAACGCTCAGCCAGCCAGCAACAGGTTCTAAAAGCTAGTTTTGAAGATGGCAAGATAAAGGTCCTGCTTCAATTTCAGCCTCTTTTTCTCTTAAACATAATGAAATTCAGAAATACAATGACCCAAAGGCAGGACCTGGATGAAGTCCATTTGGTTTTCGGACATAGCATGGGAAGAAAGAAGATAAGCATGGAAAATGAACTATCCCAAGGAGGGATGTATGAAAAGCATGAGGGTCAGTCCCAGGGGATCTGAATGTCCAATCTGCATGGGAAATCTTTCAAGCCTTGGCTGACCGAGGGCTGACATTTCCTTGACTCTTTTGGTGGCAGGGGAGTGAGGGTTTTATGATGGATACAATGAATTGGGGTGTGTGAGGTGTTGAGCGCTAGGCTGGGCAGAGGCTGGGATTCCAGGCCAGCTTCCATGCCCTTGATAAAGTTATCTGTCTGTACAGCAAGGGAGACAAAGAGCCTGGGCAGCCTTCTTCCGTCTATGCTGAGTGTGGTCTCCATCCAATAGAGGACCTGAGCTGTGCCGTGGCACTGAAGGCTCCCTGCTAGGGAGCAGAGCTCACAGGGGTGGCCCTGTCCTCCAGCATCCTGAAGACTACCTTCTTTCCTCCCCACCTGCTTGGGTTGTCCCATTTGGCAGCCACTTTCAGCATGACTGCTGCGCTTCCATCTGCCGAATCCCAGCAGAACATCAGGGATGAGAATGTGCCGTGTGGAAGCTGCTTCCATTTTTGTTTCCTATTTTTACTAATGATCGCCTAGGAACAGAAATATTGGAAGACCTTCTAGAAAATCCCTTCTGAAATACACGAAAGCATCTAGAGTTCATTGGTAGTTGCTGCATAGAACAGCCAACGGTCACCATTATTCTCTTAGCCAGTGTTGTCTGATTTATTCAACGTGAGGAGAGCTCATTACAGATGAGTTAACCATTTGGAATAGAATAACAGATGCCAGACATCTAGTGAACAGCAAGGCTTTTCTGTATTTTGAGGTTTTTAAAGTGCACAGATGCTCTCTCTCTCTCTCTCTCTCTCTCTCTCTCTTTCTCTCTCTCTTGCACACACACACACTTACATACACTCACACACTCATAACCATATATAACTATATATAAGTTATCAATAACACACAAAGACACAATTATTTTTAAGTACATGTAAAATGGCAACTTTCTTTTATTTTCACTTCTGGTTATGAGAACAATTAAAAAGACTACATATATAACCTGCTTAATTTCACCTAAAATGAGAGAAGATGTTCACATTTTCCTTCTCAGTTTAACTGGGGATTATTTAGCTAAGTGTTACCATCCTTAGTTTAGGAATATATATATATATATATATATTCATTCAAGCTGAAGAGCACAGCAGTATGATAAATAATATTCTGCCTATTCCTTTGTGTCAAAAGCTAACAATACTTCCAAATAGCCTAGAATCTATAAAAGTGTATAATGTATGTGTTCTTACTTTCAGAGGGCTTGAGGGACCTTTTAGGATAAAGGATTTTTAGAATTGATGGGCAGCTGCCTGGGATGAGGGGGAAAAGAAGTGATTAGGAGAAAAGAAATGGGAACCTCCTGAATTTTCTTCTCATCTCCTCCCAAGTGCTTTTCCACATTCAGCCAAAGGTCTGAATTCACTCTAGAAACTGAACACTATCCGCAAGGAAAATACACACCTATAGTACTCATTCTTGGGGAACCTGTGGCAGGAGGCGTTAAGAGTCTGAAGCCAACGTGGGCTACATAATATGAGTGTTTCCCCAAAGAAACAAACAAAAACTATTGAGATTCAATATGATAAATCTAAGTTGTTACTTGGGAGATGGATCCACGGGTAAGAATAAGAAGACCTGAGTTCAAGTCCTCAGCACCCACAAAAAAAGCTGGGCATGGCCATGCATGTCTGCAATCCCAACATTAGCAGGCAGGAATACCTGGATCCTCGGGGATCGCACCAGCAAGCATAGCCAAAGCAGAGAGCTTCAGGCTCAGTGAGAGACCCTTCCTCAAAAACTAGAGAAAGACATCTAATACACTTCCCTGCCCCCAACACATATTCAAAACAATTACAGCCACTCCCGGAGACTCAGTGAGACAAATGCCAATCTTTGTGACATAGCTGTTTCCACAAGGCGGGAGGGTGGGCTATTACCAGCTCAAGGTTGATTTCTTCCTCAGTGAACACACTATTGATAAAATCAATGGAGGGCAAAGGAGGAAACTGGAGCCAAACCCCATGCCAAGGTTAGAAATGCTAGCCTAGCCTAGGTGCCATCCTAGAAGACACAGAGCACAGGGCCTGGCTGCATGGAACCTGCCACAGCCAACCTCATTAATCTCTTTTTAGGCCCATTGACTTATTCAGACCACAAGTGTACAGGCTTGTCCCCACCCTCCATTCCAACTCTAGAGAAATAACAATACAATGACTTAAAGACACGGCGGGGGGGGGGGGAGCTTGGTGAGGAGCTCGGCAATATGATTTTGACAGTTGTCTGGCGTAATTAAAAAATTGTTAAACAGAGCGAAGAGGGGGGGAAAAGCCTCAAAAATAGATGTGCTTCTGAACGAGATTCTAATAGCATACTGGAGTTTCTGCTTTCATTTTTCTTTAAAGGAAGCTACTGTCAAATTCTGGGCAGAGACTTGGTTAAAGATAGGTGGCAGCAACACATGGGAACTGACGTCAGAGTTGCTCCGAGGGCTGTAGGAGGTAAGAGGGCGGAAAGACGGGAAGGCATGATCACCTGTTTGAATTTCCTCATGATAGCTATGATGATATTTTTAACTCTATTCAAGTTGTTAAAAGTCAATGTACTTTGGGGCTAAACTCAAAACATGAATGCTCTCCCACACACAGGGATCCCCCTGGAAGGAGAAAAAAGAATAGAAGGGGGAAGGATAGGCCGGATAGGGGAGTCAGCCAGTATGGGGAGCAGTGCTGAAGTGAGTAGGTGTGGGTGCCAAGGCAGGCAGTCACGTGCTCCTATGCACCGAAGCCTGTGGAGATGCTCTGGAGCTTCTACTGCCATCAAGACTGTGAGAGTCATATCGCCTCACCCATCAGACCCCTGCTGAGAGTGCCATTCAGGCCAGTGTCGTTCCTGCATGCTAAGTAAACAGTGGCAAGAGCCTGACCTTCAGCACAAGGCCTGGAGCCCTGTGTCAGGCAGGGCACACGAGTGGTTTAGAGTCTTCCAGAACAAGTTTTCTCCTGCCTGTGGGCAAGACTCAGCCACACTGGAGCCAGCACCGTGGGTCATGGCATTTGAAGACTTCCCAGACTGTATCTGAACAACCCCTGACGTCAGTGACCCATCATCACTGAGACCCAGTGAACAGAGCTGTGAGAGGATGAAGCTTGGAGAGGACACCAAGGAGTTTAGTCAGTTTTTAAGCCTGGCTCCATGAGCTAGCTGCTCCAGCAGCTCTTGTGAGGTGCTATTGAGAGATGGGATGTCCTGTGGTGGCTTAATATGTCCCTGACACTATTTTGTCCACCAAAGATGCCTGTCTCGGAGACTTGGCTCCCGGTGTGGTAGTGTTGAAAAGTCGTGGGACTTTCAGTGGGTGAACTTTTAATGGGTGACTTTTAATGGGAGGTGACTAGGTCATGGCCGCCTTTGCACTGGGATAGTGCTTGTCTCAGAATGAGTAAGGACTAATGGCGATGGCTTAGATTCTTCATGGGTCATGATGGAACAATATGACCCTTCTTTCCTCGCTTTGTGCCTACCCTGTGATGTCTCCCACTAAGATGCTATCCAGCCCTTCATTGTGCAGCTTCAACAGAAGCCCGAGTGGGCCGCCCAACCTTACACTTTCAGCCTTCCGAGCTGTGCGCTCACTAAGCCTCTTTTCTGATAAAAATGCTCAGAATTCTGTTAAAGCAATACAAAGCAGTTTGAGTAAGAATGCAAAATGTTCTCAGCCAGGGGTTTTGCCAGAAAACAGATATTTTACATAATTTTTAAAATAATGTACTAAGTATAATTATCTTTTTTGTTTATTATTATTATTGATGATGATGATGTGCGTGTTCGCTTTTGGGCACATGATGCATGTATGGGGGTAGAGCTGCCATGGTGTAAATGTGTAATCCCAAGGACAACTTTGTCAAGATGTCTCCTTCCGCCTTTGTGTGTGCTCCAGGGATTAAACTCAGGTTGTTGGCCTGACGGCTATGCTCAATGTAGACACTAAAATCACACAACAAAATGAACCCTCATTTTTTCAGGAGGGAGGGAGGTTGTTTGTTTATTTGTTGGTTGGTTGCTTGGTTGGTTGGCTGGTTTTTGAGACAGGGTTTTTCTGTGTAGCCTTGGCTGTCTTGGAGTCGCTTTGTAGACCAGGTTGGCCTCAAACTCACAGAGATCTGCTTGCCACAGGCTTGCATACAAAGTACTTTCTGAATGTTGGTTCTGAAGATGTAGAGCTGCTATGTCAAAGAAACTGGAGGTGTGTTCACCTGCCTATAAAGGAGAGACAGAAATAATCTCCAAGCTAGCCCCACTGGGACCATGGAAACTAATAGAAAGAAGCTGAGAGTCTGGTTTATAGGGATGCTCAATGTCTTCTATTCCCCAGCTCCTGCAGCTACAGGCTGAGCTGTGGCCACCGGGTTTTAACAGCTGTTGTCACAGGGATGCTCTGATGTTTAGGGTCGAATTCTGGCTGATGGCACTGAAGTCAAGGGAACCCTGGGGATGGAGTACAAATTCAGCAAGTGTTTGGACATTCATGTTCTTCCAAGTAAACTCTGGAAGTAGGTGTTGTAATTTCAATCCCAGCACTCAGGAGGCTGAGGCATGAAGATTATGAGCTTGAAGCCAGCCTGGACTGCCTGGTAAGACTCTGTCTCAAAACTGAAGCAGCCATTGGGATGGCTCAGAAGGTAAAAGTGCTTGACCGCTGAGTTCACTCACCAGTACCCACATGGTGGGAAGAGAGAACCAGCTCTACCACAGTGTTGTCTGGCTTCCATATTCATGTATTGGCATGTACACACCCTCCCCCATGCCCTCCCTCAATCAATCAATTGATCAGTCAATCAATCAATCCATCAAATGTTAGGAAAAAAAAAACAGAAAGGAGCTAAGTAAGTCCTAAGGTCCTTGTTAATGGTAAATGCTGGTTTGTTGGTTGCTTGCATTTGCCAGGGGTTCTCTGTGGACAGGAAGAGCTTGGTGTTTCTGGGGCACCATACTGCAGAGCACTTTGCTAAGCCCACAAGAACTCCCTGAGTGGGACACAACTTCCAACTCTGAAAAGAAAGAATGCTACCTTTTCAGGTCCATGAGGGGCTGCCTCATTAATCACATCGGAAGCAGAGGATGGTTGCCTACACCAATGCTTGGGGGTCAGGGGGAGAATGGAGCCAGACTGAGCTAATGGAGTCTCTCTTTCAGAAAATAGATGTGGAAGGGGAGAAGTGCTTCGTCAACTGCGTACAGGGGGTGCTGATGTCGGTACATCCAGACAGTCACTGTGTTGGGAGTTGAAGACTTTTACTGTGGCCCATGTTTGCCTTTGTGCAATGTGGGCTCTGTTGCCCGGCAGAGGGCAAGTTTGTTCTCATATAACTCTGGACTGAGTAAACACCAGCCGCCCACTCCTACCTTTTCTTCCTTCCCATGCATCTGCATATTTAGTTTGCCCACTGCCTGTCAATATAAGCCTCACACTCAGGGAGGTGTGTAAATTTCCCACCTCTACCTACTCTACTTGCTTACTTCCTCAGAAAGAAGCACACTGAACCCTCATCTGCAAGGAGAACATCTCGTTCTCGGCGGAAACAGTTCCGTTCAGATCATCTGTGTAGGTTGCTGGTCCCAAGAGATCTGGATTTAAGTTCTGGGTGCATTTGAGCTGGTGCCCTGGCAGCTGTGATGTGATTCTAAGAGCTTTTCTTCCAGCATTCCCTTTGACTTTGACGCTGATGCTAAGTCCTCCTCTGTGCCCTTGTCTTTATCTGTCAACTTGCCACCACCTGGAACCACCTGGAAAGAGTCTCAATAATACACAGTGGCAGCAACAACCGTGCCTGTGGTGGACTGTCTTAATTAAGTTACTTGATATTGAAAGACTCAGCCCACTGTGGCCAGTACCATTCCCCGGGCAAAGGATTCTGAATTGTGTAAGAATGAAGAATTCAAGCAGAACACACACGAGCAAGAAAGTCTGTACGTGTTCATTTCTCTCTGCCGTTGACTATGAGGTGATGTGGCTAGCTGCGGGAGGTTCCTGCTTTGGCTTCTGCACACCAATGAACGTGACCCGAAATTGTAAGATGAAGTAACTTTCTTCTTCCCCAGGTTGCTTTTTGTCTGTACATTTTATCCCAACAACAGAAATGACACTAGAACATCATCCCAGGCTAGACCACCAGCTTCTCCCAGCCAAGGCCCAAGTCTTGGTCATCTCTGGTTCATGAAAGCCTGCGGCATGAAAGATGCTCAGAAAGTCCTCAGAGTCACTCAGGCAGGCAGCTAAGCTGCACAGGAAGAAGCCGTGCAGCATCCTGGAACCGAAGATTTGCCTGGGTGAGAGTGTGCTCTTGGAACTGGGTGGTGAAAAACAATCGAGGCAGACACTGTTGGCCCCTTCACCCTACAGCTCTTGTACACGGCTTCTATCTCATTCTATTTGCCTTATTTTTTCCAAATAAATAATTTGTCTACTTTATCTGAAAAAACAAAGCAAATATCTCTTAAATTGATGATGCATTTTATATTAACCGACCACAGTTCAGAAAATCA
Organism: Psammomys obesus; assembly: GCF_907164565.1. Taxonomy (NCBI): domain Eukaryota; kingdom Metazoa; phylum Chordata; class Mammalia; order Rodentia; family Muridae; genus Psammomys; species Psammomys obesus. Next base: position 21,247,436 of record NW_026596117.1, on the reverse strand, counting down.
GACAAGACAAACCCATGTTTCACTTTTTCTCTCCCTACCAATCAAAAGGCAGGATCCAGCCCATAGGAGTCATGCAGGCGCCACAGGAGCTGCTGTGGGGGTGCCCCGCAAGCTCCCCTGGAATCTGGACCACTAATGTACCACCAGCCCTGACTCTGGACCTCATTTTCCTCATGTCAGGTGTAGAAAGGCTTCCGCTGGCAGTCATGACTCGGCTCAGTGTTGATGATAAACTCCATCAGGATGCTGATGCGAGTCTAGGCACGGGTCTTATTCTCTAGCTGAGAATACTCAACAACAAAGATGCACTAATGTGTTATTCGTGGTGCCTCAGCATGACTTTTAAATGACATTCAGCTGGGACTACTTCCTTCTATCTGTTCTAATTTGCTATTCTGAGCTCAGAATGGATGATGAATTTTCTTTGGAAAAATGGAAAAAAAGAATCTGTTGTACCTGCTTCGTAGACCTGACCTGCTGAGGTTGAGGGATGGATGGATGAAAGTTTGGGTGGGTCATGGAATTTCTCAAGCTGTTAAGGCTGCTGACATGTATGGGACTTGAAGCTATTTGGAGATACCGTGGGAAGGTGAGTCAGGCAAGTGCTCCAATTTTTCAGTGAGCAACTCTAGAATTTTAATTAGCTTTGAGTCCATTCTCTGCTGGAAATAGCAGAACTCTGAGCATTTCTTCAATAGCAGTACAGTAATTATAACAGTTTTGCAAGGAATAATTTACAGGATGTATTTTTGTAAGCTTAGCAGAACAAGAAAGGCCACATCCAGCTCTGTACTTGGTTCGTGCCTAGACTTGCTGTCAAATGGAGGCTTAACAGGACTGGAGCTGGTAGCGAGGATCACTTGGCTCCTGAACTCTGCAGGATGCTAAAACAGGACTGTCCAACCAGACTTTCCACAAACATTAAAATGTGCAACTTATGCAATCTAACACAGTGGCCATGAGCCACATGTGACCAGCCAGCACTGGAAATGGGGCTAGTTGCAACCAGTGTCTGAATTCTTAACTGCATTCAGATTTAATGAACTGAAATTTACAGAGCCACATGTGGCTAGTGGCTGCTTCATGGGACACGCATCATTGAGGAGCCAAGTGGGCCCCCCTCCAGCCAGCTTTACTGTCTGGAGAACTAGCCACAGCTAGAAGGAACCCTCATGTTTGTCCTACTGAAGAAGTTCTTGTGTCAAGGCATAGCAGAAACCATTTACTTAGCTTCCTTCTTATTTTTTTTTAATCTGACAGCAGGTTGGAAGCATCCATTTAGAAACAGAAAGGACAGTGACAACAGCCCCAAAGCAAAACATTTGAAAACAGACCAGTACACGGAAGGGAGGAAGAGTCTAGGATTTCTGGATATAAGCACAAAGGCCCTCACATTTAAAAGAAATAACATTTAGTGTTGTAGGCTGACAGAATGTGGATTTTAGGAATGGGTGCTTCAGCAGAGGATGGGGTGACAATGGACAAGTCTAAATCAGACCCATCCAAGCAGGAGAGACATGAATAGGTGGCTTGAGTCATCGGGAGCAGATAGCTACTGGTCCTGTCTTATCTCCACAAGAAGAAACTGAAGCCCCTCAAGATGCCCTAGTGGTCCCGAGGATAGAACCTCACATACTTAGCTTTGTCTTTGGCTCTGCCTGAGATAGTTTGATCCATGCCTACCGTGCCTCAGTTTACCTGACTGTTCTCCAGCTCTACTGCTTATCCTGCTGTTTCCTGGAGCCCTCACCATCCATCTCCCATGCAACTTCTGTCTTAGATGATTCTTCTATCTACCCTAGCCTGCTTCCCTGCCTGGCTTCCAGCCATGCTCAGATCTCAGGCACTTAGGGAGCCTCTGGCAACATGTACCAAGACCTCATCTCCTCATTAGCCCTGCTAGTTAGCCCTGAATTACAGATCCTCCAGGCTCTGCTTAATATACATTTTCACTCTGAGTGTTTCTTGTCTGTAAAGCCCAAGCAAGCAAAGTTGGGTCTGTCCTGATTCACTCGTCTTTATATGCCCTGTTCCAGTATAATGCCCAAGAAAGCTAGGTGAAAGAGGGAATGAATTCTATTTTCTAACACTTTCACATATTTTCAGAACCTCTTCGGTCTCTGAGACGACTCACATACTCTTGAAGCACCATTCTAAAGTTCTTGCTGTCCAATGATGGATTGTCATGAAAGCCTCAACCATCCCCATTTCCCGTTCCATTTACCACACGGCCTCAGAATCATCCCGTTTCCCTGAGAGTTAAAGCCAGGAAGCTCATGTTGGCAGGCTGCTGTGCATCTGTGGCCCTGTCCTTGGCAATGTTGCTGTCTTTCTGTTTTCACTGCCTCCTGCGGCCTTGTGCTTGGCAATGTTGCCACCTTCGTGTTTTCGATGCCTCCTTCACTTGAACTTCTTGGAAGCCCTCGGCCTCCCCACGCACTTTATCTTTGACCCATCCATAGTCTTCCTATGAACTCTTATTTATTTGTTTGTTGTTTCGTTTTCTTTGTTAAAGAAAATTCTTTGAAAATGGAAATGAAACTTAAACTCATTCCCAGCTCTTCCCAGCCCCAACCCATCTGAAACGTAAAAGACCATCACAAAGGAAGATCATAGCCAAACACTGTCAAACCTTGAGGAGCCCTCCCAAATCCACATTTCCTCTCACATTACACTTTCTACCTAAAGAAATCAGGATTAAAAAAATCTCATTGATCTTATCTGTCTTTTCCCAGTCCAACTAATTGACAATGCCATCAGCTTTTTTTTTTTCCTTTAGTATGTGTTTCTTCACCAATTCTATGACTTTCTCTTTTGAATAGACCTTGTTCCTTATAAATTTTAATATAAATCTTTATTCTCCTACTTGGTTTTTGTTTCTGTGTATTGAGATGAGTTATCACTCTGTAGCCCAGGCTAGATGAGTTATCACTCTGTAGCCCAGGCTAGTCTTTAGTGATCCTTCTGCCTCAGCTTCCCCAGTCCTGGAATTATAGGCCTGAGCTTCCAAACCCAGCTCCACAGTTTTCTTTAGTGTCTTTTAATCTCTTGCTCTGTGCTGGGCACTGTTCTAGAGAAATGCCTTGAGAAAGATAAGAAAAAATTCCATCCTGGCAGAGGCTACATTGTATGTGTGTGTGTGGTGGGGGGAGTGGCACACTAAGGTTTAAGCCAAATATGTGTGTGTGTGTGTGTGTGTGTGTGTGTGTGTGTGTTTATATCACTATGTATATATTATACCTATTCATGCATACATTACACATATATACATATATAGTAGGTATACATATTACACAATAATTTTAATATAGATTGTACTTAGTTGTATAAATGTTACATAAAATTAAAAAAAAATCCCTGACTCTATCCTAGCATAGTATTCGTGATGAAAATTGTAACTTTGTTAACTACAGTGTCCTGTCATGCCATATTAAAATTCTGTTTTGTTTTAAAGGAACAATTACATTCTTCTTTATGGCAGATACATCTGTGAAACATCTACTGAGGACAAGATACTGGCATGCATATGAGGTTGCAGGGAAGGGAATGAACCATCCTCTGACACTGTTTTATATGTCTCTCTGTCTCTGTCTCTCTCTTTCTGTCTCACTCTCTCTTTCAAACACACACACACACACACACCCTCCCTCTGTTGTTACTGTAATAACCCACCAACAATAAACATTTAGAGAATCAACTTATCTATTCAGTTCAACAAACCTCCTCTGCTACTTGGTGTGTGCAAATCACTATGGGATACTCAGCAAAGAACAGGATCTGCTTCCAATCCCAAGGAGTTTGCACAACACGGAAGTCGCCATTCCGAGAAAGGCTTGTCTGTGGCACCACTAAGGTAACGAGGAACTAGGACTGTACTGAGGACATCAGCTCCAGTACTGACTGGATCTCCCAAAGGTTGAGGCATGGAAAGGGCATTAAGAATAAAGGATCTCCAGGGAAAGAGAGAAGAGCCCAGGGCTCGTGGTGCCGAGCTCATGGGACCGAGAAGGCTGTAAGAAGGAAGAACACAGCCTGGAACGTCTCCTGGCACACTGCGGGATTCTGGCTCATTCAGCACAGGCTTTTGGGCAGAACAACAGCTTAATTAGAAGCAAACTCTGTGTCTTCACCCTCAGGAGAGAGAAGCCCAGGCTGGTGGCTGCTGCAGAATGGCAGTGAGGTTCTGTTCTGGGAGGCTCACCTAGGAGAAGGACAGCTCACATGGGTTGGATGTGCTGAAAGCTTTGTGTGCACCGGCTCATGGGTTGTCACAGAGCTCCTGTTGTGGGGAGCTTTGATTCTCTTGATTTAGTAGATTGGGAGATTGAAGCTCAGAGATGTGGAGTTTCATGATAAGAGGTGTGAGGGAGGCTTGCCTAGATTCACGTTATCCTAAACATACCAGCAAAGCTCAGGTTCTGTGTTGCCTTGACTGCATGAACTGCATGGGCAGTGATTTCTTGAGGAGGAAACACATAGAGAGAGGGGCTTTGTGATACCCTCACTATAGCTGGTATAGAAAATGGTAAGGAGGTACTAGCCCTGCAGCTGTGCCCTTAATCTCCCAAGACCTTTCTCTGCCATTTATGGTCCAAAGTCTCATCTTTGATTGATACATGTTGAAAACAATATAATTAAATATTAATTTTAAGGCTGTAAGATAGTAGTCATGCAAAGCTGTTATTTTATAATAGTAAATTATATTGTTATCACATAATCCATTGAGGCCTAACACCGGTGCAGTATTTGCTTTGGGTCTGTCATCTGCAGTGGGCAGGTTAGCAATGACAGCAGTCTGACATCCACATCTGGTATGTGTAAACATCAAGGCTATTTTGATGTTTCTGTGTCAAGAGTCAGCCTAGCAACTGACATCTTAGATCTGGAATTGGCTCTTATCTAGCCTTAGCCTGATGGTGCTACCTCTTTTAAGTGTTTATTTCCTAGAGGTAACATCTAGAAAGAACCACTCCCTCAGGACAAGGTGACCTCTGCTAGCCCCCCAAACTATTACGGAAGTTGTCACTTTAAAGAGGCACAGGTGGCAGGGGCAGGCAAGCACTTACTCTGTGGAACATTGTCAACCCAAAGCCCACATAGGCAGAGGGCAACTCAGATGAGCACAAACTGTTTGCCTACTGGATTTGCCCATTCTTGTCCTCTAGATGGGCATGCTAAGGAGGCTCTAGCTCAAATGCAGGGAGACCACAGCTGCGAGCACAGGGCCTAATGGCCCACCATCCAGCTCCTGCCTCTCCTCACTGCTCTTCTGAGGTTACTGGCTACCTCTGTGGCCAACCTATCACTCAAGACTCAAGATTATAGGCAAGGTGTTATGTGTCCCTCCCGGTAGCTCTGTCCAGAGTATCTATAAATGTTTGTCAGGCAAATGGACATATTAGTTAGCAACTAAATTAAACCCGAAAACACACCGGTTTGCTCCATGAATAAATACAATTTTGTTTTATATTTCAGATAAAAATTAGATTTAATTTGAATTTTCAACACATTTAAAAGAAAATGCTGTTTTGTTGTATGTATTTAATGAAGTGGTCTCACTGGATTGCAGTCTTTCTAAAGCACTTTGTAACATTTAAGCCTTTTAAACTAATATACTTTACACACTGTATATTCTGTATGTTTTGACATATTTTTCAAAAGTTCTTCATCTTCCTAGATATAAAATCGATACATCTCAGCAAGCAGAAAGTAAGGGTGGAGAAAGAAGAGGGGAAGAGGAAGGGATGGGTGGATGGAGGGAGAAAGAAATCCCCACTATTTCAGAATGAACAAACCGCTCATACTTGCTTTTGAATTGTGTAAAGTTCAACCTCTAGAAACTTTTTGCCAACCCATTTAATGAGTGTGCATCCCTATCTTTTAGTGCCACTCTTCTGCCTGGGACAGCTTAGCAGGCTATGTTTCCAAAATATGTCAAGAGCTCTGGCTAAGACAAGAGTGCCAGGATGTCAGGGTGGCTGTATGACTCTCAGAAGCTATTCTTTGTTCTAGCTCACACTGGCAAGGTATAGGCACCCTGTGTCCTTGTGACTGGGATACCTTTGCTAGGGGGAGATGAACACTGTGTTAGAGAGAGGACCAGGCAGAGAATAGTGCAACAATCACCAAGTAGAAAGTTCTGAGGAGAAGACAGCTCATGACTCCAGCCTCTAGCTCCTCACATGAGTACACTTTTGGTGTTCACAGCCAGAGGAGATGGCTACCAGCCTCCTTCCATCTCCTTCCATCCCTCTTCAGAATCCTTCAGTATTGTGTCCTCACATCCTGTACTGTCTGCCAACTACAGAGCTGCACCTGACCCTCCCCCTCTGATCTGAACGTTGAGGTCTCTGGCCTTCTCAAACACACATCAGCCTTCCCTTTCCTCTGCTCCTAGCTTCCCTTCCATCATCACTGTCCAGGGCAGAGAGTTGGAGTTATCTTTGATAGACACTCCCACAGGAGACTGTTAAACTTCCGTTTTCCCTTCTTTATCTCCCTCTTCATTTTTCCTCCCACTATGCTTTGCTGCTGCCTAAGGCCTGGCTCTCCTCACCTCTGGATTGTCTCTCTGCCACAGCCTGTGTTTCATCAGAGCAGTGGCTGGAGGGGTGGGGATGGGAGGATCCATCAACAAAGGGGGCGGGGCAGATGAGGACTGTGGGGTGTGCCAGCTGAAACCCTCTCCTCATACCATGGATCTGCTTTCAGCATGGATGGTTCTTAGTCCAGGACTGGGCAATAACCATGATATTCCTCTCAGTTACTCTTTACATATGTATAGACTCCATACTAAGCATTGGAATGGGGATGGAGTTACAGGGATGTCCACAGAATGTCCTTGTCTGTATAAAGCTTACGCCATCCCAGGAGCAGATTGATTATATTTCACATACTTGAACAAAGATGTGCAAGAAAAAAAAAAATAAAGTCAAAGGAAGGAAATAAAAGTCACTGGGACAAGAGGACAAGACACCGTCACTAGGAAAAAGTAATTCAAACCCACAGTGAGATGCCACTCCCCACCCACCAGGAAGGCAGGATTTGGAAAAAAAAAGCAACAGAAAGTGAGTGTTTACAACAGGAATGTGGAGGAATAGAGTCCACCCACAGCAGTGGCGGGGCTGTGAAGACAGCTTGGCTGGTCCTCAGAAAGTTAAACATAGAACTACCATATGATCCTGTGTTTCCACGCCTACATGTGTGTCCAAGAGAACTGAAATCACGTGTTCGTGTGAAATCTTGCACACCAGTGTTTCCAATACCACTATCCACAATAGCTAAACGGTAGAGACAGCCAAAATGACAACAAACTGGTGAATGGTTCAACAAACCGTAATGTACCTGTACCATGAAACACCAGCCAGCCACAGAGCCTAGCAGAATGCTGGCACACGCTGCATCGTGACTGAAGGTTCGAAATATACCAAGCAGGCTGGGGTGTCCTTAGCGGTAGGCTGCTTGCCTACCATGGGTGTGGCCCCTAGCTCCATTGCAGCGCCACAGAGATAAAGGGTTAAAGGAAATCAGTCAGACCCAAAGGCTATATAATGAAGGCTCCCACACAGAGTAAGAACGCCCAGGGAAACAGAAAGCTTAGTGGCTTCTAGCACTGGAGACAGGATGAGACGGAGTGGCTGGTCAGTCAGTGGGCATAAGATTTCTTTTGGGGATGATGGAAATGTGCTAGAACCAGACAGTACCAATGGTTACACAAAATTACGAATATACTAAATGCCACTAGATTGCCCACTTGGCAAAAAGGGCAAACAATGCTTTATAATTATTTTACCTCAATGTTTAAGGAAGTTAATGAGAGAGGTCACAGGGTGTTCTTGGGATAGGAGTGCGAAAGGAGCTTTAGTGGATGAGGTTTGGATGGCGCCCTGAAGCAGGAGGGTGTGGTACTGGCAATCAGCTAAGAGGTGGCTTCAGAGAGGAAGCAGGCCCCCCCAACACATAGACAGCTCTGCTCAATTTGATCACCACCTCAGTCTGTTTCCTCCAAGGGGTGTTCCCAGTACCCTACCCCCTACAATAGGGCATCAGCTACCACACCATCCCCCCAATAACCCAGGCCCTTTAGCGGTTCCTTACCAACAGAAGGACACTGCCCTTAGGGTGACCCCCTGATCCTCCTAGTCTCAGTCCAGGAACTGCTTCATCTTGGGCAACTTATGGTATTACGAGTGATGGTTTCAGGCTGAGGCTTAGAGCCCCGAGTGACTGTTCATCCTCGTCTGCACAAGGCCTGGGGAGCTCCTGTGAAATGAAGACTACCGAGAACAGCATTGGTGGTTGCAGGGTGGCTTAGCTCCAAACCTGATGCCTGGCGAGTTCTCAGTGGCGCTGCCAGTGTAGTTACTTAAACCTCATCCATATTCTACGGCTCAAGGGTTAGCGCATCCTTTTGCACTCCCTGCCATTGTTGGCGGTGGTTCAATGGACGCAGGGGGAAGTGGAATGCATGATGCGTCCTGAGGTTGTCCCTGGTATTCTTGGAAACTGCTTTCCCCACCTCTGAGGACATTCTAGCACAGAGCAGGAAGCGTGTTCATTTGACTGACAATGATCGTTCCACTGAACTGGGGCCTAGCAGCTAATAGGAACAAAATTTTTGTCAAGTGAGAGGCAGGAGGAGGGGAGAGAAAGAGAAAGGGGGGAGAGAGAGAGAGAGAATGAGAAGAGCCAATGAATACCTTATTCAGTCACAGTGAGACATGGTGACAGATTTCATAGGCTTTATGAAAGGGAGAGGGTGGTGGTAAATTTCAGAAGAAATGGTCCATCTGGCAGATGAATCATCCTTTTCTTGCAGAAGAACGTAGTTGTTGATATTCAGAGAAAATGTTAACACAAGTTACAATAGACTTCAGACAGATCTTTAATCTATCACTGGAGAGGGGTAGAAGTTCAGAAAGTACGCAAATAGAGCACACAAGAACAGATTTCACATTTAAAAACGGAATAAGATAGATATAGTAGTGCCTGATTGCTTGAAGAGAAACAGCAAGGGAAAGAGAACCAGTGTCACCATACTCAACGAGAGCCACAGCCTAAAGAAATGGTCACGTGACCAGTCCCGGGGCAGAGGATTAGCCGGACTCCAAGGAAGCCGCACCCTGCCTGTGTGCAACCTAGACAGCCAGTCCCCCACAGAGAACACACTGCAGTTTTCCCTCCACAAGATTCCTGTCTCTATTCCTTGAGCAGAGAAATAGAAACAATCCCTTCCATCAGGATAAAGCTAGAGAGCAGAGGCTCCTGCCAAACTCTATTTTCTTCATCAGCTTCTCAACAAAACAAGAAAAGAAATGGACAGGGGTGGGGGGTGGTTTACCTGAGATCTCCGATCCTCTGTGTGTCTGTCGGTTCTTTAGAAGCCACAGGAAGCCTCTGCTGAGAGTTTTCTAAATCCCAAATCTGCTTCTGATAGAAGGAAGTGCTATGTGTGAGCTCAGAATAGAGGCTGTTATTTTACCCAAGAGGCCTCTAGTCAGAGGGAGGAGGGCCGGGAATGAGGCTTCTTGGCACACAGGTGCCATCCACCTCCAGAGAACAGAACTGTCCTATCAGGTGTAAGGCTAGGCGGGGGATCCAAAGAACTCCCAGCCACCTTTTCCTAAATGAGAGATTCTAATAACTTTTTTTTTTTTTAAATGGGGAGGTAGCATGTTGAACGGTATGCCTTGCGGAATAGTCTATGAAGAAGCCCAGGGCTGAACTGGGCAGCCCGGATGTGGAGTCCTGAACTCAGCACTGGGAAAGTCAAATCTGTTGACAGCCTTTCTGCTCGAAGAAGGGAGCTTTATTAATAGATAGCAAAGGAGCAGGGCCAAGCCACACATTTGGTGTCCAAACAGAGGCAGTGTCCTGGGGATCACAGGAAGGCAAAGGGTGATAAAATCGCTACTGTGGGCTATTTTACTAGAAAAGATTGGCCTGCAGATGAGCAAGCGTGGCTTGGGTAGGGGGAAGGCGGTGTTCTCGCTTCCTGAACAACTCCTGAAGCGCAGAGACAGCTTGGGTCAGTCAGGGTCCCTCTGCCTTGGGATTTTGGCAAATGCAAACATTGCCTTTGAACTTGAAGGAGGGTGATTTACTGCACAGAGAACCAGCAGCAAGAACCAGGCCTACTGAAATGACCAAGGCGCCTCTCCAGGCGGCCAGTCTCAGATGCTAGAGGGGTTTAATTCCACTTTTGGAGAAACCCAGCGGAGCTCCCGTTAAGCAGGGCCATAACTCAGTTTTATAGAGAGCCTTTCATTTCAAAGGGGTTGGGATGCTTTTGTACCAAAATGTAAATTATCACAGGCACAGTCACCACAGGGACGAACTACGTCTCGTGTCTAAAAACAGCTGCCTGGTCGCAGCCAGTCAGTCCACAGCAGGGGTGAGACAGCTGGAAGGGTAGCTGGGTGGCACCCTTCAAGGAAGCATGGCGCCTGTACTTCTAAGCATGTTCTTTTCTCCACAGACTTGCAAGGGCTCACCTTCTTCCTCACTCCCTCTCTGACCTCACCCGGCAGCCCCTCTCCAGACCTGCCGTAAGGCACAAAGTCAGATTGTGCCGGCAGACAGGAGCTGGTAAACTGAAAGATAAACGAACAGTCTCAAATTAGGTCCACCAGAGCAAGGTTTGGTTGGTATTTGCTTGGACCAGATGGCACCCGTAGCCTGCTCTTGTCTGTGAAATTTTTGCTGGTCGGCAGCCACCTCATTCACAGTTTCCATTCTCAAAAGGATACCCAGGACCTGTCGAAATCCACAGACACCCAAGTGCCTGCTGTGAAAATAAGATAGCCTCAGCACGGCGCATGTGCACAGCCTCTCACGTCCTGTAAACACATCTGCACGGCTTGTCGTACCTCACACAGGGCGTGTGCAGTGCGCTGAGTGCTCACACTGCGTGGGGAGCAATGGCAGAAAAAAGTCAGGATACGGTCGGTAGAGGGGAGAATTTTTTAAATCTTACATTTATTCGTTTGCATGTGTGTTGATTTTTGATTGTTTGTTTTGTTTTAAGAGAAGGTCTTTCTCGATAGCCCTGCTTGTCTTGGAAATAGACCAGGTTAGCCTTGGCTCTACAGAGATCTGCCTGCATCTGCTTCCTGAGAGCTGGGACTAAAGGGTGCATCACTACTCTTGGCTTGTGTGTGTGTTGCTTTTTAATGCATTGTTTTTGTTTCTGAAAGAGTAGAATAGGGAACAAGAAAATTTCTTCCATAATCCCAAGCTGGCACTGTGGAAAAAACATGTGATCCTAATACCGGCGCTCTAATAGGGCCCCACATCTCCAGCTTCATTATTCCTTCGCCTGAGAGCATCTTTTACAAAGATCCATGTCTGGCCACACAGATACCCTCTACCTGGCTTCATGCCCAGGAAGGTGCCATGGAAGCCTTAAAGCTCTGCCCAGGACCACGCAGGGCTCTTGCCTTGGTCGTCCTCTCTGCCCCATCCCCAATGCTTCTTTAGCTGCCTGCCTTACTATAGTCTTGTTTCTCTTGTGGTTCTTAGATGGACACCACTGTTTACTTATACATTTGCCTTTCTAACTGGACCATCAGTTTACTGAGAGCAGAAACTATGGCCCTTGGAAGCGTGATGTATTCCAGGGTAGCCTGGACTACCTGATGAGTTTAAGGACAGCCTGAGCTACATAGGCAACTATATCGAAGAGAGGAAGGAAGAGGAGTAGAGAGAGGAGAAGGAAAGAAAACCAACTATACCAATGTTTATCCTTTTAGCCAGCCCTCCCCAGAACCCAGTACAGTAAAAGACAAAGAAGAAGCACTTGGCTGATCATGATTACAGAAATAACCAAGGCAGCCTTGTTGTACAAGGGCCTCAGAGGAAATGAGCTAGAAGGTTTTCCTGATCTTTTCTGAATAGCTTCATAAAATGGTCTTCACCCCACAGATAAACTTGGGTTTCTCTTTGTAATCCCTGCCCCTAATTGGAATCAATTTTTACACATTCTTGTGTTTGTTCATCATCTAATTTGGAAAAACCAAGAGAATCGAATAATCATACGTGCAGGGGCATTGACAGATGTGGTGTCAAGGACAAAGGAGACAGCATGACCACTGACTTCCCTTATGACTCGAAGGTGTGGGAATGCCCCAGGTTCTCAGGTGTGACACCTTAAAAAAAAAAAAAAAAACAGGCTGCTAAGGAAGGCAGCTTTTCCCTGTCAGTCCAAGTCATGAAAAGCCATCTCCAATTGTGGTAGGTGCCTTTGGAACCTGTGGTGGTTTGAATAAAAAATGGTCCCAATGGACTCATGTTTGTGAATGCTTAGCACAGGGACGGGCACTGTTAGGAGGTGTGGCCTTGTTGGAGTAGGTGTGTCACTGTGGTGGTGGGCTTTGAGGTCTCAGGAGCTCAAGTCATTTCTCTCTTTGCTGCCTAAATATCAAGATATAGAACTCTCAGCTCCTTCTCCAGCACCATGTCTGCCTACATGCTGCCAAGCTTCCCACTGTGATAATAATGAACTAAACCTCTAACCTCTAACTATTTTTCTTTCAAAGAGTTGCTGTGGTCATGGTGTCTCTTCAAAGCAATAAAACCCTAAGATAATACCTGATCACCTTGTGGGTGGTACAATCAGTTGCCTCACTGTTATCCAGAGTTGTGGGTGCAGCAATACCTGGAAACTCTGGGCAGTGGGCAAAGGTTGGGCATTCATCACATGCAGACTCTCCTGGCATCTGGTGAAGAGCCTTCCACTGGTAAACTTGGACTTTCCCACACTGTCTCCTCTCCAGAGCAGCAGCCAGACTCTGTCTCCTGCAGCCAAGGGCTGCATAGTGACACAGAAACCACAACTCACCAAAAGTTAGGAGGGGTAGAAACGGGTCAAGCGTGCTCCTGGGTAGGTTGGGAAGCTACAGGAGACATCAGCCCTTTTGAGGCAGCCACAGGGAAGATTAGCCTGGTGTACTGTCCAGTGTCTTCCAGGGAAACCTGGGGGCTTGGCAGTGCTTCTGCCATGACAGCCTTCCCAGTGTCCATTGGGGCATGTGTATTTTGGTAACACATGCTCTCTAGAACATACAGATAATGGTCAACAAATCATATTTCAGGGCTCAACTAGGCGAGGGGACAATCTACAACTAAGAAACAGATGGGCATGGCTGAGGTACAGACTTGAAGTTTTCCATCCTGGTGCTGAGGCTCCAGTCCAAGGCTGTGCATATTCAGGTCACATTCTACCACTGCTCTCAATTCACACTCAGCCTCAATAGTGTGTGTGTGTGTGCATGCATGTGTGTCTGCTTGCATGCATGAGTGTGTGTGTGTGTATGTGTGTGTGTTGCAACTGGATGACTTTTTGTTTGGCCTGTGTGTGTGCATGTGGTGGCAAGGGGGAAATAATGGGTGCCTTCTATCACTCTGCTTTATTATCTTAAAACAAGGTCTCATCTGAACAGAAGCATTGACTTTTGGGTGGGGCAGGCTGGCTGGCCAGTGAGTATGCTGTCTAGAGCTGCAAAGCTGCTCAGTATCATTTCTTAAGCAAAATGTTTTTGTCCATGGAAAAGTTTTTCCTTGTCATTTCGTGCGGACTCTGACTTCACTCTCCCCTGCTTCACCTTGTGTGTGTATGTGGGGGTGGGGGTGGGGTGGGGTGGGGTGGGATAGGGTTATTGCATCACAGCCTTTCTGCCACTGGTTTCGAGTCCTGTTCCACCATCAGTGGGCTCTGATGCAAAATATAGATGGGCATGCGGAAGAAGTCAGGATACCCAGTGTCCCCTGGTAAGACTGCAACCTCTCATTTCTAACTTTAGCTCTTCTGGGAAAGGCTAGTGGGGACAGTTTCTGCAAGATGGCTCTGGGTCTGTCCCTCTGTTATTGTGGATAGTGGTGGCTTCCCCCATTGCTCATCCTTAATTCACAACCCTGTTTAGTTTCTAGTCTTTTCCATTGTCTGTGTTTCCATCTGCGGCATGAAATGTACTCTGTCTTCGGAAGTTAGTGAGGTCCCAGTCTCCTGGTGGCCCCGATGGATAGTGCTATCTGCCACCTCTGCCCCCAGATGAAGAAGAGCTGAAAGCCCGCTGACTGACACAGGCCCGTTCATGCTGAGTCTGCCCTGTGTGGTGGAATTGTCTTTGAACAAGACCCCATCTGCTGAGTTGCCTACAATGAGGCGAGTGTAAGCATGGCTGCTACGTAACTGTTCTGGCCTTTTCTGAGAACAAGAAACTGTTCAAAGAGATTTGTGGATGGAAAAAGTCATTAGAAACAGCAGCTAAATCCTGGGACCAGCAACCAAAAGATCACAGAAGAATTAAGCAAGATTAAAAAAAAAAAAAAAAGGATCGGTCAGCTTGTAAGAATCTTAAAAAATGTTGCCTGGTCTTTAGAAATAGAAAAGAAAACTAACCAACAAAAAATTCCAGGATCACTTTCCCCTCTGACTCATAATAGGGAAGAGAGGTTCTCCAGGCAAGGTATTTATTATGGCGTTGTTATTTTAAAAGGCCAGAAATCCAAGAGTCAAAAAAAAAAAAAAAAAAAAGATGCTTCCTCCGTGCTGCATTTTAACCCCATGGGATAGCTTATGAGTATCGGGAACACTTAGGAAGAGACGCAGCGATCAGGGACTATTTCTTGCAACATTGAATAAATACAAGTGGTAGACACTGAGGATCCCTCTCACCAGCACCACAGACATTTGAAAACCACCGGTGCCTAAGACAAGCTGAGAGGGTCCTGGAGAGTGCGGGTTTGACAAGGTGAGGTGAAGCTAGGCGGCTCTCTTTATGAAGTCACCTTTGTTTCTGTAACAGCGTCTGTGTGATCAATATTCTTCCCTCCCCTCCTCATGCCTCTCCCTCCTCCCTTTCTTCTCTCCCCTCCTCTGCCACCCCATCCAGAACTAAGTAGGTAGTGGAAAGGGACAGACAGGGATTCACAGCAGAAAACCATCAAGGTCTGGGACACATAGAAAGGACGATAAAAGTAGAATATGGTTTTAAGAAAAAAATAACAAAGTTTGCCAGATATATAATACAGAACTTAGCAATTCTTACAGTCTATGTAGAGACAGGAACACAGGGGTTTATTTTTATCTTTAAATGCATTTTTATTAAGCCTCTGAGAATTTCATACATCTATACAGTATATTTTGATCATACATACCTCCCACTTCTCCTCCAACTCCTCCTAGAACTTCCTGTAATGTTCCTGTCCCAACTTCAGGTGCTTTTTAAAAAGCTCACGGAGTCCAATTATGACTGTTTGCACGAGCATGGTTGGCACACGGCAACCTACCAGCGGCCACATCACTGGAGAAATGACGCTTCTATTTCCAGCAGCCATCAACTGCCAATAAGTCCTCAGCTAGGGGTGGGGCTTGTGAGCCCTTCCTCATCCATGCTGGCATGTTGACTAGCTTGACCTTGTGTGGGTCCTGTGCAGACACAGCTGCCGTGGATTCCACAAGTATGCCGGGATTTTATTCTGTTATTTATTGATTGAGTTTATATGGTTTGATTTTCTTTTTTCAGCGTTAGGGATTGGCACACACTAGCCATGTGCTCTAGAATGGAGTGATAGCCTCAGCCCAGGATTTATTAATTTAGGCTTTCTGAGAGGGAATTCCCCTTGTAAGACCATGCTGGTCTGGAACTCATAGTGGTCCTCCTGCCTCTGCCTCCCTGCAATCACAGGCATGGATGAGCACCCTGGACGGCGGGGCAAAGGATTGGAAGTTGCAGCTTGCGTTTTCAATACTTTGCAGATGCTCTTCTGTAGCTAGTGGGGTCTCTTTCTTGCCATAGTCAGCAGATAGATGCTGAAGCTAGAGGGTGCCAATGCTATACTCCACCTTACAAGTCTAGGAGGGCAGAATTGTACTGGAAGCATCTGGAACATCAAGTCCTTCATGCTGGCCTCCACTCTAGGGTAGCTTCTAAGTGACTAAGATGCTGTCTTATCAGCTGATTGGGAAGAAGAAGGAGATTAATGGGAGTGGGTGGAGACAGAGAGGGAAACAGGAGATGAATATGATCAAAATACATTATGTACATGTATGAAAATATCACAATACAACTCGTTATTATGCATGATTAATATATGCTAATGAAAACATTAAGAAAAAGATGGCAGCTTATTAAAGCCAGTTCTCCACACACAGGCTTGCCTAGCCATTCCTTCCCCTCTTACTTGCCACCAGTGAGGCTTCCTGCCCAGAGGTCTGCTCACACTCTTTTGATTCCCAGGCTGACAGACACCAGCCGGTGGAGTGTCCTAGTCCTGGGAAGCAGTACACACAGGATCAGCCTCCTGGGAGCGCTGCAGTGAGAGGGGCTGCTCAGCGGCAGCTGTGGCAGTAATACAGTCACGCAGGTAAGGTTTCCCACAGTGTCTACCAGATTAAAAAATCTACCTAGAAAACATCCTGTCAGAGGGAGACTGAGACAGGAGGATCTCAAGTTCATGGCTAGCCTCTGCTACAAAGCGTGTCGAAGTCATCCTGAAGTGCACAGCGGGACTCTAGGAACCATACGAGGTAGAAGAAAAAGAAGATCCCAGCTAATAGTAGGATTTCTTTGAGGGTTAAGTTTTCCTCCATTCAGTCAGTTTCTAGAGGTACAGATGATCTCTGCTCCGGTCACCAGTAAGGTGCAGGCTGGTAGCTGGACCACGCAGATGCTTGAATACTCTAAACCCAAAGGGCACTGAGGTGAATATTTCCAGACACCATCTCTGTCACCACTAGCCATCTGTTTGTTCATTTTAAAGGTACTTACGAGTACCTGCTGCATATCAAGCCTGAGGACACAGTAAGTTACTCATGAAATTTTAAGTTCTTCATGGTCAATTCTTTCTACAAAGCTCATGGAGGCTCATGGCTAGACATTCATTTAGTATGTGGTACTTCTGTGTTTCCTCATAAGTTGCTTGTTATGAGTGGTTTTATGACTCTTCTATCAGAGTATGGTCCTCTATAGGATGAGCATTTGGTTTCATTAATGTTGAATCTTCAGCATCTACTCAGTACATTGCCCTAAGTGTGTCAGTTTTTCAACAAATGGTTTTATTGATTTTAGTATCCTGTCATTCTAGTAACTTCAGGCAAGGGGCTATGACACAGGAAGTGAAAATGGGTGCTTTTGGACTGAGACAAATTTGTCATGTGTTTGGATATGTTAAGGCATACCCAGATTATGGGTGGCAGATTACTGAAGGTGCAGGCAAGTGGCTGAGGCTGTCTGGCTGTGTGCTTGTGTGGCCTAGGATAAGCTCTATAAGTGAATGAACACTCAGGCTGTCACTGGAGTAAAATGCACACTACTTAGTGAGGCATGATGGGTACAGCAATGATAGTGATTAGACTTTGCTCTTCTGAGGATATACACATATAACGAATTTGTCCTCTGTGTTGATCGAGGAAAAGGACTATCTTTCAAATAAGGGGGAAGAAAATGAAAGCTTCCAAATGTGACCATTTTTAACGGTCAGTTTCACAACCTAGAATCATCTGCTGTAGTCTTTACTGAGGAGTTGTCTAGATCAGGATGTCTGTGGGGTAATTGTCTTGTTTATTTATCAATGTGTGAAGCTCCAGCCCACTATAGACAGCTCCATTTCCTAGGCAGAGGATCCTTCATCATATCAGAGAGGGGTAAGCAAGCAAGCAGGCCTGTATGTACTCTTTTCTTCCTGTATAGGTAACAAGACTGGATATTGAGCTCCCAACACTGTAACTTTATTGCTATGATGGTTTATAACACAGAATTATAAGATTAATAATTCAGTAGAAGACCCTTTCCCTCCTAAGTTGCTTTTTTTTGTCAGGCTGTTTTACCACAGCTTCTGAAATGAAACTAAAATATGATACTGATAAGATCTTGTCAATTTGATCCAAAGTTAAACATACTTAGGATAAGAGATTACAATTTAAGAACTTTCTTTATCAAATTGGCCTGTGGCTATGTCTGTGGGGTATTTTTTGATTGGTAATTGGTATATGAGGACCTGGGCTGAATAAGAAAAGCTGCTGAGCAAGCCAGGAGAAGCAAGCCAATAAGCAGTATTTATCCATGATTTTTGTTTCACTTCCTGCCTTCAGGTTGCTGCCTTGAGCTCCTGTCCCAGGTCCCCTCAATTATGGTCTGTAACCTGTAAGACAAAATAAACTCCTTTCTCCTCAAGTTGCTTTTGGTTGCAGAGTTTCTCCCAGCAAGAGAAACCAAACTAGAGCAAATCCCAGCCAAAATCTTGGTTATCTTCATATACAGTCCATTGACCAGCTGGATGTGTGTGTGTGTGTGGTGGTGTTGGGGGGAATACCTGAATACCATCCTCAGGAGGCAGAGGCAGGAGCATTATGAGTTTGAGGCCAGCTTGGGCAACAACTCTGTCTCAAAAACCAACCAAACAACAACATAGGCTAACCAATAAGTTTTAATTTGGATGTGAATGTGACATAATATCTAAGAACAAAGAGACAGTACCTTGTTGTACAGAGCACCATAGCAGCCAGACCTTCTCTCTGAGTCTGGTGGGATGCACGCAGTGCCTTTAGAGGGAAAATTGTGAGGAACTAAGCCTGACTTCGGGTGAGCATGCTTTCAAAGTGCTGAGAATTTGAGTGACACACTCTTGGCAGATCATGTCAGTTGTTCTTCAACTCGACCTCTTAACACACTTTCCTCCCATACCTGCCTTGTCAAATATAACATTGGGATTTTTTTTTACAGACTTTGAGCTTCTTAAAGTTGGTGGTGCTTGACATCCATTGGCCTAAAGAGTTTTCCTAAGACACTGTACCAGAGGCTGAGGAGAAGGGGACAACACTTGGGTCTTCCTCAGAGGTTTGTAGTTGAGCCTATAAAACTTGTACATAAAGCAAGGAAAAATTATAATGAGAGCCCTGGTGAGTTTTGATGCTGTTTAGGGTGGCTTTGGACACAAGAGTGTTATAAAAGATAAAACAGGGTCAGAAACAACCCAGAAATGAGACTAAAGGGAGCAGAGCAGGGACCAGGTGCTTGGGATGAAGGGTAATCTATGGAAACTACTGAAGATAAATCTGAGTTATAGATACACAGCAAGAGACTCTACAATCCTCTTTTAAGAACACCACTCACAAACTCTGCCCTGATGTAATATGGGACTTGAATCAATAATTCCCAACCAAGTTGGAATTCAAAGACACTGTAATTATTGGTTTGATTTCACAATGTCCCACTTTTTTCTTCCCCATATCTCCAAATGGCTCATCAGAATGGCATCCAGGCCTGAAATACACAAAGCTTCCCCTTGTGGGGCTCGGAGCATTTCCAGAGCTTCCTGCTCTTAGATCAGAACGTACTTGAAGTCAAAGGTTCCGTGAACCATGAACCACATTTGCATGTTGTGCAGACACGCTGTATGGCTGTGTCTACCTGGGATTTGGCAGAAAGGAAACCTACCAAAGGATGTCACCACAGCCTACCCTGCGCTCACTGTCTCTGCCGGGGAACCGTGTAAGGGTATTTAGGAAATGTATGATGGTGTGGCTGATGGAAGAAGCACCATTTGTTCATGGCACCTAAGCATGAGTCAGAGTTGTCTGTAAGAAGCTATCACAGGTCAAAAAGACCTTAACATCAGCTCACAGTAAAAGTAGAAGAAAATGACGAGGCACTGGAGCTGAAGTCCCGCCCTTAGCTGAGGCGTGGAGTGACTGACTAGCGGTTTTCATCATAGCTGGGTAGATCATGACAAATCCGCCATCTACCCACACCCATAGAATCAGCAAAGATTATCATCCTTGTGGTTTTGATTTTTAAGAGTGACATACAGAAGCAGACCAATGCAGTTAGACAATAAAATGAGCTTCGGGAAGCTGGGTGTGGTGGCACCCACCTGTAATTCCAGCACTTGAAGTGGAGGCAGGAGATTAGGAGTTTGAGGTGACCCTGGGGAATATAACCAGACCTTGTCTTATGAAACATACAGGAGGAGGAGAAAAAGAGAATGAAGACATAGCAGTAGCAGCAGGAAAGATAGTAAGTTGGCAAAGCTGTTGCCATGAAGGCATAAGGACCTCCATGAGTTCCAGCTCTGCTCCAGGGTCCAATTAAAGAGAAGATGAAGAGGAAGAGGAAAAAGAAGAGGAGGAAGAGGAAAGGAGAAATAGCAGCAGAAACACTCAAAAGCATTAAGATAGAGAGCTGTTAAGGGAGACAATAAAGACCTCCGGCCTCTACAGGCTCATAAACCCATAACGTGAGGGGGTAGGCGAATGAAAAAGAGAGGGGAGCTGGGTGGTGAGGGAGGACCTGCTATCAGCAGCAGCGGAGCAGATGAGGGGAGATGAAGAGTTCCAGAGAAAATTAACCAATCCCAGTTCTTCAGGGGAAAAAATGGTCAGAAGTCTGATTTGATGGAGTGTTTAAGTACCAAAGAGCTAAGTGGAAAAGGGGCTTTTCTGTCCTAGCTCAGCTTCAACAAGATACAGCTTTATGTCCATATGGAGATGTAGTCACTTTTTGTTTTCCAGTGCTGGAGATCAAATGCAGGACCTTGGGCATACTAGGCAAAGTCTGCACCAGTAACCCAGTGCCAGCCCAGCCTGTGTTCCGTTTCCCTCTGAGGAACACTGACTACTAGGGTTCTCCCTGAGGGAATGGATGGATTCTCTCCTTCCTGAAACATTCAAGATGAGGACAAGCATGTTCTGGTGGGGATGGAATGGAGGTGGGAACGTGACACTTGACGATCTGGCGGTTCCGGCTCTGTTGCCGGAACTAATTAGTTTGTCTGGTTAGAACCAGAAAGGGGCTTTTCCGTTCCTGCCAGCAGAAGCCAGTCTTCGCCCCTCCCTACTCATGCCCTGGGCCCACGTGGACTCCGGCCATCCTGTTTAGGTTCTCCTTTTGTTGTCACAGTAACCCCATGAAGCAGGGTACCATCTGCGTGTTCGGGGCAACTCAGTGGTTCAGGTTCATACAAGGGGAGGGATGGGGATGTCCGTGTCTGAGTGTCCTGTGCCAACCGCCCAGGAGAGCCTGTGCGTCCACTCCAGTCTGTTTGACGTGCTGGGAATGGAATTCGGAGCCTTGCGCATGCTAGACAGGCTCCCTACCAGTGAGCTGATCCCCAGCCCTTCCATCCCGGATTTATCTCTTTTCCATCTCTGACTCATTGTGCTTTAGGGAGGCAGGAAGGAGTCCTTCACTTGAGATGTTTCTGTGTGTATTTTTTAAGTTTTATTAAAGTTTAATTGCTAACTATAAATATATTTATAGTCCACAACAAGATGTTTTGGTGTATGTACACATTGTGACATGATTAATCGAGCTAATTAATTTGTCCGCTGACTCAGATTCTTACTTCATTGTTGTAGTGAGAACATTTGGGACCTGCTCATAATTATTTTAAACTATGTAGCATGCTATTATTACCAAATAGTCATCAATACAATGAAGCCCTTGAACTTAGCCCTTCTAACAACTGATTGTCCTCCACCAGTGTCTCCCCCAGTCCTTACTGGCTTGAGGTCCCTTGTTCTTGTTCTGGGAAGTTCACTTCTTAAAATGTTACCTATAAGAAAGAGTGTGTGAGGGGCTGGAGCCTAAGGGCACTTACTGCTCTCTCGGAAGACCTAGGTTCAGCTCCTGGCACCCACACTGGTGGCTCACAACCACTTATAATTCCATTTCCCAGGGAACGAATGTTTTCTGGACCCTGTGAGCACTAGCATGCGTGTGGCGCACATAAATTCAAGCGGGCACCAAACAAACATATTTCTAAAGTCTTTAAAAAGTAAGAGAGAGCACATGTTTGGAGGAGGGAATGATGAAATGCTCAGCAAGTAAAAGCTTTTGCCACAAAGCCTAACAATCCGAGTTCACAAGTTGTTTCATGTAGGTACTGTGGCACACACATGTGTCCATGTGCTTGGGTGCTTCGATGCCTGAGCACAGGCATGAGGGTGTGTATGTGTGTGTGTGTACACTCAGATTAAGTAAATAAATGGATAAACAAACAAACAAATACATGGAACCAAAAATACAATGTTGAAGCCAGGTGTGATGGCTCATACTTTTTTTTTATAAAGTTTTTTTTCTTCACAATTTATTCATTATATATCCCAGTTGAAGCCCCCTCCCTCAACTCCTCCAGTCCCACTCTCCCTCCCTCTTCCCCTCATCTCCTTCCCCTAATCCACTGAAAGGGGGAGTTCTCCACTCTTGCCATCTGTCCATAGCTTGTTAAATCTCATCAGGACTGCTTGGATCCTCTTCCTCCGTGACCTGGCAAGGCTGCATCATCAGGGGAGAGTGATGAGAGCCCAGTCAACTGAGTTCATGCTAGAGGCAGCCCCTGCTCCCTTCACTCAGAGATCCACATGGAGACTGAGCTGCCAATTGGCCACATCTGAGCAGGGGGTCTAGGTTCTCCTTTGGTGCATCAGTCTCTGCAGGACCCCGGGGCTCAGATCTTTTAGTTTTGTTGGTCTCTTTGTGGGGCTCCTGTCCCCTCCATGTCCCTCTAATCCCTCCCTAATCCCACTCTAATCTCTTCCTCCATAAGACTCCCTAAAATCTGCCCAAAGTTTGGCCCTGAGTCTCAACATCTGCTTCCATTGCCTGTTGCGTGAATCCTTTCAGAGGACCCTCTATAGTAGGCTCCCATCCTGTTTCCTTCCACTGTTTCTGGTGTATATCCTGTTTGCCATTCTGAATGAAATTTAAGCATCCTCCCTAGGATTCTCCTTAGTGTTTAGCTTCTTTAAGTATGTAGATGGCTGTCCTATATTATACAGCTAGTATCTGCTTATTAGTGAGTGTATACCATGCCTGTCTTTCTGTTTCTGGGTTACCTCACTCAGGATGATCTCTTCTAGTTCCATCCGTTTGCCTACAAATTTCATTATCTCCTTATTTTAATAGCTGAGTAGTACTCCATTGTGTAGATGTACACAATTTCTGTATCCATTCTTCCTTTGAGGGACATCTGGGTTGTTTCCAGATTCTGGCTATTACAAATAAAGCTGCTATGAACATAGTTCAGCAAATGTCCTTATTGAATGGTGGAGCATCTTTTGGGTATATGACCAAGAGTGGTATAGCTGGATCTTGAGGAAGTACTATTCCTAATTTTCTGAGAAAGCACCAGATTGATTTTCAAAGTGGTTGTACAAGTGTGCATCCCACCAGCAGTGGAGGAGGGTTTCCCTTTCTCCACATCCTCTCCAGCATGTACTGTCACTTGAGTTTTTGATCTTAGCCATTCTGATAGGTATAA